>NW_020954723.1:18591092-18745530 GCF_900497805.2 Vombatus ursinus
TGTGTGTGTGTGTGTGTGTGTGTGTGTGTGTGTGTGTGTGTGTGTTGGGGTTGTTTTGCCTTGGTCCAGATCAGTGCATGGAAATGACCTTTAGGTATGGAAATAACCTCCGTCATTGGCAGATCAGTAACACCTCTATAACTTAGAGTTGTAAGATTTTTTGGGGGGGCCCTGTTTTGCTCCCACCAATAGTCACATATATGAGACAGGGCTTATTCCACTCTTACTAACTCCAAGGCCTGTTAGACTCTATTTACTATACCTTCCTACCTTTCTAGCACTTAATTGGATCTAGAAAATAAGAAATCAAGATTTCCTCATGAACTTCCAGTTGGGAGTTTTAAGCATGGAAACATGAGACAGTATTAAGTGGGCTAAAGAACATTTCAACTTTCTCTGTATTAAAATTTGAAAGTAATGTTATTATAAAATGTATCCTGTGGGGGCCATTTTCTATAATAAAAGTGAGACCATCAAAGCCACAAATTTCATCAGATATAAACCTCCCTGAGCCAGCCTTTCCCTCCTAGGCATCACTGTCTTAAATGGGTCAATTAAACCTAGTTTTAAAAGAAATCCTCTACCACTTAATTGAAAACCTTAACAGGTCCTGGGTACTTTCAGTCAATTGCTAATAAAAAACTTCAAGATTACTATTATTTTTTAAAAGGTGAAACTGTGTAAAGAGAAGTTTAAGTTGAATTCTAAGAAACATTTGCCCCTGGGTAATATTTATTGACCTGGAGATTGATTTCTTAGGGATAATATTGAGGGATGGGGCAGGGGAAGGGAGTTGTCTCCATAGCTTATGTATTTTAATATTAGAGTTTAGTCTGCACTGGGTAAGACCAGGGAGATGAACTTTAATATTTGTTTCTTCAGAGTTATTCTCCTTACCTGCCAAATATATAAGCACACTCACTACATATAAGTGTATTTTTTTTTCCTGCTAAGTCTAATCTCCTCTTACCCCAACCCCCAACCCAACTAGGGATTCAAACAATTGCTGTCCATGGAACAGAACTCCTTAAATAGCTGACATCTGGAAGAAATACAGTATTTTCTACTTACACTCCACTCAGCATGAACGGAGGTTGGCAGGGAATTTAGCAGTATCTTATTTTTAAAATATCTCACACTTCCCCCTCCCGCTCTATACCTCCTGATTCAGGTTTAAGAAATCTAGGTTCCATGCTCAGCTTCATGAGCCTACCACCTTCTTCCCAGACATGCAAATGCTTTGAAAACATAGTTTGGTTCCTTATTTCAAATCTAGTAAGGACCACCCAGTTTAAATACAAATAATAAAGCAGTAACTTGTTTTCAAGAAGTCCTAAGATGTGAATTTCACAGCAACTCCCTCCCCAGCTCTTTTGTTACATATACACACAGGACAGTTTTAAATGTTGGCTGACAGAGCTCTGCCTATAACTCTATTGCTTCTTCTTCCAAAGGAATCTCATTAGCAGGTTAGGAAAATTAAGTTAAGTTGACTTGACAATATTAATGGGACTCCCTAATTCGATTACAACATGGAGAGAATGCCACCTGCTTTTCCTTCTAGCAGAATAGAATGTCAGAGTACTCCTTCTTCAGCTTGACTGCTGTGAGCTCATATGAACTCTCCCAGGAGGCATGTACCAGTTGCCTATGTTCCTGGGCATCCTGGGACCCCAAGTGGCAAAAGCTGTCCCAGGGATGCAGTAGCTGCTACCTTGGAAAACCAAATGGAGCTGGATGGTGTAGTGCTAGGGGGCGCTGTGCTACAGAAAATGGTGCAATGGTAATTTACAAGGGAATATTCATTCTTAGTTCTCCAAAGCTAAAACCCGCGGGCTCTTAAAAACTTTAATATGGTGAGTGATTTCTCTGAGAATGGCAAAACCAAATATTATCCCTGATGGCAATAAATAGTTGTAGTACAAACCACTCAGCTATCATATCTCTGCTCAAAATGTTTCATTCCACTTAATTCAGCAAACTTATTAAGTATTTATTATGTATAAGATCTTTAATAGTATGTACTAGGGCATGACCCTGACCTCAAAGAGCTTACAGTCTACTAGTAGGGATAGAATAGGTACACATGACAGGTAGAGCAATAGAGCACTGGACCCAGAGTCAACAAGATGTGAGCTTGAATACTACCTACTTGCATTTGCTAGCTTTGTAACCTTGGGCAAGAAATTTAACTTCTCTGAGCCTCAGTTTTCCCATCTGTAAAATGGGAATAATGATACTATCTACTTCCCAGGGTTGTTGTGAGGATCACATGGGATAATGTATCAGTAAAGTATTTTGAAAACTTCAAAGTGGGTCGCTGTTATTGTCATTGTTGTTACTATTATAAAGATAGAGAGAATGGAGCAACATAGAGTCTCAGAAAAAATGTAACAGGGAAATCCAAGGAAGGATAGAACACATCTAAATGGAATGCTTAGGAGAAAACTTCACCGAAAAGATTACATTGATATACTTGCAGTTCCTCAAACATACAACTGCACCTCCTGTCTCCATACTTTTCCATAGGTTGTTCCCCTTACCTGGAATACTCAGCCCTTTTGTTTCCCTGTCTTTCTTCAAGACTAAGTTTAACTCCCACATTCTGCAGGAGGATTTCCTTGTCCCATGAATTGCTGATAAGTTCCCCTTTAGCATTACTCTGTATATTTTTTGTTTGTGTCTAATTATTTACATGTTGTAAATGTGTCAATGATAAATAATAGCAGGAGTTCTTACCCTGAGGTCCACGTCTGCCCAAAAAATATAGGAACAGATTTTGGCGGGACCATGAACTTGGATGGGGGGGAAAATACATCTTGATTTTCCCTAACTTCTAACTGAAATTTAGCATTTCTTTCCATTATGAATTTTTAAAAAGACATTTTTCTGAAATGAGGCCTATAGGCTTTGCTGGATTGCTGAAGCAATCTATGACAAAAGAAAAGGTTAAGAGCCCCTGAGTTACAGGAGCATAGATTCAGAGCTGGAAAGAGCTATGGGGTCTTCCAACCCAAAACCTGATTTTAAAGAAGAGGAAACTGAGGCCAAGAGCAATCAAAGCAATTCTTTTGAGGATACAAACCTGGGTGCAAACTGGTCAAACTACATCCACTAATAGCATTGAGAGAACAGATGAAATCAAGATTTAAAAAATGATTAAGAAAATGAGATAACCCTGCTCTACTGGTTCTGGGATCTTCTTCTGAGGTTTCTAATGCAATCTACTTTTCTTTAATCAGTTCTTTCTTTGCCACTTAACTGCTTTTAGTTAACATAATCCAAGGCCAGCAGTTTGATAATTTGCTCATTAAAAACCAAACCTTGACCCAACAATGTAAGGTGACTTATTCTGGGCTGCAAATATGCTCATATGTTAGTACTCCATCAACATCAGTGGGCAAAAACACTTGGTGTAAAAGAAACAAAGCAACCTAAAATGTGTCCTCTCTTTCTTCTGTCTGAGCCTGCAGAAAAGAGTAGGAAGGCACAATGATCGTTTTTAATTTTCTGACAATTTGAAATGTCACCAAGGAACCTCATTAAGCCAATCCTTTGTAGATGTGCTTATTTGTTCCACTTTTTTTTAAGTCCAATTGTTTTTATTTTTAAAAAAAGCAAAAAGAAAAAGATGGTGCTTATTGATACCTACAAATGTTATACATTTGTATAATATATATATGTGTGTGTGTATTATGTGTATGTTACACATATAAACAATTTTTTCAAAGCCTCTTGGCATAGTAGATAACAACTGACCTCAAAATCAGGAAGATCTTAATTAAAATCTATTTCTGACACATACTGGCTATCAAGGATTTGTTGGAGCCACCCTTAACAGGCTTGGAAGAACTCATTGTTAAATTTTCAGTGTAAGCATTTATACCTCAGAAAGCAGCAGTCACAATGTTTCAGGGCTTGATTTATTGTTTTGTTATGTAGATTTCAGCCATATTAATGATGCAAATTAAATTTTAAAATGTGCACATTTATTTTTTATTTATTTTAGAAAGCTTGATTGTTGAATATTTTACCAGCACACCCTTGTCTCTCCATCTGTCTCTCTCTACATGCACACAAATACATACTTATACATATAAGTAAGCATATAGGTATAAGTATATAAGTGTATGCACATATATTCTCTATACTCTATACCTTTCTGTGTGTGTACAGTTTCTTACAATTTACTGCTTTCCTTAAGTTCTATGATCCGGCCATGCTGCTCTACTTGCTGTTCCTTGAAAATGAAGCTCCATTTCTAGTCTCCATGTGTCTATACTGGTTGATCTTTTGCCTAGAATGCTCTCTCTCTTTGCCTCTCCCTTTCAGAACCCATAGATTCCTTCAAGACTCAGATATCACCTTCTGCAGTAGGTCTTTCCCTGATCTTGTCCTGCTGCCAGAGCCTTCATTTCTCAGGTCACTTTTTGCCTACTGTGTATGTTTTTTGCAAATACCAATTTATACCAGGTGTCCCAAAATTTTTGATGCAGTTTTAAATTTAATAGCTTAAAACTATTAGTTTTATGTTTACTGGTTTGAATTTATTAAAGCTTAAAAGTCAGCCCTCTGTTTCTATGTTTTCTCACTCGCCGCAGTATTAAACTCTTTGAAGACAGAGAATGATTTTTGCCTTTCTTCAGCACTTAGCACAAAGCCTGACACAGAAAAAAAACAAAAAAACAAAAAATGCATGCTTTTCCTCTCTCTCTCTCTCTCTCTCTCTCTCTCTCTCTCTCTCTCTCTCTCTCTCTCTCTCTCATTGTTCATTTGTTTCAGTCATGTCAGACTCTTCGTGACTCCATTGGGGTTTTCTTGGCAAAGATACTGGAGTAGTTTGCCATTTCCTCATTTTACAGGTGAGGAAATTGAGGTAAAAAAGGTTAAGTGACTTGCCCAGGGTCACACAGCCAGTGTCTGAAATCAAATTTGAATTCTGGTTTTCTTGACTCCAGGTCCAGCATTCTATACTCTGTGCCACCTGACTGACCATTTTTAATGATACTTCTATCTCTTTTGCTAACTGGTTATTCTTTCTCCAATCTCTTAATATAGATGTTCCTCAAAGGTCCATTCCAATTCTTCTTTGCTTTCTCTCTACACTCTCTCCCGTGGTAAACAGATTCACTCCTACAGTCCCAACTACTCCTCCATCCCCATACAGATGACTCCCAAGTCTATATCTCTAGATTAAACTTTCTTTTGCATCCTAGACCTACATCTCCAACTGCCTACATGATTTTTGTAAATATTCTGCTGGCACTTCAAAGCAAACATGACCTTATACCCCGCCTCTTACCATGCTGCTCCTAATATGACTGTTTCTCTTTGGTTTTTCCATTTATCTTACCTCCTGTGCTTTTAACACTAGAGTAATTTTTAACTCTTCCCTCTCACCTATGGTATCCAATCAGTTACCAAATCCTGTCAATTTCCCTCTCTGACATCCGTCTGTTCCCTCTTTCTTCTACCACTACTCTAGTACAAGCCCTCACTACCTGTTAACAGCCTTCTACTCTCTCCCCTCCAGTTTGTCCTTCATAAGATTGCCAGAATGACCTTTCCTCTACATAGATTTATATCTGATCTGGATACTACTCAGAATTCTTCAGTAGGCTTCCTATTACCCAATAAAAAATGATTTTAGAATTTACATAGTGCTTTAAGGTTCATGGAAGTGCTTTACATTTACTATCAAACATGATCTTCACAAAAACCCTCTGAGGTATGTGCTGCCATTATCCCCATTTCACAGAGGAGGAAAATGAAGCTGAAAAGGAGTGAAGTCATTTGCCTAGGATTAGTCAGCTAGCAAAGTGTCTGAAGCTGGATTTGAACTTAGATCTTCCTGACTCCAATTCCAGCACTCTATCCACTATACTACCCAACTACTACTGAGGAAAATCCAGTCTCCTTTTGGCCGGCCCTCTTCAATCAACTTTTTTGGCCTCCATTTGTTCATATCCTTACTTTTTACACATTCCAGCTAAACTGAAATATTTTCTGCCTCAATTTCCATATATTATGTACCAGGAACCATGCTAAGTATATTATAATTATTATCTCATTTGATCCTCACAAAGGTAGGTGCTATCATTATCCCTGTTTTACAGATGTGGAAACTAAGGCACAGAGACATAAAGTGATCAGTCTAAGGTCACCAGGAGGCATTATAGGGTGAAATTAGCTCTGCCTTAGCTCTGACAAGATGGCTGGTGGGTTGGGGACAAAAGGAGAAAAGTTTTGACTACAGTATCTGACAAGAAATGGGAAAGGAGGGAGTGGAGAAAGTCCTTTTTCCCACATAAACATCACTAGTAATTAAAAAGGAAAACCACAGCAATAGATAGGGTGGAAAAACAAATGAAAGGTAAATAGATTTCAGTTGTAAGTCTGATAAATTTGAAAGGTTTCCTCCTGAGGATGATGCTCTATTAAGATCACAGAAGATAACTTCAATTTCTGGTTATTATTCACTTGCATTAATGCCAATCACTCTGACATTCAGATGTATCTTACTTGAAGAGGCAAAGTTTTGAGGCACCTTATCTGCCACCTCTAACAGTCAAGACTCTTTGGCCAGTGAAAAGAGGTGTTTGCCCTCTGAAGTAAGGCATCAGAGCCTGTTCTGGTGATGGGAATAGTTCTCTGAAATAATGGAGAAAACAATAATAATAATATTAATAATGATGATGATGATATTTGAATGTTTTAAGGCTTAAGAAGGTCATAATAAATATGATCTCATTTGATCCTCTCAACAACCCTCAGATGTAGACATTATTATCCTTATTTTACTGAGATAACTGAGGCAGACAGTAGGCACTGTTATACTATCTTAAATCCTTTATCAAACTATTAAGTGACTTGCCTTGACTTGACTAAGGGTTACATGGCCAGTAAGTGTCTAAGGTCAAATTTGAAATTCACATCTTCCTGACTCCAGATCAAGCACTCTAACCATTGTGGCCACTTGCTCCCTAAATTCTATATAATAACGAGTCACAAGTATATACAGATAGCACTTTAGTTTATATACTTTCCTCATGATACCCCCAAAAGAATATAAGCTTCTTGAAGGCAGAAACTATTTTTTTTTAATTTTATATGCTCCCACACCTAGCAAAGTGCCTAACACATAGTAGGTGCTTTGTAAATGCTTATTTAGAGGAATTGAATCCTATATAGTAGCAGCTGTTGTTCAGTCATTTCAGTCATGTCCAACTCTTTGTGACCACATTGGGGGTTTTCTTGACAAAGACATTGGAGTGGTTTACCATTTCCTTCTCCAGCTCATTTTACAGATGAGGAAACTGAGGCAAATGAGGTTAAGTGACTTGCCCAGGGTCACATAGCTAGTAAGTATCTGAGGCCAGATTTGAACTTAGCTTTCTTGACTCCAAGCCGGCAACCCTATCCACTGTGCCACCTATATGTCCTTCGGTATAGTAGGCGTTATCACTATTTTGTAATCAAGGAAATGTAGCATCAGACAAATTAACATAGATACAAAGTTTCAGAGAATAGATTTGAATTCAAATTTTTCCTGACTTTACCTATATCTATATATATCTATAAACATCTATAAAACATCTATAAAATGCTGCCTCTCATACTACAACTTCCAAAATCCAGCCATTTTCAGAGAAGGAAAATAAGCATAAGAAGGAAAAATGAGAACAAATCAAGTAACAGTGTAAATGTAAATGAAGCTTAATTTCCATGGTTTTATTTTGCTTTGTCTTATTTTGTTTAAAAAAAGAGTTGGGAGATGGAGAAAAAAGTGGGGACCTAGGGAGTAAAAAAAAAAAGTTCATTTAGCAGCTATAACCCACCATTCTGTTGCTACCAGTGAACCACCATTCAAATCCCTGCAACTCCATTGATTGTGCTTTCTTCCTCCTCCTGTCTCTTTCCCTTTCTCTCTCCTGCATCTAAGGAGCTTGACTCTCAGTTTGATATAGGCATAGCAACCCCATGCAAAAGGAAACTAGTTCAGCTTCCAGCTCCTTCTGTCTTGCTCTTTTCCTTGGTATTCAAAAATCACTAAAACAAAACGAAACAAAAAAGTGGTTAAGAAAAAAAAATGACAAAACATATCTATTGCTGTCCTAACTGGCAGTAATAGAACAATCTGTTCAGCTCTCTGCTATGTAAGTCCACTTTCCAAAACCAATCAAAATATTCCATTTGCAGAACCACCCCCAGCCGGTCATCTTCAGCAAAGAGGTTGGCAAAGCTCTCCATGCAAATGTTCGCTCTGGCAGAAAATTATCACCTCACATTTTTCATTTCTAAAATAAATAGTTTTTTTTTTCCTTCTAATGCTCCAGATTTCACCTTAAGATGGCGATGGCAAAGCAGGACTATTTTACATTAATTCTTTGCACTCTTATAGAAGTAAGCTTGTTCTTCTTTTGCATACTTTCCTTAATATTCTACAAAGAACATCCATTGGCTTCTATTCTGGATTCTCTCCCAGCTGTGCTTTTGACTTTCTGTACTTCAACAGCATGTCTCAGATGAAATTTCATCCTGGAACTTTCCCTCAGTGTCTATGACCACCTCATCTTGGAACACCTATCCCAATGCTTGTCTCCTTTTCACACCGGTGTTTTCTTCCAGGTGCCTCTATCTTGGAGAGAGACCTGAGTCAACCATCCTTAATTTTCCTACCAGATAGGCTTCTAACTTTCCACACTTTAACACCATGCCCTTAAGTTACCTTCACCCCCACAATCCTCTTTTCATTTATTTTTTGTGTGTTGCGTCCCCCGTTGTTAAGCTACTTGGGAGCAGGGATTATCTTTCTTTTTGCTTGCATCTATACACCCAAATTAGCACAGTGCCCAAACAGAGTGAGCATTAATAAATTCCTGATGCCTTAATAAATGCTTGTTGTCTATACTGCTACCCTATATCTTTCATCAAAAAATCAACTTTCCCCTAATTTCCATGTTTCCTCATGCTATTGTTGTTGTTTCTCTTCCATCACTTGTCACCCACTTGGACTTTTGAGAAGTCCTGACCAAAGCTATTCCAACCCCTGGCTGCCTTCTTTCTCTTATCTACTGCCCTCATGACACCACAGTCTGTCAAATCAATGATATTTTAAAATGCTTTGTGCCCCCTAAGAGCTTGTGAGAGTGTTAGATAACTGTAGGGGAAGGGGAAAGAGAATAAACATTTATATAGTTCCTACTATGTGCCAGCACTCTGTTAAGTGCTTATTATAAATATCTCCTTTGATCCTCACAAATATCTCATTTGATTCTCACAAATACCCTGGGAGGTAGGTGCTATTATCCTCGTTTTACAATTGAACAAACTGATACAGACAAGTTAATTGACTTGCCCATGGATACACAACTACTAAGTGTCTGAGGGGAGAATTAAACTCAGGTCTTCCTTGACTCCAGGCCCATTGCTCTATCTTCTGTGCCACTAGCTGCTTTTATGTGACTATAGCAAAAGCCTGTGTCCAGATGGTCCCACCGTAAGTTAAAAATGCATTTGGGGGAAGAGGATATAGTAGAAAATCTAGCACAAAAGAATCCTTGGTGCTCGCAAGCCACTTGACTACTATTCCCTGGAATGATGAATAGTTAGAAGGCCACAGTCCTTCCAGGGAAAACTGAGGTTCAATCACATACATTATACTCTGAAAAGATGTTATTACCAATCAATCATTCAACTATTTATTAAACCTTTACTATGTGTTGTTTACTGTGCTAGGAAACATAGAAATATCCTATGTCAAAACTCTCTGAATCCAAATAGTTTAAAATCTATCTTCCACCTGGCATCATTTCATAATTGATCTTGATGGTTAAACTAGAGAGAAAGAAGACCTACAAAGTAAAGAAAAGCAGTACATCTTGTTCATATGAACAATAGTTCTCTGTTTCTACTACCATTTAATTCTTCTCTAAAGGAGCTTCTAATCAAGTTGTGGAAACAAGATGCATGATACATATTCAAATATTTAAATGGATCTGTGATCTCATAGATATGGGTATTCCCTTCAGTAAGGCAGATCACAACTTGTGTCTGGCTCACCTCTGTGACTCTTGGTCATAGCCCCCATAAGTCAGCCCTATGAGGTCTACCTAAAAATAATACCTGAAGCACTTGTTTAAAAAAATGTCTGTCCCCTTGAGGTTTGATCGTTTGAGGGAGATATTGGTTAGTTATCCTGACGTATCATATAAACAGATCCTCTATTAGTTATCCCGATATATGATATAAACAGATTCTCCTCCCACCTCCACTCTTATAATTCCTGATATATAAAGTGAAGCTTGAAAAGGGATTAGTAGAAATAAAGATAGTGGAGAATTTTTGTTTTCTTTTTTTTTGTTGTTTTGGTTTAGTTGAATGACATTGTAGTATAAAAGAAAAAGCACTATATCTAAAGACAGAAGATCTGGGTTTGAATACTAGTTCTCTTGGTACCTTTTTGACCTTAGACAAGTCATTGAACCTTGAACAGCCTCTCTGAACCTCAGTTGCCTTATTTGTAAAATGTAGGGAGTTTGGACCCAATTACTTCTAAGGTCCATTCTAGCTCTAAATATGTGATCTGTTCCAGCTCAAAAGCCTACAATTTTGAGCCCTATGAAAGGATGATTATAGTAGCATGGCAAGCTTCTAAAGCATTTGGTTTTCAGGGTGGAAAAAAAAAATGGCTGACTAGCAGATGGGCTAATTAGTATTTAAACTTCCTTCTCCTCCCTTTTAGTATCCCTTTCCTCATGATTCCCACCCTCTTCCTCATCATTGGATTGAAGTAACAAATGTTTTTGTCGTGGTGGTGGTTGTTGTTTTGTCTTTACAATGTTGTTATTGTATAAATTGTTCTTGTTCTGCTTACTTCACTCTGCATCAGTTCATACAAGTCTTCCCAGTTTTCTCTAAAATCATCCCTTTCATCATTTCCTCAGTCCAATAGTTTTCCATTATGTTCATATACCACAATTTGTTCAGTCATTCCCCAGCTGATGAATACCTCCTTAGTTTTCCGTTCTTCCTTACAGAAATATGATGGATTAAAGATATAGAATGGATATAGCCAATGTGGAAATTTGTTTTGCTTGGTTATGCATATTTGTTTATGAGGGTTTTGTTTTTCTTTCTTTTCAATTAGGGATCGGGAAGCAGAAGGGAGAGAAAACTAATGCTTGTTAATTTCAGAAGAATAAAAATAAAACAAAAGTTATGTAAAAATAAGAGTAATATAGAGAATAGTAAAGATAACTCAATCTTTTTTGAGTCTTATTTCCCTGCGTTCAAGGCTTCCCTTGGAGAGATCAAAGATACAGACAAACAAATGAAAAATAAATTCACTTCCATAACAATGCTGAAGTATGCAGGATTAGGATGGGGGAGAAGGAAAGAAAAAGAAAGAAAGAAAGAAAGAAAGAAAGAAAGAAAGAAAGAAAGAAAGAAAGAAAGAAAGAAAGAAAGAAAGAAAGAAAGAAAGAAAGAAGGAGAGAAATAAAGGTACAAAGTGTGTTTTTAGGAAGGTCTCCTTAATGAGCTCCACGCTTAGTACATTTTGTGTCTAAAAGGAAAGGTGTGAACGGAGGCAGTAAGTATCTGCTAAGAATTAGTCCAACTTGCTCTTATCAATTACACAGAACTCTGACAAGTCTCTCCTGCTCATGGGAAATTTCCTGACAGGATGCTAATAAATCTACCTAACCCCATCACCTACCCCCATATGTCAAATTTACAACATTCAAGATAAATAACTTGTATGCATTGTAAGACTGAACTTGACTCCTGAGAATGTTCATGAGGATCCAGCAGGTTAATGAGAGAAAATGTTTTATATCTAGAGAATGAAAGAAAATGTTTCTCTTTGGGGAAGCATACTGCGTGGCACACAGAGCACCTTGCAGTCAGTGTCACTTTTAATATTAGGGGTGGATGTGGGACAATGCTGCTGCTTCCATGTTTTACCTGTCACATACATGTTTGGTAGATAACTGCCTATTCCAATGCAGAATACAAAGTATAACCTTAATTCCCATATCTCAGTCCAATATTAAAATTTATGAGTAGTTCACTTTCCATCCTGATTTGACTTAACAGGCAAGTAAGAGTATCAGAGAGGCTAGACTTTGACTTTTCACTCTACGTTCTCATTTTGTGATTTCTTAGGTTCAACTACAATTTTTATGCAGATGACTCTCAAACCTACATCCCCAGCCTTCAATTTCTTCCTGAGTGCTAGTCCCACGTCACCAGCTTCCTATTGTGTAACTGGACCTGCATGTCCCATAGACAAGTTGGCCTCAAGATGCCCAAAATGGAACCCATCTTTCCCCATTAAAGTACCTCTGCTCCATTTTTTTTCTGTTTCCACAGAAGGCATCCTCATCTTTCCAGTGACCCATGTTCACAACCTCTAAGTCATTCCCTCTCTTCCCTCTCCCACACCATCCTCATAGTCATCATTTATCAAAGTCTGATTGATTCTGCTTCCAAACATCTCTTGCTGTTGTGCTCTTCTGTACACTCACATGGCAACCACTCTAGTTCAGGACATAATCACCTCTTGCCTGGACTATTGCAATAGCTTCCAACTTGCTCTCTGTCTCCAGGCCCTCCCTTCTCAGTGCAACCTCCTACAGCTGCCATGATAGTCATTCTGAAGCAAAGATCTAGTCACGTCATTCTGATGATCTACCTTCCTAAAGGTAGGGATGAGTATAGTGCATCACCTTTGACAGTACCAGGGTGACATCCCATAATGCTGGTTCAACCACTAGAATTCTTTGCAGGGTAACACTTGGAACAGATAACCTCTCCAATTCTTTGCTCCATGTTCTCATGTTCTCAGTATTCAGAATTGTTTGTTTTGTGGGGTTTTTTAAATAGGTCATTCTCCAGATTCAGATGTGATTTACATTCAAGTCAACAAACATTTATTAAGTCCCGAAGATATGAAGACAAATTGGAAACATATATACTATATACTGTGCATATATACGTATATGCTATATACGTATATATACACACAAGTAGATTTTTTTTTCAGGTGGTAAATAGTGGCAAGGATAGTGGTGGAGACCACTAAGAACTGGGGAGCTCAGAAAAGGTCTCTTGTAACAAGTAGCTTCTGACCTGAACCTCAGAGAGAGCTAGGGAGTCCAAATTGTGGAAGTAGGACTAGAGAAGAATCTAGGCATGGGGGATGATAGCCTGTGCAAAGCCACAGAAATGAGATATAGAATCTCATATATAGGAAAAAGCAAATCAGTTAGTTTTGCCAGAAAGTAGAATATGCAAGGAGGAACAACATGAAATCACTCTGGATAGTTGTGAGAGAAGTGATTATTAATAACTAATGATTTGGGGGAATCTGGAGTTCTCCCTTTTTCTTTTCTTTTTATAGGCAATTGGGGTTAAGTGACTTGTCACACAGCTCTTAAGTATCAAGTGTTTGGTCTGAGGGCAAATTTGAACTCAGGTCCTCCTGACTTCAGGGCTGGTGCTCTATCCATTGTGCCACCCAGATGCCCCTTCTCCCTTGTCTAAAGTCCTGATTTTTTACAAGTTCAGTCTCTTGAAGGACATAGCTGATAAGATTGGATGAGATTGGATTAACTTTCTTGTTCAGACCCCACCCAAATGGAGCAGCTATTGTGTTCTGCTCAGGCTTGGGTGGGACATCAATTCTTTGAATAGATTGCCCAAGGCTGGGAGTAGACTGGGTATAGAAAAAGTCTCTCTGTCCAAGGGTGACATGATGTCCCTCTCAGGCTCTCAATGTAGTATTGTTTCTCTCATTAATTGTTAACCAATCAGAGTTGATTGCCACTCGTCTTCCAAAAGAATATATAAGCCCTCAGCCCCAATGCCATGACTGTCTTTGGTCCAAGAGACACAGCCAAATGACCATCCTCTTATTAATAAATGTGCTGGCCTTATTAACAAAATGATTAAATAATCCAGATACTATGTCGCTTGAAACTTTTCAATGGCCACAATTAGAAAACAGATTATGTAGGCCTTTAAATGCCAAACAAAGGAGTCTATATTTTGTCCTAGAGGTAATAAGGAGCCATTGAAGCTTCTTGAGCAGGAGAAATAAGAAAGTCAACCTGTTTTAGTAAAAATCAACTTAGTAAAATCAATTTAGCAGCTACATTGAGGGCATATTGGAGAGGGGAGAGACAAGAGGCAGGCAGGCAGACATCAATATCACAAGGACAGACGCACAGTCTCGTATCCATTTATTTATTTGTTTTCTTATTACACAGACCCCAGATGGAAGAAACACTGTTTTGTTTCTGGGTCCTTTACCTGCGTGGCTGGGGCATAATGAAAATGACTGTCAAGGAAAGTAATGTGTTTAATATTGCACGAGCCTTAAACTTCAGTAGAGATTTCTGTGCATTGCAAATCATTCCATCACCTGCCCATATTATACTGTTCTGTGTTTTATCTACAGTAGGATAATATCAATATGTCAAGCTTGAGGAAAGTAATGCTTTATGAGATTGATATTTGGAAGCACAATGGCAAATACATTAAAAAAAAAAGGCCAACTGAAAATGCTGCAGAATTGTTTAAAAAAAAAAAAGGTCTTGGTCTCCCCCTGATCTTCATCAAGATTATCCTTTTGGTAATTTTTTTTTTCTTATTTTTACTCTGGCTGCAGCGATTGTCAATGCTGCTCATGGCTTTGATCTGGTACTTTTTAAAGAGAGAGGACAACACTGATATAATAGGCCTTTCACTAAGCAGTGAGTGTCTGGGAGGTAATAATGGCCAAGGCTATTATGGTGCATTCTTGAAACAAACGTTCAGCCCAGATCACAGCGAATTTTCGAGCCAGTTGCAAAAGGAAAATGGGAAGGTGTTAGAAAACAAAGAAAGGCAGTTTGGCATATTGGAATGAGTGCTGGAAGTGGATTCTGGAGAACTGGGTTTGATTTCCACCTTAATTACTGCCTGGGGTCTTCAGGTGTCTCATCTGTCCCATGAAGGTGCTGGATTGCATTATCTATAAAGTCCTGTCTATCTCTAAGTAATACTATTTTATGAAACTTGATGGAAGTACTAAAGGGGGAATCCAACAGGTGAATGGATTATGTAGACAGGGAGAGATAAAGACAGAGAAAGAGATAGAAACAGATAGTGAGAGATAGAGACAGAGAGATATGGAGAGACAGAGAAAAGGGGAAAGAGGAAGGAGAGAAAGTGGAGAGAGGGTGGAGAGAGAGAGAGAAGGAAGGGAGAGAGAGAAAAAGAGACAAAGAAACAGGGGAGGGGAAATAGAATATTACTAAGCATTTGCTGTGTTCCAGACATTGGGCCAAGCATTGGGGATATGAGTCTCTTTTCAAGGAGCTTACATTCTAATAGGGGAAGACAAAGCACAAAGGACAGCTGGAAAGGGGGAGGGAGGAAAGGAACTGGATAGGTGGTCATTGTGGAGATATATTAGTGAAGCAGGCTGGAGGGTGGGACAGAAGTGGTGAGGGAGCTGTGTGGTTGGTCTTCTCTTGATATGGTGGTTCTCTAAAGGAACTTACCCATCCCTGAGTTGGCCTAGGTATGGAGGTGGAGCAGACCAACGTGAAAGAAATAAATTAACCAGGATTATTATTATTACTATTATTATCATTATTATACTATGATATAAAAGATTTCCTCACAATGGAAATACCCTTTCAGCCTATCTGGTCAAACACCCAAAGAGAGCAAAATCAGGAATGTGGAGAGACTTTGAAGATCAGAAAATTATCGGTTTAGATAATGGAAAGTGGACCTGGTTTCCAGCCCCACCTTTGACATTTATTATCCATGACCTTGAGCATTCTTTCTGAGCCTGTTTCCTAATCTGTAAAACAAGAGCTTGACCTATATGGTCTTTGAGGGCCCTTCTGGCCCTAGACCTATGATCCTAGGAATAGCTTTAGAGGTAAAGGGGAGCCTAGAGTGGTAAAGAATGCAGCAGAGAGGGATAAAGGCAAAGGCTCAGCAGATAATCTAAGTATCTAACATCTGAGAGCGAGCAATGACTGTTGAAAGCTTTGTGTGGGAGCAAAAATATTTCTGACCAGTGAGTACTTTGTATCTCCTCGAACAGACTCACTATGCTATTTCTAAATCATCTTATTCAAGATGCTCTGATACACAGTGTGGGTAGGTGATAGGCCACATTTTTCTGAAGCAGTTTCCAAATACAGTATTTGCACCTAATTTAGGTCAGCTGGGTTTGGGCCTGTTCTCACTTTGGATAGCCTTTTTGCATTCAATAGCCAGAGTGAAAGCAAACAGGTTACAGAACTTTTGGGCAGTAACTTATTTATTTATTTATTTATTTATTTTTTAGGCAATTGGGGTTAAGTGACTTGCCCAGGGTCACACAGCTAGTAAGTGTCAAATGTTTGATCTGAGGCCGGATTTGAACTCAGGTTCTCCTGACTTCAGGGTCGGTGCTCTATCCACTGTGCCACCTAGCTGCCCCTGGGCAGTAACTTATTAACAGTTGTTTAATAGTGGAGTGGTTTGCTGTTTCCTTCTCTAGTTCATTTTACAGATGAGGAAAAGGAGGCAACAGGGTTAAGTGACTTGCACAGGGTAACAAAGCTAGGAAGTATCTGAGGCTGGATTTGAATTGAGGAAGATGAAACGTCCTGACTCCATGCCTGGTACTCTATCCACTGTGTCACCTAGCTGCCCAAGTCACAAGAGCATCCCTATCTAATCCATTACTTATTCCTTAGTTTATTCCTTAGTTTCTCTCAACATTAAAACATTATAGGCTTAGATGGTCATAGATTTACAAATGGAAGAGGCTTTAGGGGCCATTTACAACAAACCCTTCCCTTTGCACAGATTAGAAAATCGAAAACCCAGAGAAGTCAAGGGATTTGCTCAAAGTCACACAGAGGCAAAGTCAAAACTCTGCCTCCAAATCTAGCACCCTGATATAGTGGAAAAACCACTGAACTCAGAGTTTAGATAACTCACGTTTGAATCAGCATTCATTGGATGTGTGATCCAGGGTAAATCACTTTATCTCTCAGAGATTTCATTTCCTCATTAGCAAATTCACAATAATAATACTTTCTGCAAGGATAAGTAATAGAGACAGTGTTATAATGAATGAGTACTGGCTCCAAAGTCAAATGTTCTGGGTTCAAATCCCATTTCTGATACCACCTATGTGACCTTGGGCAAGTCACTTTACTTTCCTCATCTGTAAAATGAATAGTTACATTACACAGCCTCTGAAGGCTCTTCTAACTCTATAGTTATGGATCCTGTATTATAATAGTTAAGGCAAATTGTCACCTTGTCCCATATATCATAGCTCCACTCCATCAAGTTCCATTTATAGCTGGAACAAGAGAAAAGAGTTATTAACCTAAGCATATGAAAACACGGTGTATTTTTTCTGAGTTAAAGTGTCCCTATTTAATTCTCTCTAATTATATATTATATGAGTTTTTTGAAACAATTCCCAAATTAGATGAGACAAATGTTATGGTTATAGTTTACCTATATGTTAGGAAAACTTTTGATAAATTATCCCATAACATTTCTGTGGAGAAGATGGAGAGATATGGATTATTCATTAGATTGTGAGCTCCTTGAAGGCAGGGGCTGTCTCTTCCTTCTCTTTGTATCTCCAGTGTTTAGCACAGTATCTAGTGTAAAGTAGGTACTTCATAAATGTTTACTGACTGACAGACTGATAAGATGTTAATAGGACCAGAGGGATTCACAACTTGATGAATGGATGGCTGGACTCAAAGAATATCTGTTAATGATTCAGTGTCTATGTGTTGGGAAATCTCCTGTGTGCCCCCTTCTGGAGATCTGTACTTGGTCCTGTTTTAACATTTTTATGGTGACTTGCATACAAGTATAGAGGGTATGCTCACCAAATTTGCAGAAGACACTATGCTGAGAGGGTTAGGTAACCTAGTAGATGACAGTTGGGATCCAAAATGATAGCCTAGACCATTGGGTTGAATCTAATAAAATGACATTCAGTAAGGATAAATGTAAAATCTCATACTCAGATGCAAAAAGTAAACTCTACAAATAGAAGATGGGGGAGATAGTAGGGATGTCAAAGTTCTAGTGGACTTCCAGCTCCATATGAGTCAACCATATCCAAAATAGCTAATACAATCTCCAACTGCATTAGGATGGGCCTAATTTTCAGAAGTAATTTCAGATGATAATTCTCTGTATACTCCTTTTGTTGGATCTCATTTCTACCTTCACAGTGCCTCACATATATTTCCCATCCTCTCTACTCACACAGTCACCACCCTAACACAAGGCCTTATCACTTCTTGTCTTGTCCAAAAGCCTTCTCATTGGTCTGCCTATCTCACATTTCTCTCCCCTCCAATACATTCTTTACTCAGCTGCTAAAGTGATTTTCTTTAAGTTCAGGTCAAACCATGACACCTCCTACTGTAATAAAGTCCAGCGGCTCCCTAGTACCTCCAACATCAAATATAAAATCTTCTGTTTGGCATTTCAAGCCCTATGTAAAACCTGGACCTTTCCTACATTTCCATTCTTCTTACACTTGATTTCTTCCACATATTCTATGATCCAGCTACTCAGCCTGCTCCCTTTATACAGCTCTCCATCTGCCAACTCCATGCCTTTGTAATTGTTGATTTCTTCCATCCCATTCCCTCTATTCCTTACCTTAAGCTTTCCTCCAGACAGCTTAGATCTCACCTTTAGAGAAGACCACTCCCTACCCCATCCAAATGCATTTTCCTGTTGAGATTACCTTTCATTTATATTGTATGTATCTTGTATGTACATAGTTATCTGTATGTTGTCTCCCTCATTAGAATATGAGCTTCTTGAAGGCAGGACTAGTCTTGTCCACATTTTTTTGAGTAACCCCAATGTTTAGCATAGTGCTTAGCATATAGTAAGTGCTTAATAAATGTTGGTTGTTTGACTGGCCTCATCTGCAGGATTGTGTTTGGTTCTAGGCACACTGATACATTGGAAAATACCCAAAGGAGGCCAACTAGGAAGGTGAAGGACCTTGAGTTTATGACATCTGAAAATCACATGAAGGAAGTGGGCACATTTAGGCTGAAGAAAAGATGGCCCTGGGGATAGTATGATAGTAACGCCCAAATATCTTAAGGTCTGTCATGTGGAAGAGGGGATAGACTTTTTCTCTTGGGTCCCAGAGGCAAAACCAAGAATGAGGGATGGAAGTCTCAAAGTAGTCAATTTATGCTTGATATTAAGGGGAAAAAAATTCCTTATCAATTAGAGCTGTGAAAAAAGAAAATGGCTCATCTCAAGAATTGGTGGGTTCCCTCACCTTGGAGATCTTCAAGGGGAGAGTGGATTGTATAAAAGCTTGTTTTACTGATAAGGAAACTAAGGCAAGCAGTTAAGCGACTTGCCCCGGATCATACAGCTAGGAAGTATCAGAGGCCAGATTTGAACTTAGGAAGATGAGTCTGTATTTTCGGTGGACCCTATTTGTTAGGCAGGGATTCTTTCATGTATGGTTGGACTCAACAGCTGTGGAAATCCTTTCCAACTGTCATATTCAGTGATTCTTCATTGCCGATCTGCATGAATGGAGGGAGTTTCCCCCAGTGGGATATCTCTATAACTTTAAGATCAAAGCTCCAGACTTAAAAAAAAAAGTATAAGTAAAACTTGCCCCCTTCCATAACACTTTCATAGTGTATCTATACATCTCATTCCTTCAAAGTAGTTCCACTTTCTTCACTTTTTTTAATTGCCCCCATCACAGTGAAATGTTGACACTCAACTTCACTTAAATTATATTTTCAAGCTACCCCTGCAGTACAACAAAACAGTCTGTACAAATAGCAGCCTCATGACACCACACAGAACCATCTGTAAGGCGTGTTGTTTTTTTTTAACCATACATATACGAGCATTGACTTTTTTTTTCATATACACACCCAGAAGGAAAAATAAAAGGGAGGAAAGAGGAATTTCAGTTCATGTCATTTTGTGTTATGAAGACCTAGCACATTTTTAATAAGAAGCACACATCCAGGCAAAGAAGTGTGTATAATTTTATACTCAGGGGATGGTTTAATACACAGTTTAGTGCTATCATCAAGGCTGATGGAGCTATGATATTTTTATATGATTGAAAATTTCTTTCTGAGATAAGAGAGAGGTTGTTGTGTATTAGGGAAAAATCACCAGGATGGTAAATTGTATACGTATATTGTTTTATTTTCCCCAAAAGTCAAGGGGTAGGGTATTTTCCTTGCATGCATATATGAGAGGATGAAGGTGAGCAGGAGTGCATATGTGGATTAAAACAAATTTGAAAAGTTGAGATCTCAGGTTTATAAATATCTTATTTTTCACAGCTTCAGTCAGATTTTCTTTTCAACGTTCTCTCATGGCATTGTGAGAAAATATCAATAAAATGCAATTATTCTCTTGCTGGGCCATATGTGCAGTAAATTTTCAGATAACCAAAATCCTCTAACTGCTGGAAATTTTTGAGAGAACTTTACTTAAGAAGAGAGTTGTTTTGGGTCTTCAAATGGTAATTAAGCATTGAAATTCCCTGCAGCTTTCAGTTAGGAAACAGAAATGAATGAAAGGTCATTCTTGTTTGCTAAATGATGTTGCAACTAAACTCCTAAGGATGTTAAGATCATTCTTTGTACTACTCCTGGGATGCTCCCCTTAAAAAGGAAATTCAAGGATTATGACTATGGCATTCATTGATGCCCATTAATTTATCATGATTTTTAATAAGTCTAGACCACGTTGTGGACTACAGCTTCCCCTAAATGTATTTTGAGGTTTTTTTCTCTTATACAGTTTTAGAATTTGAGCTCTCAGTAACCATAGACATCAGAGTACAGGGTGGAAAGGACTTTAAAGGTCACGAGTTCATAGCATTTAGGAACTGGAACGAACCTTAGAGATTCTGTAATCTAGTCTAATCTCTTCATTTTATAGATGAAGAAACTGAGGCCCAAAGAGAAGTAGTGACTTTCCTTATGTCACATACATACTGAATAGAACTGAGACCCAAACTCAGGTTTTCTGACTTCAAATCTGATAATTTTTCCATCATACCATGTTGTTTCCAATGCAGAAAGCAAGAAGATCATCTTCTAGTCCAAGTGTTCCTTATATGGTGTCTGCAAACTTTTTTTTGGAAACAAAAAACCAATTAAATGTATTTTGATGTAATTAGTTTCCTTTGTAACCTTATGTATTTATTTAAACACTTACAGACAATATTCTGAGATGGGCTTCAAAGGGGTCTTTGACACCCAGAAAGGATAAGAACACCTGCTCTAATCCATCTTTCTCACTTAACAGGGAAAGAAACTGTGGCCTAGAGAGAAAAGTGACCTCTCTAAGGTCATATAATTAATATAAGACCAAGATTAGAACCCAAGTCCGTTGATTCTAAATCTAGTACTCATTCCACAACACCAAGCTATCATTGATTAGAATCTTTTGGGAATCTGCTAGTATTTCTGCAAACAAGCCTTGGGTAAAGTACTTTGTAAAAGACTTCATGCTATGAATGGTAATCCAATGAACATTTCCAATCTGAAGTACATCCATTGTGTGGGATGACTAAATAAAATGAGACTGTGTTAGTGAGCAGGATCATAAATATTACTAAAATACTTTATGAAAGTAATTGGATTCTTCCAATGGAAACTTTTTTTGAAGTAGTGCAAAATGCTTTATTCAAAGGTCAAACTACTATACCTCCTTAATCATCACAGCATTCACAGTGAGGCAGGGGATAGTATTATTAGACTCATTTTAAAGATAAAGTAAATATTGGAGAGGTTAAATACTTGGTCCAGGTTCATACAGGAGGAAGTAGGTCTTCTGACCCTTTTCTTTCACTGCTTTATCCACTAGTGACAGGTCCTCCTATCAATGAATAGCAGCCCTTTGATGACTTACTCAGAAACCTTTTTTATTCTTCCTACACAGATACTTCGGTACTATCTGTCACTGTTTAGAGTAGATGTTGTCTGGAAAATTGCATAGAAATTATATCTTGTTAGACCAAATCATATTTTAAATGAATAAGCCTGCTGGGTCATGCAGTAGATAAAATGCTGGCCCTGGAGTCAGGAAGACTAGAGTTCAAATCTGTCTCAGTCACTTACGAGTTGTGTGACTCTGGGCAAGTCTATTCCCTTCAGTTTCTTCAACTGTAAAATGGGTATAATAATAGCACCGACATCACATAGTTGCTGTGAGTCTCAGATGAGATAATATTTGTAAAGCACTCAGAAGTACCTGCCACATAGTAGGTACTGTATGAAAATAGTTATTAATTCTCCTTATTTAAGAATTCTTTAGTGAAGCATCATGTGAGGCAAAGAATTCTTTGGTATAATATGAGAACTCCTAGCTGTGATTTTACAAGTTTGTTGTGTTGGCTATTGAGTTTCTTAAAGTGGTAGCATATCTGAATATCAGTTATCATGCACTAACTTTTATTTTTTCAACTTTGGAAAGAAACCTAATATTTATAACCCACTTCTGAAACTAGTTTCTGCTGCTGTTGCATTTCTTTCTTTTTGTACTACTTCTTACAAAAATAAACATCTTTTGGGACAAAACTGAGGGTGCCATTTTTTTAAGAGAACCTGCAGAGGTCAAAGGATAATAGAATTTACCTAGAAGGGACTTTTGTGTTTATCTAGTTGAACTTCATCATTTTGAAGATTTAAAAACTGATTTCTCAATAAATTAAGTTTCTTGCCCAATGAGGTAAGTGTATGAGGTGAGATTTGAACCCAGATCCTCTTTGACTTCAAAATCAGCAATCTTGGGACAACTAGATGTCATTGTAGATAGAGCACCAACTATGGAGTCAAGAGGACCTGAATTCAAAACCAGCTTTAGACCCTTACTAGCTGTGCGACCCTGGGCAAGTCACTTAACCCAATTAATGTTCTACCCATGGTGACTTTCAGAAAGCCATTTTCTTAAAATTCCCCATATTTTCAGAAGACTTTGGTTAAATCTTTGTGACAGCAATGTTATGGAGACTAATGGCTTCCTTTTAAATAAAGATCTTTGAGATCTTCATGTGAGGCATAAAATAATTTTAAGATTTTTTATCTTTAATGCACTCCTTTCAATTCAACTCAAAAATTTCAATAATTGTTAAGTACATACAGGGCATTTTGCTCAGCACTGGGGATACAAAAGAAAAATGAAATAATCCTTGGCCACAGGGGACTTATATTCTATTAGGGAGAAGCAGCAATACACAGATACATGCATACAAATTTTCTAAAAATGTAACTGACAAAAGATCCCTAGGAATGATGATTAAAAGTCTCTGGTGGAAAGTGATGCCTGAAGTGAGCCTTGAGGGAAGTTAGGGAGTTTAAGAAATGGAAGTGAGGAGAAATTGCATTCCTGGTATAGGGGACAACCTAAACAAAGTCATGAAGGAATGGGAGGGAGATAGACTGTCATCTTATATCTGAAGCAATGGGTCTGTCAGTTCAAGGGTTGGTTTCTATTGCAAGGTAAAGACTTGTCTATCATTATGTCACTATAAGCAAGAATAAAGTATTTCCCACATTGCATCATAACATAGGTCATAGAGACTTTTATTCTGTACTACTTGAGAGAGAATAGCTAAGATTCAGTGAGAGGTGAAAGCTAGAGTAATACTTTTCTGTGTACCTCATTATGGTAAGAAGAATATTTTCCTGACCTCAAAGGTAATCAGTTTACTCCTGGAAGCATGAGATCTGATTATCTTTATCTGCATCTTGCATGCATGCAGTATATTGGCACCGTCATCCAAATGAAAAGAAATTCTGATCTGGAACACTTGGCTTAAAGAATTTCTCCAAAAAGTATGCAGGTGTCACTGAAGCTGAGCAACCTCTGTTAGGGAATTACAGGGGAAATGTAATGGTCTTGAGAGGCTCAATAGCCAAGAAATGAAACACTTTATGGTGTTAAAAAGGAGGGGAAAATGTTTTGGATTGCCCTGAAGCAAAGTACTTTGATGATGCGTCATCATAGCATGGAAGTGACCCTGGGCTCCTGAAGGCTATGTCAGCAAAAGTACAATCTCTGGATTGTGTGTGTACGTGTATGTGTATGTGCATGCATATGTGTATATGTGTGAGATGACACTCCATAGCGATCTGGGGAAATCTAAGGATTTTGCGGAATAACGTTTTTAAATGCAGAAAATAAAATTCATAGGAGGACAAAAGAATCCAATTATGTTGAGAGATAGCTATCAAAATACTAAAAAAAAAAAAGTTCGCTCATATTCTGTCCTTGATAAGGGAGAATAACTGAGATTCAGGAAAAGGTGAAAGTTTAAAGCTCCATTTTTTAAATGCACTTCTCTATGTTAAACCCAGTTTAAGAACCTCTGCTTTAAGAAAGCCTTTCCAAAAAAGCAGCTAGGTGGTGCAATGGATAGAGTTCTGGGGCTGGAGTCAGGAGAACTCCAGTAAATGTGGCTTCAGATACTTACTTGCTATGTGACCCTGGGCAAGTCACTTAACCCTTCCAAATATGTTCCTGGCAATGTGACTGCTTATCTACCGTCCAAGGACAGACTAGCTGAGTTCAGAGAGCCTTAACACCAGAAGATTGACCACTGGATGAAAACATTTTGACCAAAGCAACCCATGAAATCCATTAAGGCAGGGAGTGGTTACAAACTATGTTGGAATAGACAGTATTCTCATCAGTGAAATAATAGTTCCTTGAAGTAGTAAATGGCTTACGGTTGTGTAATTGTGATGAGTTAAAAACTTCTGAAGTTTGACATTTTCTTTTTTTTAAAAAATACCAAAGATTGCTACAACCCAAATAAAAATTTCCTCAGTCTTTCATGCGCATTCATAGTATTAATCTCCTTCCCAGACCCCATTCCTCAACCTTCTACATAAGAAAGGATCAAGGTAGATTCCATGATATTTAGGGAATAGGGGACCCCAATAAAGAAGTAGGCAGTTACTTGAGAAATGAGTTTAGGCTTATTTATGTACTTACTTATGCTTATGATATCATAGAGAAAGACAAGGGAAAATTGACTTTATGCATTCTCTATTCATCATAGTCAACAAATATTTATTGAGCACCTGTGGCTATGACACAGTTATTTCTATTTCTTTTTATTCTCTCTTCCTATCAGGAACATGTAATTTGATTGATGGTCTACATATTTTTAAGATTAGGCCATTTTAAGTAATGTGCAGCAAGCCTACACAATAACCTATAGTGACAATTAGGGGTGTTGTGTTTAGTAACCATGGCCATGCACTAGAAAGAATGCTGGGCCTGATTCTTTTCTTAACCTGCTGTATGACCCTGAACAAGTCATTGTTCCCCAATAGGACTCAATTTCCTCATCTGCTAAAAAAAAGAAAGGTTTGGACCAAATGTGATCTTTAAGTTCCCTTATGGCTATAAAATTCTATGAATCAATTCAATAAGCATTTTTTAACTTGTCTTCTACATATAATGCACTGTGCTAGGTAGACACTGAGGATAATAAAACAAAAACTGAAGTCCCTTCCTTTAAGATATTTATATTCTATTGAAGTCATAGAGAAAGATAAATGCAAATTGACTTATGCATACAGTATTTATCATTCTCAACAGTCACTTAATGGATACTATTTCTATTTTTTAATGGGCAATGTGGTACCCATTATGTGGGTCTGAAAATGTTCTTACTGAAACCAAGCCATTTTAAACAGTGTGTATAATATATCATAACATAGTTTTCTAGTGATCAGAATTTATCACTGATGCATTTCCTCATACTGCAATGCTCTTTTTATTCTTTTTGCAATGCTTGTATATTGCAAAAAAAAAAAAAAATAGAGAGAGCCTACATATTCTATGTGTACAGAATCAGATGGTGCATTTCCAGGGATTTAGGACATTTTCATGGTACATTGAAGAGGCTAGATAACCAGTGGTCATGGAATCAGAAAGTTTCAGTTTTGGATGAAGACTTCCCAAACCAACCCTTAAAAACAATATTTTCAATTAAGGCACCCTGCAGCACTAATAAACACCAAACACCAAAATTAGGAAAGAAATTCTTCTCCTTTTGTAAATTAGCAGAGCAGTTGGGAAACTATTGACTGTTTAATCACTAAATGCTTTAGACTTTTATCTGAGAGATCTAAGCAGGACAGCAAGCCTTAGTTCTCTGTCTGCTGTTGAATGCCTTGACTGAAGGTATAGATTAGTGCTGTCATCTGTGACCTCTATGTTTGGCAGGGAAGCATGGAATTATCCCACTAAAACAATGAGACTCTTTTTACACCAGTGTAAACTACTAAATAGGAGAAAGAGGAGAGGAGATTTAGTTACTCAATTACCAACTTGCCAGTCTATGCCAATGTGCTTCACCCATCAACGTGACACTAACAATCACCCGCTTGGGCTGAGGGCAAAAAATTACCAAAAACAAGTGTTCACTCAGTCTTTCACAAATTAGAAACAAATAACACAGATGCAACAAATGGTAACTGGCCAGTACACATCCCTGGGGTTCTTTTTCATTTGGGGGAATAGGATAAAATTCTTCCAGTTTCATTTGCCCTGTTGGAGACAGTGGTAGAATAAAGAAGGCTCAAAGGAAAAGCCATATATCAAGGGAACTTAATAATATAATGGAATAGAAAGAAGTCTTGCTCTGCCACTAATTCTACCTTCTATGCCCAAGGCCCACAAAAAGCCTTAGAAATAAGCCATTGACTCTAAGATGGCTTAGTTAGACTTAAAAGTGTAATTCAGGTGTTGCGAAAGATCAGATGGCTTTCCCAAATGCTTGTGAAAGCAACTGGCATTTAAAGTACTACCAGAGGACTAGGGTTAAGGTTTCAGCACTGGAGTTATCCCCATCCCTGGAGCATTTTGATGGACACACAGGGTGTCGTAGTATTTGTAATTAAACACACATGAATCCTCCAACGATCCCCATCCCCAAACCACAATTTCCCAAGTGAATCACTACACCTGGCAGCGCCTCAATGAACTGGCTACACCCTCCTCCAAGGAAACACCCAAACACAAAATATGAGAAGAAAGTAGATCTCACGGCTGCTAATACCTATTAGCGATGTGGTGGTCGGTAGATTCACAACTCACTTATTCTTTTGGGGATTATATTACAAAACTCTTTCATAAATTCTCTCTAAAACTTGTAGGTATTATATAAAGATGGTTACAAAACTCCTTCATCAACCTTCAGAGAATATAGAATCAGAGGCACACTGGAGCCATCTCTGTGAGATGATTGTTAAAGTCAATTGTTAAATTTGGGGGGAATGAGCACTTACACCTTGGAAATTAGCAAACAGTGCAAATCAGGGTTTGATTTTTCCTTTTGTTGATTGTCTAGGCTAAAGAAAGTGAGAAAGAAAATGTTAAAACTGTAGGTTAAACTTAAAAGTGTGTCTTTTTTTTTTTCAGAATGGCATTTATAAAACATTTACCAGCACACCTCTGATTGTAATGCTGGACTCCTCAGGCCTTAGATGTTATGGCCTCATAAGGGCAGATTCCATGGTCTCTCCTTCTTACCCAAAGATAATACAGTAACACAGCAGTCGCACTACTGCCCTCGGATTTTCTATCAGTACATACTTTCACTTTGCTTTTGCCAACCTCGCTTGAGCTTTTAAAAGATATAACCTAGGAAAAAAATAAGAATCTATTTTAAGTTCTCCGTGAAAAACTATGACATATTGTTCATCTATTGTCCTGAGCCCTCTCCTTCCACTTTGCAGAGCTTGGTCTGAGAGATGGTAGAGCCCCAGACACCAACCATAGCAGACAGCTTCCTTTAGTTACTCTGATACTCATTATGGTCTGCCTCTGGGTATGTAATCAGGCTTTTATTCACCTAACTGCTTCATTCTCAAATAAGGTACTCATTTGAAGAGGTTTCCCCACAGGGGCTGTCCTTTAGACAGTTTCTGGGTGTGCATGATGTGAAGGGAATGCAGACTGAATATTCACTCATTAAAAACAAATTCCTTGGACTTGCAGGTCCAACAGTTCTTTTTTTTTTTTTTTTTCATCATTTTGAAAACCCCTTTGCTGCATTAGCTCTACACAGCACGTGCTGAAACTGGCAGCACAAAGGAGGGAAAAGACAAAAACAGTAGGATAAGAAGACAGCTGGTAAATTATATCCAAGTGGGCTCCTGCCCACTGGGATAGTGATTCTGACTTCGAAGGGTAATCCATCTTACTGACATTTTCCCTTCTCAGGGGTGAGTCATCACTAGAACACTTTCTGCTCTTGGCAAATAGTGCCATCCTTTCTTTAATCCTCCGTCTCTGTTTTCAGGGCTCAGTCACCCCATCATTCCTTTACATCTTTACTTCACCAAGATACCTCTTTTAAATCTGCTACCCAATTTATCAATAACTATCAGAGTTCAGGGCATCTAGGAAGTGCAGTGAGTAGAGCACTGGCCCAGGAGTCAGGAGGATGTGAGTTCAAATCTGGCCTTTGTGGTTCCATGATCCCACTGACTAGCTATGTGACTCTGGGCAAATCACTTAACTACAATTGCCTCACACACACACACACACACACACACACACACACACACACAAATAATAATTAACTATCAGAGCTCGAAGCAGGCAAACTGATTAGATACAGGTAAGAGTTAAAATGGAGTATTATAGCATATTCCATTGACATTTCCCCTTTCACCTCCATTTGATTGCTTTCTTTTGGTCTTGACTTATGATTTCATTGGCATCTGTCCACTAAGCCTAGAAAATGGGTTATTTGGGAAGATTTAAAAGTGTCACTGGCCATCTTGAAAGAACATATGGAAACTGGAAAAAGAAGAGTAGGGTTAAGAAATTAGAATGGGAACCTCCCTCTCCTTCCTCTTTCTTTCCCTCTCCCTCTCCAAATGTATGTTGGTAATGTATCTGTAGCTTACAGAGTTGCTTAGGACATTGAGAGGTTGCCCATTATCACACAATTAGTATATGTCAGAAGCAGAACTTGAACCCAGGCTGACCCTCTATTCAGTAAAACAGTTTGCACCCCTTTCATTTATATAAATGATAAATGGCTAAATTGTGTGCAAGGAAAAAATGAAGCTCTTACTCATGGAAAAATAGTACAAATTAAATGGTAAATTTCCATCTGAACTGAAATGATATGAATGATTGGCCACAACTTATTCACTTAACAAATACTTCTTATTTTTTTCTGGAGGCAATCAGGTTTAGATGACTTGCCCAGGGTCACACAGCTAGTAAGTGTTTGATTATGGGTCCTGTACTCTATACACTATGCCACCTCGCTGTTAACTAATTACAAGCTGCTCAAAGGTAGGAGTGAATGACAGGAGATTAATTATTTTTATAAAAATGGTCAATGTCATCATGGGACCACAGAACAAAGTGCTGGAAGCAAGTGGGGTCCTGCAGCATAGTAAGCTAACAAGGTTGCCATGGACCACTAAGGTCCTGGGCTCCCTTCCATAAGTTATAGTTCTCTGTGGCATCCACTTGACTCAAAAGGATAGTCAGGAGTGTATCTCATCTTTATCATTGTTCCTTAATGAACCAAAGTACCAGTCATCTTGTTTATTTGGAATTTTGAAGGTCCATTGTAGAAATCAGGGGAATAGACTAGGGAGAAGATGAATGACCTAAGAGTCAAGCATGTGCTCCGGATCTTAAGCTTCCAAATGAATCCTTTTTTTTCTGCTTTTGGGTGTGCCTACTTCAGATACCCTTGGGCTCTGACAAAAGAAAAAATATTATATCTGGAATTTCATTTAATAACATGTAAGGTATATATTCATGAGTGGCATACTTTGAAGGAGAAAAATGCCTTTACATTTACTACATAAACAAATGTTCATGTATTTAAATGACAATGCGTATATCTAACTTTTTTATATCATTTTCAAAGAATGCCACTCTCAAAACACAAATGCAAATTTTTCTACAGGGATTTAAATCAGTCATCAGGTGTGAATCAGTCTTCTATACCTAATGTGTTTTTTTAATGAACCAAAGGCTCCACACACATACATAAGGAGGGGAGAAACAGTCTTTCTATGAAATCTTTCATTTTAGTTCCTTTTATTCAGTAATAGCCTCAATTAAGGGGGTGGCATAAAGCAATGGTGTGTAGTGTCCTGTAAAAAGTATGTTAGGAGGGGTGGAGTAGCCTTCAGGGATATAGCAGAGCATCAAAAAAGTGTTATAGTCAAGTTTCTGATTAGTGTTGAAATGACAACTAAGAAATTGCTTAGTGACATTTTAGTTTCATCCACATTTTATATTTAACCCAGTTTGAAAACTGTTATTTTTAGTAAAATATCTTATCTAGGATATGATTAATATCATCTAAGATATTATTTTATGAATAAACAAATATACACAAACTCGCTAACATACTTTATTAAAGTATTCTTTAAGTAATTTAAATGAAGGCAAACTTCTCATCAATGGACTTTAAAAAGTGAACTTGAATATATATTACATATATACATATTTACATACATATGCATGTATATGTGTATATATATATATATATATACACACATATATACACACACATTTCCTTCCAAAAGTTGATATATTAAATACCCCAGTACTTTAAGGTTTTCTCTATAAAGACTAGATTCACCAACATTTCTTTCAACTGAAAGAGGCATTGCCTAAATAGTCATTATTGCAGAAAACAAATTCATTTGAAAGCTAGGATATTTCTGTGGACAGAGGCAGGGGTATGTATCTTGGAACTAGCTCTAACTGGCTTGCAAAACCCAATTGGTAAGTTTTCATTGTGAACTTTTAGCCCTCCGAAACTGGCAATCACTACAAATCAGAGCTTGATGTCTTATTTTATTGTTTGTCTAGATTTAAGAAAGTATTAAGATGCTGATTAAACTTAAAAGTGTGTGTATATATTCACCCCTCCTCCACACCCTCCCACCCTATAAGGAGAGCCTAATTGTTAAACATCTCAGTATACTACTGGTAGCAAGTGAATAAGGAAGGCATTGGGCCTGGAATCAGGATGCTGAGAAAGTCACTTAACCTCTGTTGGCTTCAGTTTCCTCATCTACAAAATGGAGACAATAATAGCACCTATTTCTCAGGGTTGTTGTGAGGATCAAATGAGACAAAACTTTTAAAGTACCCGGCACATAGTAGGTGCTAGATAAATGTCAGTGGTTGTCACTGTTGTAGTTATTATTATCATTAGTCTGTAAACAGGGCTTGAGCTCAGCAGGAAGGAAATAGAAAGATCAGGGAATCAAGTTATCACTCCAATAGAGGCTTGGGGACTGTAGGATAACAATAATAATAAAAACTAACAACAACAAAAACTGGCGTTTGCATAATGCTTTAAGGTTTTCAAAGTGCTTTCCATTCATTTTCTCATTTGAGCCTCACAACCTCCTGGACAGAAGTAACTAGATCCTTGAGCAGTAGATATATTAGTGTTTCTGTCCTTCCTATTTGCATGGTTAAGGGTGGAGGGAAGAATACAGAATATGACTTCTTATTGAAGAGGCCAACATTTCCCACAAGGCCCTACCCCCTAGGCCATAGTCACTGATTAGATAAGCAGGAACTAACTCTCTCTGTGGGTCGCATTTGCTAGGCACGGATTTTGATTGGTGGGGGAAGAGAGAGACTGTTGGCATCAAATTTATGTTGGCCGACTTGTATTACATAAATGATGACCACTGGGGAATGATGTCTTTGGTATTTACTGATCTCACAAATTTCTTGTCATGGCAGATCTTACAAGTAAGCAGGATAGGTGGAGCCACCTTACAGAGTGTGATTTAGGAAGCCAGGAAAGGACTCGCTGATTGAAAGTATCTCCCTCACTGCTCTGCTGTGGTACTTGGGATTTTACCTCCAGATATTCATTTCTTTAATTTACATAATTAGCTTCTGTTAAAGTACAAATGACCTGTTTTTTTTTATTGTGAACTTGACAAACAACAAACTTGAACACTTCTATATCCAAAGACCCTAAAAAAGAATTTTGTATACAACTATAAATATATTACATACAACTTGTTTTTTTTAAATATATATTTAACATGGTAGTAACCATACTGCCCTGACTATCTATCTGTATACCCTTCTGAACTTCCTTCAGATCGATTTTGAATAATTTAAAATGTTTCATTGATGCTCTTTGTTTTCTTTTCCTCTTTTTTTTTGCTATTCTCTCAAATAAAAGCCTTCCCTTGTAACTAACAAATATAGTCAATTATAACAAATCCACACATTGGCCATGTTGGAGAATATATGTCTCATTCTGTCCCTCTGGTCCATAACTGCTCGGCCAAGAGGTAATAAGCATGAGTAGTCATGACTGGCCGTTTAAATTAATCAGAGTTCTTCTATCTTCCAAAGTTGTTTTACCTTACAATATTATAGTCATATCAATTATTCTCCTGATTTTATTCACTTCACTCTGCATCACTCCATACAAGTCTTCCAATGTTTCTCTGGATCTGTCCTTTTCATCATTTCTTGTGACAACATAATATTCCACTTATGTATTGTGTTCAATCATTTCCCAATTTATGAGCACTATTTGGGCCCACTCTTTTGCTAAGACAAAAAGTGATGCTATAAATATTTTTGTACATAGGGGTCCTTTCCCTCTCGTTTTAATCTTTAGGGGGAGATATGTGCCTAATGTGGTATTGCTGGGTAAAAGGTATGAGCAGTTTGATGATTTTGGGGAGACAGTTCTAAATTACTTTCCAGGTTGGCCAAATGCAACTGCTTCCCACCCCATCCCCAGAAATATGTTAACAATTATGAATGATTAATGTTCTAAGTGCCTATTAATGCCTTAATGTGATTTACTATATTAGTAAATCATTTTAAATGGAACATCTTGCTGAAAACATGACCTTATCCTTATTGGTAAGGGATGTTTTATATTGTTAATTACTATGTGTGAAAGTATAAGATAACTATATGTTGTAATTATGTAGGGAATTAATCTCTAGAAAATCACTGGGGGTGGAAGAAAAGGGAAAAGGGTTTTAAAACAACAAGTATCAAGAAAATATATTTTAAATACCTTGTTAAAAATAGAATAGCTCAGAAAACAGGCAAAAGAAAACCATACATGTACTTCAAAGGCTTTCTCCTTAGCTTTTACTTTTCTGTCTCTATACTAATTCTTTTAGTAGTTTTATCAACTCCCATGACTTCAATTACAGTATCTTGGTAGATGAAACCTAAATCTATATCTCTAACTCCAATTTCTTCCCCAGATCTCCATTCCCATATTTTCAACTTTCTAATAATGATAAACATTTCCATTATATATCCTCCTGACACTTCAAAGTCAATGTATCAAAATTAAACTCATCTTCCCCATCCCCAAATCATGATCCTTTCTGCTCAACAAAGGCCAACCTTTTCCAAAATTACAAAGAACACTTTGACTGACTTCCCAATTTACCCCTTTTCCTTTATACCTTGAATCAACACTTATTGGCATTCATATGTAGTCTTCTATGGGGGGTGGGAGTGGGGAGGAGCTGGATATCCAAAAATGACTGAATATAACCAAGCCTGGAAATATTGAACCAAAATGTAGAGGTTTATTTACACTCTGATCTACTGGATTGGAAAATCATTGAAAGAAAATGATGGCACTCCATTGCTGGAGATAGTAGAAAAGGAAACAGGATGAAAAACTGAAGAAATAATAGAGAATAATCCTATCTTACTCTTTAGGGAGAATACAGAGATTGCCACTTAATATTCCATCGAAAATTTCTGTGATGTGGGCTTAATTATCAAATGTTTTACATTATGCAGGATCTTTGTTTTGTTTTGTTGTCAAGATTTTGTTTTTGTTTTATAATTTTTCAAAATAGAAAACTTCTACATAGCAAATACTTAAATGTCAGAATCCCATATTGCATATGTTATATACAATTCAGTTTTTTTTCTTTTTGCTAATTGTCAGCATTTGTTATTCCTTAATACATCTGTCCTCTTTATAGTTTATCAGCTCCTTATACTCAGTCCTGTGGGAAGAATTAATACTAAAGTCAAGGCATTCCATTCATTACCAGGACAACACACTGTGAAACTTTAAATGTGGGATGAAGTCCTCACCTCAGGAATAAAGACAAGAGGCTGCTAGGAAGGCAGAAAGACAAGGAAGGAGGAAAGAAGAAAGGAAGGAAGAAAATAAGGAATAGAAAGAAGGAAAGAAGCCTGGGATGGCAGGTTAAACTATAATATAAATTAATTCCAATAGCACTTTAAACTTTATAATATACTTTCTCTACAAGCTATATTATTATTTCCATTTTACAGATAAAGTAGCTGAGGCTCAAAGAAGGGAGATTTCCAGCAGGGACAGTCAGCAAGTAATAGAACTTTGGACCCATGTCTCTTGTTTCTAAATCCTAAAGTCTTTCCAATAGACTATGCTGCCTGTCATAACTAATAAAAGCCTTTGATAAATATACTCAGCCATGTTATTGATTAACTCTCAAAATCTGGGCTAGGCCAGTTGAGGGTAATCTGGTCCTATAAAGAGCTTCTTTTAAATGATCTTGAAATTTGTTTTTGTTTTTTTAATTTTAGATGAGAATTATGCAAACATTGGCAGTTGCACCTCATTTCAACCTAAAATGAAGTCCAATTAATTTTCAATTGAATTTTGCTTTGGGTATCATGATTTTTTCAAGTCTGAACCCAAACCAAACTTTTGTCGTTTATACATAAATAAGTTTATTCAACTAGTGAGAATAATTATACTCTGGCATTCACAAAAATTGTAAAATGTCTTCTTATTGTTATTATTTCTTCCATTATAACACATTGAATATGCATAGGAAATTCAATACAATATAATACAAATAATTCAGTATGGTATAATGGAGGCAGGTAGGTGACATAGTGAATAGAGCACCAAACTTAGTGTCAGGAAACCTGAATCCTCAAGGCTCAAACACTGACTAGCTGTGTGACCCTGGACAAGTTATTTAATCTCTCTGCCTCATTTTCCTCATCTTTAAATGGGGGTAATAATATCACTACCTTCCAGGGTTGCTGTGAGGATAAAAATGAGATTTTATTTGTAAAGTGCTTTGTAAATATTAAGGAACTATTCAAATGCTAGTTATTATATCACCTCAAAAGTTTCTTGGGCAACATGGATATTGGATAGAGTTCAGGGCTTAGAGTTAGCAAGACCTGAGTTCAAATGTGACCCCAGATACTTACTGGCTGTGTGACCCTGGGCAAGTCATTTAACCCTGTTAGCCTCAGTTTTCTGAAATATAAAATGAGTTGGAGAAGAAAACGGCAAACCGCTCCAGTATCTTTGCCAAGAAAACCCCAAATAGAGTCATGAAGAGTTAGAAATGACTCAATAACAACAAAAATCTTTTCAAAGATGTTTTCTGTATATTATCTCTTTGAGCTTCACAACTCCCACATGAGGTAGATATGGCAGGTATTATTATCTTCATTTTACAGGTAAGAAAACTAAAGTACAGGAGAAATTAAATGACTTATCTGAAGTCACAAGGCAAAGTAGTGACAGAAGCGTGATTAGAACTCGGGTCTTTTTATTTCTAATTCATAAACACTGGGCCCTTTTGGTTACTGCAACTCATCACATTCTAGGTCACATACCAGTCAAATCAGGTCAACAAGCATATTTTAAGTGTTTATTATGCACCAGACTAAACATAATAATGCTCATAACAGGGTTTATAACTTTGCCAAGAGAAGCATTTTCTGTAATGGACGGAAGGTATTATAAGAAGACTCGAAATAGTATGTCTTAGCACAGTATCTTTTAGCTAGAGTTCTTTGCGCATACCTTTCATAAACCACTTGAAGGGAGACACTAGTGTTCCTAATAACAGTAGCACGGAGAGACATAGAAGCCATCACCACCTCTGCCTGATGCTGATTAATAGGTCTCTTGGCAATACTATATGTACTATTATGGAATATTTTCTATATGTGAGCTACATTACAGTACTATAACATACCCAGAGAAACTCAAGAGTTTCTGAGCTAGGAATCAAGGAACTTTTCCTCTAATTGTTGCCTATTTACTACTTAGCTGTGTGATCTTTTATAAATCTGTTTCCTCAACTATCAAACAAAGGGGCTGGATAAGCACATATCTAAGGTTTTTCCCACTCCAAGAGTCTAAGTCAATGAATTAAGGGCACATTTTTTGCTCCATATTGTCTCTGGAGTCAGAGGACCTGGGTTCAAATTCAGATTCTGATACTTGCTTCCTATGTGAATTTGGGCAAGTTAATTAATGTTTCTGGGCTTCAGTTTCCTCATCTGTAAAAAAGAGGGAGGTTGGTTAAAATGACCTGTGTGGTTCCGTTCAGCTCTAAATCAATGATAGTATATAAAAATTACCAAGGAACCTAGCTGTGGTGATGGCATTCCCATTTCACCGGAGAGAAGTAGAACATATTTGAATACACTGAAATAAAACTTTACAAACTAGGTATTCTTGACCAATATTGTTATTCATTCAATTGAAGATGAGGACAATGATATTAATGGTTTAGCTCCTATTTGTATAGCAGTGTGCAACACTTACCTAATAATGAATAGGTATTTATATTTTAAAATAAACATGTTTATCCTTAGTATGATGATGAATATGTCTATATTCATAATGAATTGATCTTTGGTTAATGCAAACTGGTAACAGGTTTGATTCTTTGAAATGTCTCCTAAAGTTATCTTGTATCTATTTTATATATAATTTACATATACTTTTATGTGTATTTGTTGTCTCTCCTTTCATCCTACTCAAAAAAAAAGTATGAGCTCTATGGGGGCAGAGACTTTTATTTTGGTTTTTGTATCTCTAGTACCTAGCACAGTGCCTGGTACACAGTAAGTGCTCAATAAATGCTTGTTGATTTGTTGATTATAGATTTGGCAATAAATCAATATTCCTTTTAAATATTTATTTGCATTTCACTAAGTATGTATTAACATTCCCTTAAAACACAGGCCACTTAGGTAGTTACGCTAAAGGAAAGATAATGATGAAAGAAAACAGGCCAGAAGACCAAAAGAAAAAAGTTAGAAAATACCTAGCAGGAATAGAAATCTCCAAAAATCTTCCCTAGATCATTCAAATATTTATACAAAGAAAAAAACACCACAATATAGATTCAGAATAGTAGTGAGCAATATTCATTGTGATATAATTTCATTTGAATGTCTTTGCTTTCAGTCTTTTGGGGCAGGATAGTGGGATATATATCCCCCAAGGATGCCTTTTTGTATTTTTCCAAGATTTTTCCAAAATTTATGCTATCCCCAGGCTAATTTTGTTTTGATTAGGGAACAGGAAATGGATGTTACTGACATGTCAACTTCCCACCTAAAATAATTCAAGGAATCATGATTTCATCTGGTTAGGTATTCCCCTTCACCTACTCAGACCACAGTCTTTTTCTCTACAGATTAGTAGAAAATCTTCAAGTATCACAGGACTAAAAATTTCCTTGCCCTGTGGACAGCCTGATGCACTTTTCTAGTCATCACCAAAAGATAGATCTATACTCAATTCCTTTCTGGTTTAGTGGGGATTACCAGAGCTGGAGTTCCAGAAACAAAGCTTTAAATAATATAGGGTCACCTCCATGTCATATTAAGGCTTCCAGTAAGGACTTTTGGAAAGGCCTATATAATATGTAACAAAGGAAACTAAAGTTTTTAAGTAAAAAGTCTTTAAAGACTGCAGAGATTTTGCCTAGTCTATTGGAAAACCGGTTGAACTTTTTAATGGTTCATTCACTCTGTCTAATTAACATTAAAACACTATTAACACAATATTGCTTTCTATTCATGGAGCCACCTATTTCCAATTCCTTTAAACATTTAGGGGAAATCTGATTGACAGCATTATTTCAGGTTAAGTTACAAATATGGATAATTATATAGATAAAGAACTAGGCAAAAAGAATGCAAGTAGCTGCTCACTGAAAAATCAATAGTAGGACTGAGTAGAACCTGGGTTTTCCAAAGTCAATTTCAATTCCACTCAATTCATTGAGGATTTATCAAGTGGCCGCTCTGGGCCACACACCACGCTAGGTGCTGGGGAAAAAAAGAAAATAATGAAAAAGTGTTTGTCTTCAAGAAGCTTTCATTTTACTGAGGTTAATGACATGTACATCCTAAATCAATACAAAGATCAAGGTTGAGGTAGGGTTGGAAAGGGCACTAACCCTTGGGAGAAACAGGGATCTGAACCATCAAGGGATCAAGGGATTCCAAGGGGTAGAAGTAAGGGGGAAGAGCATTCAAACTACAGTGTATATCCCATACAAAAGTAAAGAGAAAGTAAAAAGAATATCATTTACACAGAAAAGTAAGTAGGCCAGTTTGACTAAAATAGATTAACTCACATGAGGGGAGTGATATAAAATATTGGCAAAGATTGTTTGGAGCCAGACTAGGAAGTGCTTTAGATGGCAATCAGAGGAGTTTATATATTATCCTAGAAACAATAGGGAGCCATTAAAGCTTCTTAAGGAGAGAATGACCTATGCTTTAAAGATAGCATTTTGGCACCAATTGTGGATTGAATGTGGACTGAAATCAAGAGTAGAACGTTGTACTGAGAGTAATTAGTTTCATTTTACACTTGATCCTGACATTCCTCCTTAAAAATCACACCAGTAAGAAAAAAATATGTATGAGAAATTATACTGCTAAATAATATTGCTACTCAAATCTAGCATCGAGAATTATATTCCTACTCATATTTGCAAAATTTTCTTTCTACTGAGGGTAAGCTTATTCTGTTTGGAAGTAGTTCACCAAAGCTTCTTTGAGTTGAAGCACCATACCAATCCACTATGATTTTACAATAGGCTATCAAATGATGGAGATATGTTGTCATACAACATCATGATTTGAAAATGGGAAAAGGAAATGACCTATTTACAGTACTCTCTGGCCATTCTTAAGCATCAGGGTGAACATCAAATCATAGGGAGTAAAAAGCTTTTGGAGATAATAAAATCTGAAAAGTTTTCTTTCTTTGTTTCCCTTTTTAGAACATCCTGCTGAAATAAACTTAATTGAATAATAAAACCTAACTTCAGGACTCTTCTGTAGTTACAATATTGTGGAGTGCATGTTTTCTTTTTCCTTTCTCTTTTTTTTTAAATCTATGACCGGAAGATGAATTGGAATCAAGAAAGTGTGTGTATGTGTATGTGTGGCTCATTTGAAATTATGTGCATGCAGAACATTGCTCTATTATATATTAGAACATATTCTCTGGTGTATAAATGATTCAGAACCTGTATTTTTAGAAAACAGGCTCAAGATATTAGAGCTAACCTTTTCTCATTCTATATTTCAGCAGTTTTAGGAAAAAATCAAGTCATTACTTCAATCTCAGGACCTTTATTTTTTTTCCTCTCCATTTATCACAATGAATCTAGAAAAAAAAACATTTGTGTAAAGGAACTATCATGAAATGTTTTGCAGAATATCTGGATTTGCCATTATTTAAGTAGTTTGGAAGAGTCAATGTGGCATAGAGAATAGAGGATGACCTCGGTTTATCTCCTACCTGTGATGCGTCCTGGCTATGGGACCCTGTACAAGTCATGGATTAACCATTTTACTCTAGGGAACTCTCTATAACTATCAGTCAGCTAGCATTTTTATTAAAAATTTATTATGTGCCAAGTACTGTGCTAAACCCGAAGGATACAAAGAAAGGCAAAAAACAATCTTAGCTCTTAAGAAGCTCACAGTCTAATGGGAGAGAAAACATGCAAACAACTATGTACAAATAAGGTAGACACAAGATAAACTGAGTGTGATCTCAGAGGGAAAACACTAAGATTAAGGTTTGGAAAAGCTTTCTTGAAGAAGGTATAAGAGGCTGGCCTGCATCAGTAAAGTTTTCTCATCTGATAGTTCCCTATACCAATAAAATCAAAGGCCTCTCTATTCCTAAGAAGTTTATATACTGTTTTGCTATCATGTATGTGCTCATCTCCATTGATCCTCTAGTTTATTCCACTAAGATCTCTCTCCCCTGACCTTTATTATATAGGTACCCCAGGATTCCATTCACACCATATACCATAATATAGATCACTTACAAAATATTATTCCAGGGCATCAGTAGAAAGATGAAGAAAATCCATTTTTAAAGCCTAGGGCAATTGTTTGTAGATATCTTTTCTTAGCAAGATATGTTTTACAATGCTAGATTTGAGTAATATTTACAAAGAAATAAACTATCACAATAGCAACACCTATTTTCTTCACCTTGCCCTCCTTTAAAGCTACCCAATAATGTTCAACAGTATTTCTTGTGAGAAAAAACATATGTACAAATACATCTTTTCAGTTTTTACTCCCACACTGCTACTATTCTGATGAGAATATATAGAAAAGAAAGATGGGACAGACAATTGAGAAGAAACACAAAATAATGGCACAAATTTGTAAGAATATAGTTGGGAAGTCTAAAGTCAGGAATTATTTGAAATTTGCAAGAAATATTGCTAAGGACAATAAAAGAGAGTTTGTGTTTATCAGACTGAGAACAACCACAAGGAAGGGATAAACCCACTGCTTGAGGCAGATGGTGCCATCTTGACAGATGACAGAGAGTAAGCAGACTACTCAACTCAAATATTGCTTCTGTCTTCTCTACCAAGGAGGATGACCTTAAAACTAGAAAGTGTAAAACAAATATGATTAAGAGGGAATGGGTGAAGATATTTTAAGAAAATGAGTTCAAGTTTCCAGGCCTACACAAATTATATCCCAGAACACCAAAAACACTTGATTTGATCACAGAAGTGTTGTTTGTTATCTTTAATGAATCAAGAAAGCCATGAAAAGGAGTCATGAGACTGGAAATAAACAAATGTTGTCTCAATTTCTAAAAAAGGGGGGGAAGATGAATTATTGATATTAGAGTGGGAAACTTGATTTAAAGTCTGGCAAAATATTCTACGAGAAAGATCTGATGAACTTTTTGAGAAGAAAATATGATCACTAAGGATCTGCATAGGTTCATTAAAAGTAAGTCATGCCTAACTAAATCAATTTACTTTTTAAAATAGGGTTATTAGAAGGCATTTGATGAAGTACCTCACATGTTTGTGGACAAGAGAGAAGAATGGGCTAGAAGTTAACATACTTGGAAGGATTTATATCTGATTATATAACTATACCCATAGAATGCTAATTAAAAATTGTTATACATTGGAAAGGTATGCCAATGACTATATAAGTGTCCTTGTTCTACTATATATTAATATATAGGTTGTCCCAAAAGTCTAAGTCCAGTTTTAAGCTATTAGAGTTTATCACCATCATCATCATTATTAAGCTATTAATACTTGTAAATATATTAACATTTAAAACTAAATGAAGATTTTTCCAAACAACCTGGAGGTAGCTAGATGGTGTAGTTAATAGAACACTGGGTTAAGATGACCTGAGATCAAATCCAACCTTGGACACTTACAAGCTGTGCAACCCTGGGCAAGTTATATAACCTCTATTTGCCTCAGTTACCTCAACTATAAAATGGGTCTAATAGTAGCACCTACTTCCTATGCTTGTTGTGGTGGTTAAATACTATTTTTAAAACATTTAGCACAGTGCCTGGCACATAGTAGTCATCTAATGAATGTTCATTCTATTCCCTTCCCTCCTACATATGCACACATATGAATATATCTCTCTACGTACATACCTATATGTGTATATGGACTCTATATAAGGGAGAGCTTCCTAACAATTGGAATTATCCCAATTTGGAATAGCTTATTTCATGAAAGAATAAACTTCCTATTGCTTACACATCTTAAAGGAAAGGTTGAAAGATGACCTATTAGGAATATGGCATAATGGACTTTTTTATGGGCAGCTAGATGGTGTCTTGAATAGAGTGCTACACTTGAAGTCAGGAAGATGAGTTCAAATACCAGTTTCAGACACTCACTTGCTGTATGACCCTGAGCAAGTCACTTAACCGTGTTTGTCTCAGTTCCTTATCTGTAAGAACTGGAGAAAGAAATGATAAACCACTCCATTATCTTTGCTAAGAAAACCCCAAATGGGATCACGAAGAGTCAGACACAAATGAAAACAACTGAACAACAAGAAGTCGGTTGGGAATTTGGAATGCATTTCCTAGGATCATAGGATTATGGAGCAAGAAGAGCAAAAATATAGGGTACAGACAGACATACTGTAATGCATCCAATATGACTAACTCTACTACATACTGTCAGCTGTATTCAGTCTCAGTTATCTTTCTTGCACTCTCTCCCTTCCTCTTTTTTATCTGTCTTCTTTTTTTATTGTGGTTGCAACAAGGAAGGTTCATGTAATATCACTATAAATTTCAACCTCTAGTTCAGGAGTTAAGAGGATTAATGTTGCTTAATAGAGAACTGAGGGATAAGGGAATATTTGATTCCCTTAGCATGAATAGCTAGTGAGAACAAAAGAGTTGACTGAATTTATAAAAGGTGTTTTAGATTTCCTGTGCTAGAGATGCCATATAAAATTTTACGTACAAACTGTGTATAGCTATTTGGACAAGTTACAAAAATTGCTAGATTTTTCTCAGGAATTTTTTTCAACTATTTTAGCCAAGAACAAATAAAGAAGACAAAGAAGAAGAATTTTGAAGGTTTGGAGCTCCTGTCATGATAGATGTGTGTGTGTGTGTGTGTGTGTGTGTGTGTGTGTGTGTGTGTGTGTTCTCACTAGGAACACATGCAAGAAAGGTATGAATCTTTTATACGTTTTGAACCCTGGCACAAAAATGGCTGTTCTGTGTGTCTTAGAATACTGAAGGGACAGGCACTTCCAAAAAGCTGTTGTGTACTCCCAAGAATTTCATGTCTATCCATCTTTCTCTGCCAGTTCTCCTACCACAGGTTAATGAATCAACCTTGAGCCACAGATGCATTACCTGTGGGTAGCAGGGACCAAATATCTGTGTCAGAGGTGTAGAATGTAAGTTGTTATATTTAGAGGGATATGTCACTTCACAGAGCCCTATGTCACTTCACAGAGCCCTTTCCAATGAAACAGAGGAAGGAAAGTTACCATAAAGGAGGATTTGTCCTTTAACTGCCTTTTACCCATAACAGGTGGTAAGGATTTCAGCAGTGAAATCTCCACTTTGGCAACTGAAACTGCGGCCCAAACACAATGATGCTCATAGGGGCCCTGGCTGCTCTTCTGGCTGCTAAGACACAATATTAACATCCAAATAGTAACAGACAAATTATTGTATTCATTTCCTTTGCCATGGATTCTTGAAAATATCGCAGGAGGTTGACCTTCAGAGGAGAAAAAAAAAGGAAGAAAAAAAATAATAGAAGCCGCAATTATTAAAATAAAAGAATTCCACCCCCCCCAAAAAAAACACCTCTCAGATGCACTTCAACCCCTTAACTCTTGCATCAGAACCAATGCAAATTATAACAGCAACATGATGAGGATTGGTAGAATCATAGCAACAGCTTAACAAGTTTTCCATTTAGAATCACAGGATGTTTCCTAGCTGTAAAGAAGCTTAGATATTCTCTATTACTTATGTCACTCATCTTAGATGAAGAACCCAGGACTCATGGAGATGGAACAAGAAAGTCAAAATCACACTTGAAGACTGTGGTCAAGTCAAGGCAACAATTATTAACTAAGCATCTACAATGTACTAGGTAATATGTGAAGCCCTAGGCATCCAAGAAAAGGCAAAAACAGTCCTTGCCCTCAAGGAATTCACCACTTAATGTTGAAGAACCTAGGTTTCCTGACATGACACTGTCTCCTTACATAGTAGTTTGAGGCTGTACTAATAGCCTTATTTTCTCATCAGTAAAATAAGGAATTTGGAATAGTCACTTTTTATCTCTCAAGTACTACTGGTAGATTTTTGGTACCAGAAGTGACCAGAATTTCTATGCCATTTGTTAAGGATCTTGTGAACATGGAAAGTCTTCAATTCATATGTACTTACTTATGAACTGACACCTGGACCAGGTTAATAATAAAAAATAGCTAACATTTATATAGTGCTTAATGTGCCAGGCACTGTGCTAAGCACTTTACAATCATTATCTCATTTGGTCCTCACAACAACCCTGGGAGATAGGTGCTATTATTATCCCCATTTTAGAGATGAGGAAACTAAGGCAAGCAGGACTTAAATGATTTGCCCAGAGTCATATGGCTAAATAAGTGTCTGAGGGGGATTTGAACTCAGATTTTCCTGACTCCAGGCTTAGAGCTCTATCTACTGCACAACCTGGCTTCCACTACCATTGCTTGGGATTTCCTTTGACTCTTTCAGCAGCAAAGCTATCCTTGACATACTCTTACCTTTATCTGACTATTCACCCCAGCAAATGCCTGCTTCTTAGATAGGGGAGGAGATAAAGGAATACTTGGAGAGGGAGGAGGGGTGCCTACTTCCTCCTCCTGCTTTCCAGTCATATTTATATAATGCTATTTATTATGATGTAAATAGAAGTGTGAAATGCTAAAAAGGGCCCTGGATTTGAAAGTAGAAGACCTGAGTTTGAATCTAACTCTGCTTCCTGCTGTTTGATCTTGGTAATTAATATCTCTGGACCTCAGTTTTGTCATCAGTAAAATAAGAAAGTTGGTCGTAACTTCATTCTCTAAATTCTACCAAAACTCCAAAAAACGTGATATCTCTTGGCAATATGGATCAATTGGAACACTCTAGAAGCAAATCCATTATACAATTTTCTTCCCAAATTAACTATGTACTTTACTAGCAAACAGCATGATGATCTGGCTAAGAGCTCCTTCTAATGGAAATTAAAGGACCCTAATAGTTTGGTCCGTTTCCAGTTGGCTGTCATTGGCCATCCCACAAATGGCAGTCAAGTGGAAAACGGGGAAAAAATTTCCTATATTGGAAATTTAAACAGAATCATCTCTGATAAAATTCAGGAGGTCAGTATCTCCTCCATAGTGGGCAAGGGGGATTGGGTAGGGAATCTCAGAAGATAAAGAATGTTTAGTGAAAAGGCTTTGATATCACTTACCAGTAAAATCAATGTACAGCATGGGTATCTATACAATACCTCAGCTCTGTCACTCCTTAACTAACATTCAAAAAGTAATCAGTTCTAAGGAGACACCTAGAAAGAAACCTGGAGAAGTGCCCACAGTTTCATTCCCTATGCATAAATCTTCATAGCTGTGCCAGGAGGATAAACTGTAGGTTAGAATTGGGAGTGCTTCTGAACAGTATGTACCCAGGGGCTCCATGAGTTTTCACTGACAATATAGAGCAACCAACTACTAACATGCCTATAAATGCTAAATTGAGGATACCCTAAGGGTATGCATGGGTGTATTAACATTTCTGTCCCCAAACACGGAAAGACCAAACAGTCAAATACTAACCAATACATTTCTGTGTTTTAATGATTGCTTTTTCGAAGATGACAAAAGCAAAGAACAAGTATGTACACAGATGTTTATATATATATATGTATATATATATATATATACACACACGTATAGTATACGCATACGTTTGTGTAGACCATTCATGTAGTTATTTATTTCAATTTGATCCTGTGCCTTTATGTTGCATATAATGTTAATGCAAAGACATGTTCTATCTACTCTTTGAAACTTCTTTTAAATCCCTTCTTTTCCTTAGTAACTGTTGCTATATAAACCACTGAGAGAGACAATATGAAAAGGAGAAAAAGAGGGGAGAGAGAGAAGAGAGAGAAAGAGAAAGAGAGAGAGAGAGAGAATAAGAAAGAGAATTCTCCTGGCACATAAATATCAGAGCAAGTAAAGGAAGCTTCAGAGTTTTAAATGTAGCTAAAATTATACCTTCTCACTTACAATGTACTACTAGTGTCTGCAATGTTTTGCAATGGAGTATTTATTTATTTATATATATGAACACACATATATCTGTATGTATGATATACATATATGTAAAATTTATACTAACAAGTACAAATTTCAAGTAGAGTTAATTTAAAGCCAAGAAAATTTCAAAAAGAAAAGCTGTCTCTCCTATTGACCAGGAATCATCATCATGGATTTCTAAAACTCAAATATTGCATTGTGAATATATGTTTAAAACAACAACTGAAACTTTAAATAAAATTATGCCAAAATTATGCCTAATACAAAGACTAAATTAGACTAATTTACTTCTACAAGAGTCTAGTCAGTTGGCAAACTCTGAGGATTCTTCCTTCATAATGTCTCTCCCATTCTTCCCTTTCTGCTCCACTTCTACTGAAATAATCTGAGATAAATTGAGGATCTCAGTCTGTCAAATCTAGACTATTGTGACAGACACTTAAAACGATCACAGAATTTTGAGATGCAATAGGCCTTAGAGAAAACTATTTATTGTATAAAGGAGGAAGCTGAGACGAATAAAGGATAAATGATTTATCCAAATCTATTAGGTAGTAATTGTCGGGATTAGGATTTGGATCTATAACCTTTTATTCCAAATCTAATGCTTTTAACATTAAACCATGTTTCCTCTTCTAACTTGGTTCCTTGCCTCTAGTTTTCCCCAATTGGATAATGTTCTGCATGCTATTTATTCATCCAGCAAGTATTTACTGCCTCATGTACGCAAGCTCTAGAGAGAAAGAGATGAAAAACAACATAGTTTTTGCTCTCAATAAGTTTTTATTCTAATAAGGCAGATTTCATGTGTATGTATATTTGTGTGTACACATATATATCTGTATATCTATATTATATACACATACATACCTATATGTATATATATATGTATTTATTCAAGCACCTATATAGATATTCATATACATACAAAAAGATGATTCAATTCAATAAATGTTTATTGATGTAAGAACATTACGGATACAGTGCTACAAGAAAATATGAGAGGTGAGAGAACACTTTCAGTTGGGGAAACTGAGGAAGGATTCACAGAAAAGAAGATAACTGAGTTGGGTCATAAAGAAAGAGAAGGATTTCAACAGAAATATGGAGTTATTAGGTTTAAGATATGGACAGTTTTCAAAAGAAGAAAGGTAAGTTATCAATAACAATAGGAAGAATGTTCCAAATCCCTAATAATAAGAGAAATACAAATTTAAAAAATCCTAAAGTTCCACTTTAGGCAAAGTGGCAAAGAGAACGAAAAAGGTAAATGATAACTCAAAGAAGTGTTGTGGGAGAACAGGTTACACAAATGTATTGTTTTATGGAGCTGTGAGCTGATCCAACCATATTGCAAAGCAATTTGGAACTACAGCACATTGAAAAAGTCCCTAAACTAGGCACACATTTTGACCCAGTAATAGTTTTGACTCAGCAGTACTACAAGTAGGCATATAGTTCAAAGAGCTCAAATCAAGAGGGAAAATGCTATAAGAGAGCACTTTTATTTTTATATTTTGGTGGAGAGGAAGGAAGAAATGCAAATGGGAGGGACAATTATACTGACGTTAGAAAAGAAAGGAAAAGAATAAAAGGAGCTTCAAAGAAACACTTTAAAAATAAATTAAAAGGCAGATGAAGGGGACAGAGAAAAGGAGAGGAAAGTTGATATGACTGCATTAAATTTAAAATGTATACACTTAAAGTTGTATATAGAATTCACAGGTTCATATGCAAATCTCTTATTGTTTTTCTTTGTGTTTGGAATTGCTCTTGTTTGTTAACATTTAGCATTTTTGTTGCTGTTGTTAAGTAGTTTCAGTCATGTCTGACTCCTCTTGAACCCATTTGGGGTTTTCTTGGCAAAGACACTAGAGTGGTTTGCCATTTCCTTCTCTAGTTCACTTTACAGATGAGGAAACTGAGGCAAACAGGGTGAAGTGACTTGTCAAAGATCACAGCTAATAAGCATCTGAGTCTGGATTTGAACTCAGGTCCTCCTGATTCCAGGCCTAGTGCTCTATCTGCTTCACCACCTAACTGCCCTAATGTTTGGCATGTTCATGATAATAAATGAATAAACAGACACATAAATACATATTATTAAGTATTAGACATGTGAAAGTATAACAAAATATGTTTCTCTAGAATTTTGTTAGTTGCATGTAAAACACAGTGGTGGCTGCTTCCCAAAATAATCATTTCTAGAAAACTGACAACTTAGTCCTTCAACATTTGTTAGGGGTAAGGGTGGGGTTGAAGTTGGGGTTGAGATGTTTTATCACGTCTCATGACTGTAGCTGTAAAAAGACATTATCATAAATTAGACCTTTAACCGTTTCTCACCATCATTTCTTTCATTTCTAACAATGACTACCTTGATGATACTGAAACTCCCAACCTTTGAATTCTGGTAGATTCCTCTGTCTTGATTCTCCTCTAACATCCCATTGCATTCCTTCTGTTTCCCACACCAGTTCTTTCTCTCTCGTTGCTTCCTAAATAGAGGCATGCTCAAGGTTTACACTTGGAAGATGTTCTCAGGATTTCACCTATCACCTCTATAAAGATGACTATCCAACATACTGGGGACCTTCCTTGAAGTCTTGTTCATTTTTAATTTTTATAGATTTTTTTTAGTTTTACATTACCTTCATTTCTGCAAACATCCTTCCTTCCTCTCCTAATAGATGAGTCATTCCTTACAACAATGAGTAGATAAGAATTCAATTCAATAAATTCTTATTAAGCCCCTATCATGTGCTGGGCACTATTCTAAATGCTAGTGATACAAATAAGAAAATAAGACAGTCTCTGAACTCAAGGAGATTACAATCTAATAAGGAAAAGACAACACATAAAAAGAATCTGAAAAGCAGGAGGTTAAGGGAAGAGATATCAGTGGATCCCTGGAGAAGGGGTATGTTGTTCTATGGAGTTGAAGCCAAGTGGAATAGCTAATGGAAAATGGAGTTACTAGAAAGGTTATGAGCCCTCTATAAAAGAAGGCTTTGTGAGGGAAGAAGAAAAAAATAGCAACCCAACAAAAGTCACCAACACATCAACTGGGTCTGATAATAGATGCAATTTCCATAACCATAGTTTCCTATCTCTGCAAATCAGAAATGGACGAAAATGCATCCTCCCAATTCCTTTTCTGGGGCCAAACTTCGTCATTATAATTCTATGAAATTCTGTTAATTTTGTAATTGCTATTGTTGTTCTTTCCATTTACACTGTTGTAGTCATTGTGTATATTTTTCCCTGTATCTGCTTGCTTTACTTGGCATCTGTTAACATAATGCCTTTCATGTTTCTCTGAATTCTTCATATTCATGATTACTTATAATGCAGTAATATTTCATCCCAATTAAAATGAAAAATCATCTTAGAAGAGAAGGCTCTAACTTTTGGGTGTGCTAGGAAAGGCTTCCTGCAGAAGTTGACACATTGAGTCTTGAAGGGAGCCAGGGATTCTAAGAGTCCAAGGTATGAAAGAAGAATACTCCAAGGATGGATGACCGTCAGTGCAAAGCATGGAGAGAGAAAATGGAGAGTTGTACATGAGGAATAGGAAGCAGGTCAGTATGGCTAGACCATAAATTATATATACAGGGCAATAATTTGCAAGAAGAATAAAAAAAAAAACTAAGAAGCCAGATTATGTAGATGAAATAATTTATTTGACTAATTCATGGACTCATCAAGACTAGATTTATTGCCATTCAGCCTAAATTTTATTCTAAAAAAATCAAAGGAACATAGATATTTTAGTCATCTTAAGCAATCTTTACTTATGATTCTAGATTCTATATCCTCAAATTATATGTTTCCATGTAATATTGGCACTGAGTGCAAATATATCTCTTCCTTTGTGACACTCTTTAAGAGGAAACAAGTATAGTGTCCCTACTAAATCCACTAAACCCCCAAACTAAAAATACTTTCCTCCTGGGCATGTAAACAACAAGCTGGTCTTTAGTACACAAAATATCCGAACAGATTGTCCTTAGCTGTTCACTATACTGTATGTTCTGGCACTTGTTGGTATATTTACTGCGTTCCTGTTAAAAAAAGAATCGATCTGAGGAAAACAGCCAAGTTCAGAATGTTTTTAAGTCTACATTACGCACTGTCAAAATAAGTTTTAAATATATGTGATACAGAATATCTGCAATTCAAAACAAAAGCACATGAAGGGAAAATAGAAAAATACTTTTAGTTCTGTGTGAATCACATCAGAATAAAATTTATCAGAATCTCCTTTTGTCTACCATTCTGACAAAGATTAAAGATGGAGGGCTGGGAGAGGAAAGCTCCTGAAATTGGCAATATGAGAGGAAAGCTTTGATGTTCATAAAGGGACAGATGAAGAAAGATGAAGGAAGTGAGGTTGATAATGACTAGTCCCATCACCCTGAACAAGTCATATTGGCTCTCTGAGTCTCTGTTTCATCTGCAAACAGATTGGGCCATAACTGCTCATTCAGGAAGATCATCATATTTGAGGATACCCTGGTCCTATCTAGAAACGTTCCTGCCTCATCTCTTCATTTCCTTATGAAAAAGTGAAAGAGATATCAAAAAAATGTTCTTGCCTCATCTCTTCATTTCCTTATGAAAAAGTGAAAGAGATATCCAAAATGATTCTTTAAAAAAATTTTCCTTTTTATCGTTAAACGATCATCAACAATCTCAGACATTTCAATATACATGAAAGCTACATGAAAGAAGATTCTGTGATAAACTGTGGATTGCTTCTACTTTTCAGTATACGTGTAATATATGTATGTAGGTAGTAAAGTAGTAACAAAGCCACTCAATTGGTATATCTTTTTGCATTTTCTTTCTGTGCACTTTTAAAATGTTTTATTGATATTAATTTTAGTGCATATCTATCACTATGCATTAACCTACTAACTCGATCTCCAAGTAGAAACCCTTCCTTAATGTAAACATGTAGTGTCCAACAAAACAAGTAAAAATATTGGCAGCATTCTAAGAATCCAGTTGTGTCCACTGCTTTAGCAGTGCTAGAACAGAAACAGAGACACTGTATAATCTCCGATTATTGATCTGGATTGAATTTTAATATGGAATCAGCAGTGAGGGGAAGGCTTCAGAAGGATGAATAACAGTGGTCTTCAACATTCATAAGAGATTGGCCTGGTATAACTTCAGAGCTCAGTCAATCGGGGCCATTGGTGCCAAGTGAGTGCAGCGGGTGGTCTCCTCTATTTCTATAGTTTTATATACCATATACTAAGAGATAGCAAGGATACAAAAGTCCTGCATACAGCTGTAAAATTGGGGTGAGTTAAATAATTACTAATTATCTCAAAGAAGTGATTAGAAGAGGGCTTGGAGAGCATATAGATCAGGGGTTCTTAACCTTTTTGTGATATAGATCCCTTGGTAGTCTGGTGAAGCTTATGGACCTCCTTTCAGAATCATATTTTTATAATATATAAAATAAAATATAAAGGACTACAAAAGAAACCAGCTATCTTGAAATAGTTATTTAAAAAAAATTAAACAAGTTCATTGATCCTAGTTTAAAACCTCATGGTCCAAGCTCCTCATTTTACAGATGGAAAAACTGACGCACAAGAGATGAAGTCATTTGCTCGGGGTCACAAAGGTAAGAAGACCAGATGAAAGATTTAAAATCAAGTACTCGCATCCCAAATCTTTTGGTTTTTCTACCATACCACACTGCAGTATTAATAAATATGAAAGAACTTTCAAAATTATAGGTCATGGCACAAATGTAATGTGTTATTATTTTTCTACCTTCTGGTTTCCCCAAACCTTTAACTGTGCTACCTTACACAAACCATATTTCCCTAGCAGTAATCAATACAGCTCCCCATCAAAACGTATCTATCTTATTTCACACTCCTTTGGAGCCCTGTTCTCCACCAGCTATCACTACAGGAATTGATATGATAAACTAATTCATACTAAGGTATGACTGATACCAAGTACTTGACTCCTCATTTGCATTTTAATAGCGATGTTGCAAACTTCAGAGCAGAATGTCAACCATTTTGGCAAACAGGTTGAAAGGAATTTCCATTTAGGACTATCTCCTCAGCACACTTTAAAACAATCACAGTGTGGCTAGTGGATTATTGAACCTACAGTGTGCCAATCATATAAAGTGTAGAAGAGGAAGATGACTTTGCCATTGAAAATGATGTTTTTCTTTTCATTTAGCTTTTTCTTATATTTACAAGGGAGGCAACATAACAAAAAAGAGAAATGAAATGCAAAGTTCAGTAAGGAAGAAAATATAATGACTATGTATGTATGTGTGGTGGTAGAGAAAGGGGAGGGAAGGGACAGGGGCATGGGCAGGTCCAGAGATATAAAATCCTCCAAACTGGAAAAGTCTTTTCCTCCTCAACCCCAAATGACTGCTTTAGCTTCCAGAAAATTTATCCCTAAATTCCTCACAAAATTAAGACCTAGCCAGCATAAGAAGCCAACTGTAGTGACAAAGGGTTTTTTTTTTCTCCCTAGGCTTCTGACATGGAGAGATTGATGGTGGCCAGCGGAGAGATGTCAGAAAGTCAACCTCCTGACTCCCAGACTCTGTGGACACATTTGTCATCTCCAATGCTTTCTCCCCAGAGGGGACTTCTTGTCATGGGTCCTGACTTGAGTGCTCAGTGATCAGTGAGATAGAGAGGTGAGAAAGAGAAAGGCATCATTCTTCATAACTCACTAGGTGAAGGAAAGGAAAAAGAGGAGGGGAAACAAAGAGCCACCCCTGACTGAGTCTTGATTAATAAATATTCTTGCCAGTGACAACAAATGGGGAAAACAGAACACAAAGTGGGCAGGGGGGTAATGTCAAATTTCATAGCTGCCTGCCCAGAAAATATCTGCACCTTAAGTTGGGGCAAGGGAAGCTAATCAAGTCAGGTGGGTTTATATTTAAAATCTGAAGATGTGGCATCTAAAAACAAATGCAAATGCAGGCATGAACATCATTTTATGGGTGACCAACAGCATCCTGAAAGTTTCAGAAGGTAGGTTAGGCACAGGGTCACTACCATCTACAGTGGGTTTTATCCATACATGATTTAAATTTAATCCTCCCTTCCACAGAGACAGCAGAAAGCAATTCTTGTCTGGTCTAGGATTCACAGGGACTCACAGAATTGCCTCAAATATTCATCTTCATGTTATGTGATTGCATAATTCTCTGTGTTTTTTTAAATTAGATCTATATAAAATTGGTATAGTAGAAAAAGATCTGAATTTGTAGTCGGAAGAATTAGATTCAAATCCTAACCCCACAAGTTTAATAGCTGTATGACCTCTCTGAGCTTTAGCCTCCACATCTATAAAATGTTGGGGTTGGATTTAAAGTTCTCTAAGGTCCATGTATATAATATATATGGCAACCAAGGATGGATTAGAACTTTTCAGGTTCAAATCCTGATTGATATAGAGTCTAACTCTTTGACATTCTGTTCTTTCTAAACCTAAATTCTATAAATATGTTATTTGATATGCTTCAAATTCCTAGTTTTGGAATCATTCATTTTGATTAGAGAATCATGTCTCTATGAGGCCTCTGTTAAATCTATGCAATCATCATTTCACAATCATTTATTAAGCACCTTATATGTACTTATATATAGGCACTGTCCTAGGTGCTGGGGATACAAAGATAAAAATTAAAGTCTCTGCCCTCAAGGACCTTACTTTTTTTTTTTTTTTGAGAGAGAGGGAGGAAAAGAAAAAGGAATGATAAGGACACGGGTGAGTTAATATAAAATACATGAAACAGTTATAAAGTGACTTGTTTCTGAGAGTGGACACAAGCAATTAGAGAATAAGGAAGTGGTGCTTGAGTTGAGTCTTAAAGGAAATTACAGGGTGTATGAGGCAGGAGTGAAGAGGGAGTGCATTCCAGGCATGTGAGAGAGCCTACACAAAGGTGTGGAGATGGAGATGGAATGTTGTGTTCGTTGAATAGTAAGGAACTCAGTTTGACTGGGTGAAGGAAGTAGTTCACAATAAGCTTAGAAAAATAAGCTGGAGGCAGATTATAAAGGGCTTTAAATACCAAATAGAGAGGTTTGTATTTTCTCCTAAGGGCAGTTTGGAGTTATATGGAGCTTCCTGAGCAGGAGAATGACATGATCAAATCTGTGTTTTAGAAACACAAATCTGGCAGCTAAATGGAGATTGGATTGGAGAGGGGGGAGATGAGTCAGAAGAACAACTTAAAAGGCTGCTGCAATAGCCTAGGTGAGAGGTGTTAAAGGGTCAGGGCTAGGGTGATGGTTATGTGAAAGGAGAAAAGGGGAGAATTGAGAGATACAGAGGTAGAATCAACAAAATCTGGCCACTGATTAGTAATGGGAGTGAAAAGAGGGAAAGTGTGTGAAGAGTCAAAATTGTCAACCTGAGTAAATAGAAGGATGGTGGCACTCTCAATAAAAATAGGCATGCTAGTAGAAGGGGTCAGTTTTGGGGAACGCTAGCGATTTTGTTTTAGACATGTGGAGTTCAAGAAACCTCTGGGACTTATAGTTTAAGATGCCTGTAGTTGGAAATGTCCCAGAAGCAATTATATGGAAACTACAAAAGATTAACTTGGTCTACTTCATAATTTGTCAATTCTGCATGTCAAATAAAATATGTTTACCATATCAATTGAAATTAACAGAGCAATCTCATTAGACTAGAAAGAAGAGAGAGTAAGAAGAATTCTGGGCCAAGAAATAAAGTTCTTCTTGTCAGATACTGGTTAGACAAGTGTTCTAAGGGACAAGTGAACAGAAAAAAAAGTTTTTATTTGTTCTATGGGAATGTTATTGAGATTAGCTGAAAAGTTTCAGTGATGAATCTTTTGTATTTCATGTAAGTGTAGTACTTTAAAAAATTTTGAGTAATAAAAATGTTTAAATGTGATGAATGACCATCTGAGGTTAAGATAATCATGTAAATTTGTAACCTGTAATTTTGGTACAGTGGTCAGCTAGTTAGCTTAGTAGATAGAGTGCTAGGTGTGAGGTCAGGAAGATCTGAGTTCAAATCCATCCTCAGACATTTACTAGCTGTGTGACCCTGGGCAAGTCACTTAACCTCTGTTTGCCTTAATTCATTGGAGGAAGAAATGGCAAACCACTCCAGTATCTTCGCCAAGAAAACCCCATGGACAGGATGGCCCATAGGGTCATGAAGAGTAGGACATGATTGAATGACAACGGTTGGATATCACCAAGACAGAATGTTAAGGAACAAAAGCTGAGATGTGGAAACTCTGCGCCATTTTTAGTAGTAATACACCAGACTCGTGTCCAACAACGTGTCTTAGAAAATCGTTCCTAAGCAGACAATGTTTTCACTCCATCAGCCTCATTTTATCTTTTCCTTCCTTATTCATATCTCAGAGTGTCTCCACAAGGTTACAAGTTTGACCATTTGCTGTTTTTATTGGCTGGTTATTTTGGCCTCCCACCGACTAAGTTTTAGCAGGGTTTTCTCATCTTTTAAACAAGGAAAATAGAGTGGTTGTCAGGAATAGGCATTCCTGAAATAATGCTTATGAATAAAAATATGCATGAAATAATAAGAAATAGACTTCCTACCTTGTTTACAAGATTTGGAGAGCTAGGACATAAAAAGGTTAGTGACTAAGTCCATAGTATAAACAGTCAAATTGCATTACTCTGTAATAAATATTCTCTCAATCATTTTCTCTCATGTTTGTGTTCTATCATTTTATCTACTTTGCCACTGAGCCAGAGTAAGGTCAGATCAGCAACTAGTTTCTGCAACTTCGAAACATAAAACCAAATTCAGTATTTAAATACTTATTTTTTCACATTCAGCATTCTCAAAACCCTGCAAAATAAATGCTACTATTTCCCTTATTTTACAGATGAGGAAACTGAGACTCAAAGAATTTAAATGACCTGCTCAAGATCACACAGTTATATCTAAGATAGAAACCTTCTTGACTTCAAGTCTACCACCCAATTCATCTTCATTCCTTTGAGGAATCACTCATATTCTAATAAATAATGCTGACTTTCAAAAGATCCCCATGATGTAGGTTAGGGGTTGTCATTTACATTTGCATTTTAAAGATGGAGACTAGGCATCACAAGGTCAGGCAATCTGGGGTACAATTCAACGCACAGCAGCAAAGTCAGAAAGTCTAGGTGAGCTTTTCTTATGTCTGTGCTAGGATCATTTCTATCTAGCTAGCTTCCCTGATTATGTTATATACAATCATCTATAACATTGGCCAATTTTACACGCTTGTACCAACTTTTCAACTTCACAGTTATTACTAACAGGCAATAGTGGGAAGAATGTGGGGTTTAGATTAAGCTCCTGATTTTGCTCCTTGCACCCTGGGGGAAATCAGCAGTTCTCTGAGGTTCTTTCTCTTTGTCTGTAACATAAGGGTGTCAGATTATACAATAAGTCTCAGAATTTAATGCTCAGCCTCAAGACTCAGGTCCAGTCTTGAGGGACTTCTCAATAGGCCAGACCTAAGATTTCCTTTAGGAATATTGGGATTTTGCTTGTATCTAGGTCTCTGAAATAAAATGAAAAGGGTTCTCCATTCCTATGAAAGCATTCAGAATGAGACATATTGCATAAAAGACAAGCTTAATATATTTTTTTAATCACAAAGAATTCACATCAGAAAATAATGGGTCCCCGTTCTTTTCCTAGGGTGCAGCTAAGTGGCATGATGAATAGAGTGCTGGGTCTGAAACATCATAGAAACTCTTTGGCAAGTGAGTTAATGATGTATTACTCCCCTTTAAAGAGACTTTTCTTGGCCCATCCAATATATTGTATCTCCAAAATACAATGCACTTCAGAAATCAAATGTATACTCAAGTGTCATGTGAATTCTTGCATCTGCTATAGACTACCTTTAGGAAAATCTTTTTTTTCTCAAGGACCAAGCCATTGTATAATATATTGACAATGATCTAACAAATCTGTATCCTTTAACACATCTATAAATATGTTTTTATTGGTATTGCTGAAAATTATTCTGTCTCTATCTCTGTCTATCTCTCCATCCCTCCATCAATCCCTCCCTTGAGGGAGGGATGTGTTGACCACAAACACTACTTACCAATTGCATGTAACTAGATAACATAGATCTTGTTAAGAAGACCTTTAGGAAAACTATTCAGTTTGCAATGGAAAGGGCCAATAAAATCTAGGGCATATTTGCTGTGATTATAGCTTGGAAAATTGTCCTCCTACAACTATCTACACCTTATAAAGAAGTTGGATTATTATGTCAACTCTCTCTCTCTCTCTCTCTCTCTCTCTCTCTCCTTCTTACTCCCCTCCAAGTCCCCCCTTCTCTCTTCTCTGTTTCCCAAAAGCTCAAGTATGTTGCTCCTGGATGTAGTCTAAAGGAGCATCCTTTATACATAGACCAAAGCCAATTGGGCCATAATGACCAACTGTAGCTGCTCAAAAGTCTAGTGGATTTAAAGAAGGTAAGTACTTTTCCCCGGGGAGTTTGAAGTCATTTGGTTCAATTGCTTTGATAGCTTTGTTCTCTGAAGGAAATTGTCTTTTATAGGAAACACCAGCCACATATCCATGGCTGTCATATGAGAAGGGGACTTTGCTAAGAAACACTATTACCCAGGAAGATATAACATGAATCTTTCATCTTGCTTGTGTCTGCCAAGGAAGGGAACCATAGTATTGCAATTTAAAGGCAAAAAGGCTAGTGGCAATGCCAATTTGCTTCAATACCCCCAACTTCTTTCACATATACATGTTAGTAGCATATCTATAATTTGGAGATTTAGGATGTCTGAAATAGGTGAATTGAAAATCCTTTGTAACTCCTGGCTATATGCCTGGAAAGAGAATTTTCACTAAATATGCAATGAAGATCCACTCTGAATTTATTACCTGAAGTGTTGGTTTTAATAACACTATGCCACCACTTCATATGATGTGATGACTAGAAATGAGAAACTTTAAAAATGCTTTTATTTCCTTACTGGTCTTTATTATGTTCAAGGAAGGAGGGAGGAAACAGGAATGATCATTCATTTGACATGGTTGAAAACTGAGACTGCAGGGGACTTAGTTATCCACTGAATCAATGATGGGAGATTACAACAAGCTAGGCTTCAGATGCCAGGAGTCTCAGTTTCCTTATTTGTAAAATGAAAAGTTTGCTGAACAAGATGATCTCTGAGGTTCCTTTTAGACCTGATTTTTTGGGCTTCTGCTTGTTCTTTCATTCTGCTTCCTCCTTTTACTTACAATATGACTTGGTGTCATGTCGTATCATGATAAGCAATATTAAATAACATAGGCACACTATAACACAATTGGCTTTAGCATGGAATTCAGTATAAGGCAGGTTTGTCTTAGCCCATATCCAGGAGAAATTTATTTTTAAAAAATCCCAGAAGGATTGGATAAAACACAAATTCTTGGATAAAATGCAAAATCTTCAGTTCAGCATTTGAAGTCCTTCAGAGTTTGGCTCCAGCCTACCTTTTCAGTCATACTTCTGACTCTTCTATGAATACTCAACGATTCAGTTAGATGGACTGCCCACAAAAAGGGTACGACTAGGTGAGAGAGATAGGTAATCTTCTGAGAGTCATAGAGAGTTGCTGTTTCCCCAGAGCATCCTCTGATACAGGGTAGGATACATAACTGCTAGGCCAAGCATGGGACTGCCAGGGTATGATCCTTACTATGGAATAAGATCAGGCTAATGACCAGTGACAACCCCCCAGTTGCTAATGTATCCTAGGATTGTAGGGCAGAAGAGATCAGTGATATCACCTAGTTTGTCTCATTTTACAATGAGGAAATTGAGGGGGAATGATTTGTCCGAGGTCACACGGGTAGTAAATGGCATAATGAGATTTCATACCCAGCCCTTTATGCTGTGAATTGAGCTGGGTAGCTTCAACTAACTACCAAAGTAGAGACATGACCAAGAAGAAGGAAGATCTATAGGAAAGGGAGTCTATCCAGATGTGTTTTTTCCCCCTCTTCCTTTCATTTGGGCCAGTAAAATGTATGGATCAAATTCATGAAGCCATTAAGAGCCAATGAAATGACAGCATCAATACTGCAGCACATTTTGATCCTGTCCTGCATTAATGCTTCCACATTAGTGTTGATCATGATTTAACTTATTTTTAATGGCCTTAAGTATTTGATTTATACTTTCTACTAGCCCAAATACAGGGAAATGCACATCATGCATTTCCCATAGGTTCACACAGGCAAGGAAGGAAAATTGCCAACAAAGATGTCAAGGGGATGACTATACATCTGAGTCACTTTCAGTGATTTCAGTATAGATCCTTGGTAAGTGTGGAATTTAATGACCTTACAAAATACACCCAACACCAAAGTGATGGCCATTCATTTCTTCACTAGTACCCAAGATACTGAGAAATTAAAAAAAATGAATGCTTGCTATAAATTCTAAAGAATTCTTAGTTTGTTGAAATAGAATCAGATATTTTTTCCCCTTTTTCCCCATAGAATTTAGGCTGGAAGGGACCTCAGTTTCCTTAGCTGTAAAAAGGAGAGGGTTTGACTAAATGACCTATCAGGCCCTTAGCATTCATGTATAATTATAAATCATCTAATCTAAAGCATACCCGAATAAAACATCCTTTTACACATTCCTGACAAGTAGTTATCTAATATTATCTAGTTATCTAATATTAACATTAATATCTAGTTATCTAATATTAAGATGAAGCCTTTCATGAATATTGAACCCACTTACTTCTGAGGCAATCCATTACACATTTGTGAATCTTTAATTGTTAGGAGTTAAAATCTAGCCTCAACTTCCACCAATTACTCTAAAGAACTCTGTACTCTAGAGCCAAATAAAACAAATCTAATTCATTTTCCTTGTAATAGTCATTCGAATTCTTAAAGTCAACAGAGTTAATATAAACTTCAAAGAAATAAGAAGTTTGAGCCTGAGAAGTTTATGCCACTTCTGCTGGCTTTTAAAAATTTGAATCTTACTACTACTACTACTTCTACTATTAATAGTAGCTAACATTTATATGGAACTTAGTATGTGGCAGAGGCACTGTGCTAAGTACTTTACAATTATTATTTCATTTGATTTTCATAACAACCCTGAGAGGTAGGTGTTATTATTAATCCCATTTTATGGATAGGGAAACTGAGGCAAAGAGGTCAAGTAACTTGCCCAGGATTATATGGCTAGTAAATGGCTGAGGTCATATATGAACTCAGCTCTTCTTGACTCTAGGCCTAGTGATCTCTATCCACTATGCCATCTAGCTGCACAATTCAGAATTCTGGTGCATGATAAGGGTTTAAGAAGGGATGAATGGATGTATGCATACAGAAAACATCTGTTAAGAGCTTACTATATACTGTGCTAAGCATTTGATGCAAAAAGAAGTATTGACATTTCCTGCTTCCAAAGAGTTCACATTCTAATGGAAGAAACAACACATGAAAGGTTTCAAGTACAAGTCAGATGTAAAAAATGTTTCATAGCAAAGCAGATGTTAATGCTTCTGCTCTAATGGCATTTCATTGACAAAATCATATTGGTTTCTGATATCAAACTATTTGACAGTGTCAAGGACTTTGATGGCAAGGATTTTCTCTTTGTGATCAGCTAAATGGAAAGACAAGTGAGTAGAAATTCAGTCACTCATTATTAGCTGAGACAGAGGAAACAACTATATCTTAGTATGCCCATCTATAAAATGAGCACAATGCCATTTTGTAACATGGGTTGTCACATTTCAGCAAAAAGATTTCCTTTAGATAACTATCTCCTTATTTAGATTAACCATCTCCCTAGTCTCTTTTGTATATGTATTACTAAAACAGAAGGACTTCCGCTTCATTTCTCTCAAAAGATATCAGACTAACCACTGCAGGGATGAGGAAATGGTCTCTTAACAAGTGCTTATAACGTGTAATTAACTTCTTGCTCTTATACCTCCATTGGATACTAATAGTGTTGTGAATCTGGCCAAGTCTTGGTATAGAAATTAAGCTGTAGTTATCGTCCATTATTCGGTTTTACTGAACACAACAAGAGGTCAAGAGAAGATAATGAATACTTTTAAACACCTTCGAAATATCCACCATGAAAAGAACTGGGGGTAGGGGGGATGTTTTTGAAAAAAAATTCTCATCTTTCACACATAAAGATCCACTTCTCCTACATTTCCTTTCTTTCTCTGTCTCTTTTTGTATTATTACAAATTTAAAAAATTGCTGGATTGTAGCCCAAAACACTGCAGATCTCACATCTTGTTTGGTCTAATTTTATCATCTGCCCTGCCAAAATGGTTTCATCAATGAGATTGCATTACAGGAGCTCTACTAATCAATTCTTTGACACTTAATTAAGAACTCTGCTTGTCTTTGAGGATCTGAAGCCTGAAACAGTGAAGTCTTTCTATGTGGAGGGTATGCTGTTAGGGCTTCTAGCAAAAAGAAGCCCATATCTCTCACTACCTCTGCTGTTCATATAGCTTTGATATTACTTTGAACTTATAGATAGTGTCTTTCTAGTCCCCTAGCCTCAATTTTCTTTTCAGTTACTTTAATCTCTGACCTGCTGCTGGTAATGGCTTCAAAAACCCTTGAGGGTCTCAGATCTATTCTCAGACAGGTGCTGCGACTGCAGACTATGGAAACCAAGCCCACAGGCTAAATACTTCAAGCTGTAATCCTTTCAGGTCTCATAAGCTTGACTCCATTGGGCGTAGTCACAGGTTGATAAAAATGATAGTACTAAAGGCATCAAGGTAAGCAATGGTGTTGAACAGATCAAAGGGTTTCTATTTGTAGAGTATCTTAGAGAGAACTTAATCCAACTTCATCATTTTACTAATGAGCAAACCAACATGTCAATAGATAAAGAAACTTGACCAAGTTTATGTAGCTATTAAGTGGCAAAACTAGGATTTGAATCCAGATCTTCTAATCCCCTACCCCGGGCTTTTCCAAAACACTATAAAGAACGGATTTCCAATGTGTTCTCTTGGAACCTGGAAGCTTACAAGAAAGAACCAATGTCATTCCATTTGAATTCAACCACTGCACATCCTTTAGAAGTCAAACAGGTAAAATTTAGGATCAGGCCACATCCAGACAGATGATATTAGACTGCAATTACTATTGAGAAATTTTGTCACAGATATTCATTCCAGATACTATCATTTACATAAAGTTTAAATGGAGATGGAGTCCCTAGGGCACAGTTTTGATTAGAAAATATTTTATAAATTTAGATCATATTCATAATTTTGATTCAATGTTGGCCTTTTAATGGATCATTTTGATTTGTTTGCAAAGTTTAATGTTTTTTAAGGAATCGAGAATCATGATCCTACACAAATGTTTACTAAATAAATGCCTGCAGCGGTATGGTCCATGACCCTCTCTTAGTTGCTATGGGATTTATAGAGATCTTGATACTACATTGTCTCTGTTTCCGAGAAACTTACATCTAAATGGGGCAAACTGAAAAGGCAATATATTAGATAGAATTAAGTAAATAAATAAATACACTGATATAAAGTATACTGAGAACTCATCTGAATCCTAAGTTTAGTATTATGGTCTAATTTCATAGATTCAGCACTTCAAGAGACCTTAAAGATCATCTACTGCAACTCCTACATTTTACAGATGAGGAAACTGAGGTGAAAGGAGGTGAAATACCTTGCCTGAAGTCACATGGGTAGTAGATGGCAGAGCCAAGTTTTGAACCCAAGGCGTCTGACTTAAAATCCGGCAGTCTTTTCATTGCCCAGTACTGCTACATCAAGGATATTTCCTCTAATAGAAGAATTTTAATCTGAGTTCCAAAGTACAGTTATCCCTTCTGTGTTGCAACTTTCCCCATCACAGTTTCGATATATTGGGAGTCAACATAAAGAAATTAAATGGAAAATTTTGGGGAGTTTTGCAGAAGCCACAGACACACAAAGGGAAGATGACACAGAAAAAAGTTTAGTAGCTCAGAAATGCACAAAATATATGTATAGTATTGTATAATAACAACATGTTTTATCTTTTAATACCATAATAATTCAGACTTCTCTAGTACAAAGGGAAGGCCAAAAAAAATCTTATGCAGATTTTCCAGATGACCAGGGAGCCATGCCCCACACCCATGATATGGAATAAGTGTATGCAGAATGAAGGAGCAAAAAGATTCCAAAAAAGAGGGAGGATCTTTACTTTGTCTGAATGGAATGAAGGGTGTGGCAGCAAATTTATGGTCAGGTAGTAAGGTGCTGAAATGCCTTGCAGCTCTCAAGTGAAAGTTTTTATTTAACCTACTGGGCTAAAGAAAGTTAGTTATTGGAGGGCTCTCTGGGTGGTTGTCTTGAAACTGGTAAACTGTATACTAACATAAAGTTTTCAGAGAACTCATTTAAATCCTAAGTACAATATTATGGTCTAGGTTCATAGGTTCAGTACTGCAAGTGACCTTAGAGATCATCTCCTCCAAGTCCTACATTTTATAGATGAGGAAACTGAGGCCCAGATGAACAAACTGAGTTGTAGACAACTTTGGCTTCAGCATAGAAAAACATTTAAAGTGTTACAGAGAGGAAAGGCTAGAGGAAGGCAACATTGAGGTGCTTATAGCTTCTTGCATCTTAATGAGCTTTCACCAAACATTTCAATGATTTAAAATTAAGTGAATTAAACATATAGATTTAAAAACTGACTAAAGTCTACAAGGGTTTTGAATTAATGAAAAGTAGAAGAAGGGAGTGCTTAGATCAAAACCTGTTTTATTGAATTCAATTTTTAAGTTGACACTCAGTAAGTTCAAAACAAAGCAGGTTCAGGAATTCAAAGTACAGTGCTAATGACACTTGTCCTGGCTAAATATTAGTTAAAATTTCCCAGTTTCTTTGAATTCTTTTCTCTAGTCTGCAGTCTGTAGTTTCCAAGATGAAGACAATCTTTCTGGTCATTTCTGATAGATGATAGATAGGTAGATAGAAAGATAGATAGACAGACAGAAAGATGGACAGGTGATAGATGATGGATAGATAGATAGATAGATGAATGGATATTGGTATCTATAAGATCTAAGGAACTTGCTTAATTTCAATGACAATTTATTAGTAAAGTCTTCTGTAATACAATCATGAGGTGTCTACCATGTGGGTAGACATGGTATCATCACTTCTTTGATGACCATGATAATAAATGTAGATATGGGCAAAGATTCTTTGGTGACCATGATTATAAATAAATAGAGATTCTTTGGTGACCATGATCACAAATGGATAGAGATTATTATTGCAATTCTAGCTGAAGAAAAGTACTTGGATACTCCCCTCCTCTGTATTATGATGTTCCTGACCAAACTACAACTTCAACAAAAGTATTCCTTCTTTATGAAAGAGTGGTTCAACTCTAATTTGTGATTCATCTAAAAAAAAAACTTTTGAAGGGTGTGACTAATAGCCAACATTAAGACATGTTTCATAAAATTGACTGACTCATTCTATGTATTCTGGCTAATCGAAGAGATAGGGATTAGATCTGTAATTTCATTAGTATAGGGAATTTTTGGGAGAGATAATGCACGCTACCAATCCAGGTCAGCATCTGCTCTTCAATTTATAGACTTAGGGAATTATTTAGAGTATAGAGAGGTCAAGTGATTTGCCCATCACCATAGAGGTCAATCACATATAATATTAAAATAATATAGGAGATCATCCAGAAAAAAGAGCACTAGTTTTGTAGTCAGAGGCCCTGGGTTTGAATCTCAGCTCTGCTATTTACCACCTGTGTGATCTTCAGCAAATCATTTCATTTTGGGGTCTTCTGTTTTCTCATGTATAAAATGAAGAGTTTGAACTAGATGATTCATAAGTCCCTTTCAGCTCAAAATCTATGATACTATGACTTTATATTTATTTTTATATTCTTCATTTTTAAACTTTTCTCTTCTTCATTGTTAGCACTTGAAGAAAATGCATTTTCTATTTTACTCTATGTCTACTCCCCAATCCCTCCAATCTACTAACTCCAAGCACCTACTTGTTAGCAGAGCAAGGAAGGTACTATGGCTAAGCTGTAAGAACAGTGAGGAAGCAGATGCAGCCAAAATCTCTAAGGAATACAACAGTCTGTATCATTGATTGCTGGGGCATTCAAAGCCAGTACATAAAAGCAGGGATTCCATTGCTCCTATCTGGAAGTTGTCCCTAATCATACTGCTCATTTGGAATGTTGTACTACTGGTAGGAGGGAAAAGGGAGACTAGTGATACATTATCATGGTGAGACAGCATGTTGGCAGGGTTTGATTACTTGTCAATAACTTTTTCTTGTGGTATAAGTGTTTCCCTGGGTGGGGAGGAGGGTCTGGGCTTCGGCCATGCTGCTAAGCTTTCTGAAGTCCTAAAATTAACATACTTTGACACAAGTTGGAGAAAGTAGCATTCTTAATGGTAGCTTCTGACCTCCTTTAATGTGTTGTAAAAGGTCAGGAAACCCTTACACTAATTTAAAAAAATGTACTCGGTTCTTAATAAATGCTGCTTACTAATTAGATTTCACTGAATTAGGAAAATCTAACCAAATATTGAGAAGAATTAAGAGAAAATCTATCATTTGGGAAACAAAGAAATCTTCAAAATGGTACCAGAAACAAAAAAAAATAACAAAAGTGGAATTATTACTTTTTATACAGTTTTTAGAATTATTACTTTTTGGAAAATTTAATATGAGGTTTGGAAAAATACAGGCAACTTGGGGGCACAGTGGATAGAACGTCCGTCCTAAAATCAGGATGACCTGAGTTCAAATCTGGCCTCAGACACTGAACCAGCTTTGAAACTCTAGGCAAGTTACTTAACTCTGTTTGCCTCAGTTTCCTCATTTGTAAAATGAACTGGAGAAGGAAATGGCAAATTATTCCAGTATCTTTGCCAAGAAAACCCCAAATGGGGTCATGGGAAGTCAGACACGACTGAAACAATTCAAGAACAGAAAAAAATACTATGAGAAATGAAAGCATCTCCTATGCCACTACAGCTTAAATTTTACTATCATTGACACATTTTAAAAGATGAAATATCAGAACAATGTTCTGAGATGCTGATTTTAATATAAAAATACATCTACATTTGTCTTGAGATTTAACTATAAACTGAATTTAGAAAGTAGACTCATTAAAATCATCTTACGTGTGGTACACCGAGGGGGTGGAGTATTACAGGGGTGAGAGGGCTAGGACAAATGGAAATAGGTTATTAATTAGGAATGTAATAACAAACTGGGCTGATTCAATGTGTATTTAGTTAAATGCTGCTACTCATCTTCAAGAAAGTTCTAGAAAAGACACTCTGAGGAAGTTAATAATTTCCTTTAAGAAATGTGCAAATCTCTCCTATTTGGAATTTTTTTTTTTGTATGTGTGGTCAGAGGAAAAAATGGGAAGAAACTCCATTTATTTTTTCACAGAGAATATGATTTCAAATTTCAATTAAAATGAAATGAGCAGCAGGATTATCACCATAGAGCAGGCTCTGAGAAGCAGCAATAGGCCTTCTCTCATTTCCATGGCAACTGGCCTCATTGTCAGGGCTACCTTGGTGCTCCATGTAATTGTTGGTATGTGAGCTAAACTGATAATACACAATCAATACCCCATAAGCAGCAAACAACATTTTGAGCCTGGAAAAATCCTTGAGAAAGAGGGGTCATTTATTATTTTTTTTTATAACTGTGTGGTGATTTGTAGGTTTGATAGGAGAGGAAAGCAAAGTATGAGGATAGTCCTGTCCAGACCAAACAGCTTCCACAATAGATAAGGTATGTAACAGAAGGGCTATAGGAGTTTGGATGAGCTTAGAGCATCATGAAGTGGGAGAGGAACTACAACCGGACCCTTGGAAAAATGAACTACCTGTTCTAAGGTGAAGAAAGGGAGCATCCTTACATAGAAAGAAAGTTGTCCAAAGTGATGCTGAGTGCTTAGGAAGAGAAGGATCCTCGCCGGGCTCATTGTTCTCATGTGCCCATAACTGTCCCATTGAATATCTCCTATGCCACTACAGGGCAAATGAATAATTTTCTAGAGTTGAACTAGAATTGAGGATATAATGATACAGTACATGGTGTAGTAGATAGAGTGGCAGGCCTGGAGTCAGGAAGACTCATCTTCCTAAGTTCAAATCTGACCTCAGACACTTCTTAACTGTGTGATCCTGAGCCAGTCACTTAAAACCTTCATTTGTAAAATGAGTTGGAGAAGAAAATGGAAAATGGAAAACTCCAATATCTTTGCCAAGAAAACCCCAAATGGGGTCACAAAGAGTCTGAAATGGCTGAAAATATCTGAACAACAAAAACAAACCTAAAGAAACTCAGTGAAATTCCATCAAGAATCATAAAGGCAGTATGGTACAGCCAGAAAGAATGTTAGTTTCAGAATTAGAGAATGTGGACTCAAATCCTGGCTCTGTTACCTACTAACTATGTGATGAAGGACATACAGTCACTTAAAATCTCTTGGCTCAGTGTCCTCATCTTTAAAATTAATCCTTAAGATTTCTTCCAATTTAAAGCTTTACTTTACTTACTTGTTCACTACTTAAGTAGTTACCGAATTTGGGGCAGAGACCAGATTGGATGTCCCCAGTTATTGTACTATTACCTGGGTTGCAGGGAATATTTAGTTGATGACTATATATTATTTCTTAAGTGCCTATGCAGGATAAATACAATCATTTATTTCTCTTCATGTTGAATAATGGGCACAAGAAGGTTTGTTGAAAACCAAGGATACAGGGGTTAAAAAAGGCTGAGAACCCCTGTACTATAGCACGTTATGGAGCTGGGATGGGGCTGCAGGTGGGGACAAAGAATTTACATAACCATAGACCCTGTCCTGGTGTTGTGTAAGGTCTGTTAGAAGGATGAGCCACAAGAACTGAGAACTGTGATGAAATACAATAATACACAAGGATATTGAAGAGGTATAAGACAAAATATTGGCAGGTGTGTGTGTGTGTGTATGTGCGCACATGTGCCTAAAGGAGCTCATTATTTCCTTCCAGATCTTTGTACATTCTTATTCTAATCTGGTAGATACTTGATTCTCAATATTTTACAAACGTGTATTTCAATGAATCTCTTGTCAAACTGAGATGGTCTGTCACTTTGACCTTGTATTTTGCCCCGAGAGAGTATAAATATCAAGGAAGCAATTTTATCTTCACTACTCCTTGGCCTCAAACTTTTGTATGCTTTTTGATGATTGAAGGCCTGCTAGATGGGAAATTGCTCTAAGAATGAGCAGTGTCCAAGAACCCAAGAATACAACATATTATATTAATAATACCACTACTGGCTATAGTCAGGAGACTCATCAGCAGGGGCAATTGTCAAAGTTAAGAGTAAAGAGGCAGCTCAGATTATGGTCATTTCAGAATGGCAACTTTCAGCACTCCTTTATTTGTAAATGGTCACTTATATAGTATTCAACATCCCTCTTCCCCCTGCTCCTCCCAAGTTAATAGATTCAGAGTTCGAAAATGATTAAGGGTGGGTAAGGTTGAGAGTGGCTAGAGAATCAGTTTGTTAGAAATCATAGCTTGTTGGAGGAAAAAAAATGCTGAGAGGTATGAAATCTCTGAAGCAGTTTAGACCTGGGCAGAGATTAATGAGTGGGCAGGGAGCAGCTGACATAATTACATTCACAAGTACAGAATAAAGTCACTACATCTATTAGTTTCCCCTTTATATTATCGTTATTGATGGGAAAATATTCATATTTTGTACAGAGATAAATAATAGACATACTTATGAGCACATACACACATTCTATACCCTGTCTTTTTTCCCTTCTAAATCAACATTAAGAGTAGGGAATAGGGTGCAGTATTCCATTAAACCTCTCTAATTGAACTTTGAAATTATACTTTATAGTTACTTTGCATTTGCTTATCACATCTCTGTTTTTAGATTCCAAGCTCCACGAAGACAGGGGCTGGACTTTTTTTCCCTGTTAGTCACAGAAGACCTGATGTCCAACACAGGACCTTGTACATAGTAGACATTAAAAAAATATTGATTGAATATCATCTCACCTTTCTCTTGTTTATTTAAAGCAAGCTGCTTAAAGGACTATGCCTGACAATATCTATTTAATTTGTCTTTTATCAACTCAAATTTACTACCAATCCAAAACAGAATTTCAAGAGTGTCCTAAAGTAATAGTAATGTGCTAGACACAAAAACTATAATTCAACTGAAAGGCTACATAATTACACTAAAACAAATTACATTATCCCTTTTACATTAAATCTAATTCCCTCTGGGCTGACTTAGTATATTATAATCAACTTCCATCACAGTAGATTATAACAATCAGTATTTTAACAAGTATTAGAAACATCTCACTTAGGAAAAGAATTGAAGAGTAACACTCTCTTCAATTATATTTAGGATGATGATAATAATAACAATAACAATAATAATACCATTTGTAAAGAGCTTTAAGGTTTGCAAAGTGCTTTACACATGTCATCTCATTTGATCCTCACAATAGCCCCAAGACAGGTGCTATTATCCTCGTTTTACAGATGAGGCAACTCAAATTGATGGAGGTGAAATGACTTGCCCAAAGTTACACAGCTAGTAACTGTCTGAGGTGGATTCAAATCACGTCTTCCGGCCTTCAAGTCCAGTTCTCTTTGAGAACAAAGGACAAACAACAATAACAACCATGACACCACCAAACTGTCTTGAACAATAGAATGATCAAAGGTTAAAACTCTAAATGATACCTGCATAACTAATGAAAAGAACAAAGTCAAGAGGCACAGATGCTCATCCCCTCAATTTGCCATCTTATATGACATAAGGCAGGATGTGAAAATAACAAATCTAGAGCTTAAAGGAACCTTTAAATCCAGGTAACCCATACCCCTCATTCTACAGATGAGGAAACTAAGAACCAAAGGCGTTAAGGTGACTCGCTCAAGGTCATACAGATAGTAAGTAAGGAATCAGAGGGGGATTTCAGTCCTTTTTCTTTGCCTCCAAAGCCTTTATTCCTTTTCCTAGCTAGCATTTTGCTATCCCAGTAGTATCCCATACATCTAATCTTGCATTCAACTACTGATCTAGATTAGCCCAGACTTGGGGGCAGTGGTGTGTCACTGATAAAAGGCTATTTTAAAATTATACACCTTTTCTTGGGAGTCTCTAGTACCAAATATCCCAAGAGTTGACTAGATGACATCATTGAATGTAAAAAATATCAAACAAAATCACAGTCTTCAGTCATTCTGCTTTCCTTTATTTCCTTCTTTAAATAAATTATCTCCATCTATTTTCCAACATAATTCTAAACAGGAAGGCTTTAAAGACCCCAAACAGTAAGAGGAGAAAAGGCTAAGAACAATGTTAAAAATCCCACTGACACAAACTGGAAAGTAAACAGCTAATGCCAAATAATTTCCTTCTCATTTTGTTGTTGCTAAAACCCAGTTATTTAAGATACAAGTGTCTCTTTACTGAAATTCACCCACTTCTCAAATGCTCCAAGATCACTTTTCAAATGCAAATGTGTCAGGAGAAAAACACACCTGTATGAGTTTCATTTCCCCAGTGAAACAATTTGCACATAGACTATGCTTAAGTAATCCCTCAGAAACCCTAGATTACAGCATTGGGTACCCTGGCAATAGAGCTCTGACAGGCTTAGTAGGTATTTCTTCTACATTCATTAAAATTAATTTGTGTGCTTTTCAACGCAAGAACGGTATCAAAGCATCTTAACTGTGAAGCTAAATAAATAAATAAATATTCCCCACATTTAAAGAGGTTATTTATTTTCTCTGAGGGTTGATAAAAGTTCTGATGACACTTTTTCTAATTTTAAAATCATTTTCATTTCACACTTCTGAAAAACCTGAAGTCAGGAGTGAGCGGGTGGGTCTGTTTTAAGTGTGATTCACACTTTATGTTCTCTTCCCCCAACAGCTCATGCATATTTATAATGCTAACCAGACTTCAGATTTTATACATGCCAAAGAAGAGAACTATTTTAGAAAGAAAAAGGGGGAAAAAGTGTTCTTGTAGTCATGTAGCACTTTTTGTCCAAAACCTCCACACACTTTACAAATATTAACTCATCCATACACACAACATTCAAGAAGAAACAATGGTAAGTAACCAGGAGTTATCACACTTAAACTCTATTTTAAATAACTGGGGAAGGGGAGAGGAAGGGAGGAGAAGAACAGAAAGAAGAAAGCACCTTTCTCCAGTGTCACTGATTCTTTCTTATAACTCTAACGTGTATTTTCAATTGCCTCTGTTAACAAATTACAGAATTGTGGTCTCAAGAACACTCAGCTGGAAGTCAAAATAATAAATGCTAGCTAGCATTTATATAGTCCTTTAAAGTTTGCAACATACTTCATGAATATTATTTCACTTTATCCTTTCTTTTATCATGGCAGCTAGGAGGTACATTGAATAGAAGGCCTGGCTAGAGTTAGGAATTCCTGAGATCAAATCCAGCCTTAGACACTTAGTAGTTGCATAAAGTTACTTAAGCCCTGTCTATGTCACTTACCTCAGTGTAAAATGGAGATCATAATAGCAACCCCTGCCCCCATCCCCACCCAAAGTTATAAGGATAAAATGAAATAATATTTGTAAAAATAATATTTGTAAAACACTTAGCAGAGCGCCTGGTACATAGTAGACTTGTGTAAGTAGGTATGTATAGTCAATAATATATGTTTAACAAATTCTCATTTCTGAGGAAAATTAATGTTGGATTGCATTTATTACCAATATTTCTATGTGAATCCATCCATTTCTTTAGACCCTCAACCCCACAACGATGAAGTAATAGGGAGGACCTGAGAACTCTTATCCCACCTCTTCATTAAAATGTCCACCTATCAGGGTTGCCAGGGGAGGTACAAATGATGTACTGTCAGGCCACTGACGCTACAGCTCGACCTTTTGCATGAAATCGTTCCTGATGCCCCAACTGCTAGTCATTCCTCCCGCACTAACTTGTATCTAATTACTTTGCATTTATTTGTGTTCATTCTTTTTTTTTAAGATTTATTCTGTATATATTTCTATATGGACTTTTTGTCTGCCCCATTAGTATATGATCCCCTTGAGTGCAGGGACTGTTTTAGTCCTCATATTTGTATCTCTAGTCAGTAAGTGTTATGTGGCTGAGGCCAGATTTGAGCTTAGGTCCTCCTGAATCCAGGGCTGGTGCTCTATCTACTGAGCCACCTTGCTGTTCCTGATAGATGCTTCTTGAAGGACTTACTAACTTTCATGAGCTCCAGTTTTGACATCTGCGATACAAGGAGATTGGACCAGATGATCTCTGAGATCTTTGCCAGTTGATGCTCTATTTTAAAAAAAATTTATAATTTTTCCCACTGTTTTATTCCTATTTCCTTTTTAAAAATTATATATTTTTGATACATTTTAAGTTCCGAACTATCTCCCTCCCTCCCTCCCTACAACCCTGCCTATTTCTTTAATAGAGATTTACCTCTTATGTCCCTCAAAGAGAAATTATGCAGGAGGGTTTCTTAATTTGGAATTCATGTTTGTAGACAGACAGACAGACAGACAGATAGCTAGATAGATAGACAGATAGACAGATAGATAACTACATTTCAACATAATTGGTTTCCTTTGTAATCCTATGTATTTTTTATACAGTTAAAAACATTATTTTGTGGAAGGGTCCGTAGGCTTCACCTAATTGCCAAAGAGGTAATGGACTAAACACACCTATTAGAGAAGATTAACACAAATGCTGGTGGCTGGAATATAGATATAAAATACATCATAACATTCTCCCCATTAAGAACAGAGACCTGTTGTGTTTATTCTCTTTGGGCCATGTCTTCTAGGATAAAATGCCCCCAGTAAACCTTAGGATGGATGTTACCAAGAATAGATAGATATCCCCTCCACATTTAAATTTAAATTTTTCCTCTTAAAAGGGCAAATTGTGCAAAAAAAGTAGTTCAATCCTTGCTTAATATGCAACATTCTGGAAGAAGCTTAACCCTATTCTAGGGGCATTCATTTGGCAAATATCCCTGGCATAGGGAAGAGAGAACTCAAGTTCAGGGAAGTCTCCCAAGTCTGTAACTTGGTGTTCATACATTTTCAAGTATAGCCAAGAAGGAAAAAAGGTGTGAATGTGAGGGAAGTAAGGAAAGGAATGGGTTATGAGACACATATACATATATAAACATGTTGTAATTAACTATAATTTAAAACACTTTACCTACATTTTAGTGTCTGACAACTTTTTTTCTTCCTATTTATGACTTCTTCAGACATATCTCCGTAGAGGCAAATTATATTTATGTTGCTGGGATGACAAGGACTAGAACTGACTTACAAAATTAACTAATTACCACTTCTGTATTTGCAGCAGCTTTCAATACTGTTTACATAACAACCCTTCTTGGTTATAGATTGGATTGATACTCAGGGTAGTAGATATAGAAATACCTTAGCTGGTTTCTGTGTATACCTGCCTTCACATAAGTGTTGTCCTCAGATTTGGCCCAGATCCAGTGGTGGTAAGTGTTTGATAAACAACTCTCCTAAAATGCAGGACAGAATTTTAAATTTAATCTGCTTTATTAATATTTTATCCATTACCACCTTAAGTCTAGACAATCAACTAAATAATAAAGCCCTAATAATTATCAAATCTACCTATCCTGCCCTAACCTTTCTGTTGACTTCCAGTCTCACATTTGCAACTGCCTTCCAGACATCTCAAAGTGAATGTTCAATTTTAAAATCACTATGTCCAAAAATGGAACTCATGATCTTTCCCTCTAAACCCTCTCCTACACCCTCCTACCTTCCATATTATTGCAGAAGGCAACACCAACCTCCCTCAGGTCCAGGATGATCTAGATAGAAGTCATCCTGGATGCCTCACTATTGCTCACTCCCCATATCCAGTCAGTTGCCAAGCCCTGTTGATTTCAACTTTGCAACATCTCTTAAATACATCCCATTCTCTCCTCTGACACTGCTACTACTCTAGGACAGGTCCTGATCACATTTGGACTACTGCAACAGCATGCTGGTGGGTCTACCTGCCTCAAGTCTCTCCCCATTCCTATCTATTTAGACACTAAAAAAGTGAGATTCCTAAAGTTCAGGTCTGACCATGTCTCCCCCCCACACCCACACCCACTAAACTCCAAAAACTCCCCATCACCTTCAGGATCAAACACAAAATGCTCTATTTGGTATTCAAAGCCCTTCATAACCTAGCCCTCTCTTATCTTTCCAATGTTCTTCAGTGACACTGGCCTCCTGGTTATTCCATGAACAAGATACTCCATCTCTTATCTCTGGTCATTTTCTCTATCTGTGGAATCCTCTCCCTCTTCATTTCCATCTATTTCCCTGACTTCCTTTAAGTCCCATCTAAAATCCCATCTTTTATAGAAAGCTTTTCTCAACACTCTTAATTCTACTGCCTTCCCTACCCTGTAAATAGCTTGTTTTGTACATATTTGTTTCCATGTGGTCTCCCCCATTAGACTGTGAGCTTCTTGAGGGCAGGGATACTTTTGTCTTTTGTCACTTTTTTTTTTGTCCTCAGTGCTCAGTACAGGGCCTGGTTCACAGTAGGCTTTTAATAAATATTTATTGGTTGATCTGTAATGTTTTTCAATTTCCAATGTGTAAATGCTCGCACTGAAAAGTTAACATTTGATTCTGGTTAACCAGTCCTTGCTGACTCCAGCAAATGCCTGTGCCATCTTACTCAAGGAAAGCAGTATACCTGTTGCTAAATATAGTGTCATTCCATTCAATATAGATAGCCCTTGGCCATGCTTATTTAATTGTGTTAAGGTATCCAGACTCAAAGTGAGATTTAAAAGGAAAAATGGAGTGTGTGGTGGTAAGAGTGGACATGAATGTTTTACTTATTAACAATAATGTGATAACAATAACCATAGCAATAACCAATGATATTTAAATTTGACCAAAGGGTCCAAAAGTGCCATGTAAGAGAGGCAGCATAGGGGCAGCTAGGTGACATAGTGAATTAGAGCACCAGCCCTGGATTCAGGAGGACCTGAGTTCAAATTTGGCCTCAGACACATAACATTTACTAGTTGTGTGACCCTGGGCAAGTCGCTTAACCCCATTGCCTAGCCAAAAAAAAAAAAAAGAGGCAGCATGTAATTGTGGTTAAAGATGTCAGGAAAAGGTGAATTCAGCTCTCTCTTCTGTCAAATACTGTCTCTATGATCTGAAGCAAATCAGTTAATGGCTCAATATCAACCTGAGACAGTAAGTGGCAGCACAATTACTGTTATACATTGATAAGAGGATTTTGCTAATTGAAAGTTCTCTGTTCCCATGGAATCTGCAGGTTGGAACCAAAAAAGAAAAAGAAAAACCCTCACATTTACATACTGCTTTATGATTTTCCAAGTGTTTTCCATAACTTCATTTGTTCCTTAATTAACAATAAGAAATAGGTATTATCATTACCCCCCAATTTTATAGATGACCAAAAATGAGGCTCATGTGCTTTTTTTAAATTTTTTAAAATTTTATTTTTATATTCAGTTTCAAATTCTCTCTCTCCCTCCAGCCACCCCCCACTATTGAGGAAGCAGGAAATATGATATCAATTATGCATATGAAGTCATACAAAATATATTTCCACATTAGCTATATTTTGGAAGAAAAGCAAGAAAAATAAAGAAAGGGAAGAATATGCTTCAATCTACACTTTGAGTTTATCAGTTCTCCATTAGGAAGTGGATAGTATTTTACAGCTTGAGTCCTTTGGAGCTGTAATGGATCAATGTATTCATCAGTTACTAAGTCTTTATTGTATAGATTGTGCTCCAATTCTGCTCACTTCACTTTGCATCAATTCATGTAAGTCTTCCCAGGTTTTTCTTCATCATTTCTTTTAGCATGATAGTATTCTGTCATATTCATATACCATAACTTGTTCAGTCATTCCTCAATTGATGAGCATTCCCTCACTTTTCTATTCTTTGGTATTACAAAGAGAGCTGCTATAAATATTTTTGTATGTATGTGGCCTTTTCCTTTTTCTTTGTTCTCCTTGGGGTATAGAACTTGTCATGGTATCTCTATGAAGAACTTTGGAGCTTGATAACAGAAATGTCAGCAGTTAGGAAGCTTCTCTGTCATGTGAAGCAGGAGTGTGGATCATTGGTGCTCAATTCCTCTCACTTCAGCTTCAAGAGGGACCCCCCGATACCTCATTGCAGCATTCCAGGCTTTGATGAACAAGTATGTACTTATCTTGTCCACAGAGTTCATGATTTTACAGATACTGAGCACAGTTTCCATGTGCACACTGTGCTAGGTACTAGATCATAATAATAATTACAATAATAAGGGCTCCTCTCTTCTCCTCCCCTACCCTCACTTCTTCTCTCCCCTCCCCTCTCCTCTCCTCTCCTCTTCTATCTCTCCCTCTCTCTCTCTCTCTCTCTCCTCTACTCTCCTCACCTCTCTCCTCCTCTTCTCTCACCTCTCCCCTCACCTCTCCTCTTCTCCCCTTCCCTCTCCTCTACTCTCCTCTCCCCTCTCTCCTCTCCTCCTCTCCCCTCTCTCTCTCCTCTCCTTTCCCCTCCTCTCCTCTTCACCCCTCTCCTCCTCTCCTTTCCCTTCTCTCCTCTCCTCTCCTCCTCTCCTTTCCCTTCTCTCCTCTACCCTCCTCTCTCTTCTCCTCTCCTCTCCCCTCTCTCTGTCTTCTCAGGTTCATATGCTTTTACAGAAAATGGGGTCACAGATAATAAATCTTTGAGGTAGGATTCAAACTCATGTCTTCCTGACTCCAAGTCCAGCACTTTAGCTATTACACCCTAATGTTTATAACTATATTCTAAATCTACCTAGAAATTATTTTTGATGATCTGCCATTTTATATTACCTGTGTGACTTCCCACTCTTTGTTAGTTCAATTAATGGAGAGTTGCCTGAATCATTAATGTAAAAACAACAATGGCCATATCTTCCTGTAAGGGAGAAAGGTAAATGTGTAGCCATACATATCTGCCACTGTCCCCACTTCTCTACAACAAAGAGCAGGTGTAAAGGGTTAATTAAGGTCAAGGCTAAAACACAGATCTTGCTTTTGTTCCTGGAAGAGCCCCTGGATGGTTTTTGAAGTCTAATTTCAAAGGCAAAGCAGAACTTTCTAGGGTTGATTTTTAGTACTAATTGGGCCCTAAGTGAGGAGTCCACACTTAACCTGCTCTGGAAAGGCTTGTGTTTGCACTCTCCTCCTCAGAAGCAGCTTGAAAGAGGGAACAATACCTCCCTTGCATAATATCCCATTTATAAATGTGATGGACCTTGATTGGTGACAGATGAACTTCAGCAGGGTCAGAGGTTCAATCCCAAGAGACAATGATTAGCATCCTAAATATACTAGGCCAGGTGAGGCTAAGCATCTTGAGAGAATGATTCTCTCTTGAAATTCTTTTTCTCCTTAAGGGGCTGTACACAATTCACACAGAGAACTGCTTCTCAGGGGATATTTGATATCTATTAACAAGACTAAGAAAAGGCATAAACCAAGGCAGAGCTGGGGAAAGATTAGGAATCAATTAGAGAAAGAGCTGGGAGGGTAATTCTAGGTTGGCTACCCCTTGCCCTGATGCAATGATGCATATATTGCTATCATACCATTGCTCATGCCGATTTTCCACTCTGCAATATCACCCTTCAGGCTATCTAGCTCCTAATAACTCCTTCAAGGTTCAGCTTAAGTCTCCTTCTTCTCCGTGTAGACTTCTGTGGTCACCCTAAGCATCTTCTCACCAGTGAAATACTAGAGTATTTTTTGTTTGTGTCGCTTAAGTATATATAGCTTATCTCCTCAACCAACTACAAGTATCCTTCAGCGTGCCTTCAGTGTCTTTTTGTCAATAATATTTATTAAATGCCTTCTGATTTTTTGTCCTAGAGTTAAATTCTAGTAATTACCCAATAATAATTGCCAACATTTATATACTGATTTAATATTTGCTAAGCACTTAACATATATTATCTCATTTGATCCTTACAACCACCTAGTGAGGGAGGTATCATTTTACAGATTAGGAAACTGATTCAGAGAGAGATTGAGTGATTTGTCTAAGAGCTGTTGTTTTTGTCCTTCTTTTTCAAAAAAGGACCAATGACATCACAGGGTGATGTCTTGACTCGTGATTGAATTGGATTTAAATGAGGCAGAGTTGTATAAAGTCATCAGCCTCACTCTCCCAGAATCATCAAAGTCCAGTGGCAAGACAAAAGTCAGGATGACCTTAGCATCTTCAATGTCTGACTGAGCTCTAAGCACTCCACACTGCCTGCTTTAGCCTCCTTCATTAGCCATTGGAACAAATTGTTCTCAACTACCTATTCTATCGAGGGAAGTCTTCACGTGCTTGGAGTAGACATCCCCCTAACTCACTGATGGATTTGAGGTCCATCAGTTACCCTCAACTTGGTTTAGCCCATCTGTGGAGACAGTTTACTGGAGTGTGGTCACTCTGCATGCTACAGTTTCTTGGAATCACAGGTGAGAGTTGAGTGCTAGGTATTCACTAGAGGTGGATGAGCAGCCTGAAAAGGAGTCAGCAAACACTCACACCAGAGGTGCTAGTCCTCATTGGATCTTAGGAGTGCACAAGCTAGCAGAATAGGAACCTCACTTCTACTAACTCTAAGACTCTATGCACAATGCCACCTACTTCTCTCCAACCCAAAGATATGCCATTCTGAAGAAATGTCCCTTAACCTGTCTAAAAGACTGAAATATTCTTTAATCAATGGCATAGTTGCATCATTATCCAAAATTCTGGATACTATCCAAGTTCACAAGCCTTTTCCAGGAAAATCTCAAAGGGCACACTATAATAGAACCTCAAGGGCTCAGGTGTATCCCTGATGTCATAAGAGAGGACTACAAAAGCAATCCATCAGGACAGACGGAGAGTTATGCTTTCCTGAATTATTCGGGTCAAATGCAAATGCAGGTCAACCCCAATGGTGATGTAAAATCCTTCCATCTGTGCTAAAAGGCAGAAAGATTGTTAAGTAAAAGACAGACACCAATGTTAAGCATCTCTACCAAAGAGAGCACAGAGATCTTAGCCAAGACTCTTCTGTGGCCTGTACCTATCAGAGAAGGCAAAGAATAAGAAGACAAGATCATAGGACAGAGAACTGGAGAGACCTTAGAGGTCATCAGACTAATTTTATGTAAGATTTAAATGCGCTCTTTAAAGATTAACCAAGATTTCTACCTCAGCTCCACATCTTATATAGTAACCCACATAACCTGACCTGTGGTGTCATTCTATGCCATTTCTAGGGATGAGTCAAATCCAAATCATGTCAGCCAGCATTGATCTTTCTCAGTATTACAAAAAAGAGGATAACAACTCTAATGTCAAGACTACTACTTCTACACACAATGAAACAGGATAACAACTTGACTCAAGTATTGATGCCTTATATTCCTCCTTCCACTCACTCCATGTCTCAAACAAACAGCATTTACATGCTAGATCATTAAGAATATTTTTAGTTCTCATCTCAATGAGGCATAAAAATAATCTAAAATGGAGAGTAAAGTAAAAAAAAATCAGTAAAACCTGAAGATCATTGGAATATAAAAATGTGTTAATCATCTTCAAACTTAGAGCCCATCAGAGAAGGCTTATACTGATAAATCAATAAAGCAACACGTGTCTTTTGTTAAAACATGCCTAGCATTATAGGCTGGACAGGAGATAAGAATGCCAAAACTCTTTTGGGAATTGAACCAAAGACAGTGTTAGAAGTGAGGGCAGAATTAACATCAACCTTTATACTCCTTTGACAAAAGAGGGAGAGTTTGAATCTTCTACAACTATCAGTGTTTTTTGTTTTGTTATTCAGTTGCGTATGACTCTCCGTGACCCCCTTCAAAGGGTTTTTTTTTTTGACAGAGATACTGGAGTGTTTTGCCATTTCCTTCTCCAACTCATTTTACAGATGAGGAAACTGAGGCAAACAGGGTTAAGTGACGTTCCTAGGCTCACACAGGTAGTATGTGTCTGAGGCCAGATTTGAGTCCTCCTGACTCAAAGCTTGGCACTCTAACCTCTGTGTCACTTAGTTGCCTGGTGACTAAAAATAGCTAACATTTATATGGTATTTTAAGATTGGTGATGCTTTACGGGCATTATACCCTTTTATCCTCACAACAGCCCTGGGAAGTAAGTGATGTTATTGTCCCCATTTTACAGATGGGGAAAACTGAAATAGACAGGTCAAGTGATTTACCCACAGTCACACAGTTAGTATCTTAGACTAGATTTGATTCAGGATTTCTGGACTCTAGATCCACGGCTCTATCCACTGTGCCTTCTAATTACTTACAATAGCGCCATTTGAACAATCCATGAAATACGATAGCTTCATTCTTAAATCTAGGACGAACACTGAGAAACCACCTGTGGATGAGATTACTGTGCAACACAGGAAAAATAAAATAGGGTACTCTTTCCTAAGAATGACTTTATACCCACAAATTCAAACCCTGGTTTGAAAGTCTTAAGTAATAATAATTATTGTAATAATTGCATATATTAAGGCAATATAATATAGTTACAATATAATCTCTATTTGACACATTGTTCTGTAAATGTGGTGTTGTAAAATACCATTTCCACTGTTTTACAGATGAGAAAATGTCTCAAAGAAATGATTTGATAATAGCTGTCGTATTTGCCCTTTTTGTTATTGTTCAGTTGTGTCAGTCAGATTCGACGTTTTGTGACCCTATTTGGGGTTTTCTTGGCAAAGATACTTGAGTGGTTTGCCATTTCCTTCTCCAGCACATTTTGCAGGTGAGGAAACTGAGGTAAACATAGTTAAGTGACTTGTCCAGTCACTTACAGTCACAGTTACATAGCTCATAAGAGTCTTTCTGACGTTAGACCTGGCACTCTATCCACTGTGTCACCTAGCTACCCATATTTATCTCTCCTCTCTACCAAAAGTACCATCACCCCCTTTTATTCCCCCCTTGTCTGGACTACACTAGTGAGGTCCTGAAGGTACCCCTCTCTCCAGATGCTTCATACAGCTATATAATATTCTTTACAATGCAGAGATCTGACCATACATTCTTTTGCTAAAAATCTTTCTGCAATTCCTCAAAGACCATAGGATAAAATATAAACTTCTTATTGTAGCATTTAAGCCCCTCCATAATCTGGCTCCAGTTTACTTTTCCAGTCTAATTTGGCTCCATTACATTTCATGCATTTTGCGCTACAACCAAACTATAATATTAGTTTACCTGCCTCCCCCATCTTGTCTTATTTTCTCTCTCCCAGCTATTATTCCCCAACACATGAATTATACTTCCTTTGCATCTTTACCCTTAGAATCTCTTTTCTTATTTTAAATTTCAGATTTCTGGGTAGAACTAATTGTTTGGAAATATTTTTTTATAGTAAGCTTAATTTTCCCTTTCCAATTTATACCTATTGCACTCCATTCTGCTCCCTGAGGCCAAGCAGAACTATTTTGATCCCTCTTCTATGGTTCAGCCCTTTAAACCAGGGGTGGGGAACCTGCAGCCTCGAGGCACCATGTGATCCTATATGTGCTCAAGCGCAGTCCTTTGGCTGAATCCGAACTTCACAGTCCTGTTTGGATCCAGCCAAAGGGCCACGCTTGAGGACCTAGAGGGCCACATGTGGCCTCGAGGCCACAGGTTCCCCACCCCTGATTTAAACACTTGAAGACAGCCAGGTTAAAAGATTTAGAGCTGGAAGGGACCAGTGGAAGCTATCCACTGCAACCCCCTCATGTTTCAAGTAAGGAACCCAAGTCCCAGAAATGTTAAGCTACTTGGCTAAGGTCACGCACATCGTAACTGGTATTTGAACACACATCCTATAACTCCAAACCCTTTGCTCGGCTATCCTACTCCCCTAAGGCCTCTTTCCTACAGTTAAATTTTCCAGTTTACTTCAAACAATTCTCATCCACATCGTATCAAGGTCCTTCACCACTCTGATCAGTAATCTGCAGGGCACCCAGAGGAGGACAATATCCTTCTGAAATTGTGACACCCAGAACTAAATATAATGCTCTAGATGTTCCCTGGCTAGAGCACAGTACAGTGAGATTATTTCTTGCTCAATCTTGAACATTGAGTCCTTCAAGGAAGTATTAGATTTTTTTTTAATTTTAATTTTTGTTGTTTTTGGTAACTTTCATAATGCTGAATTGTGGTAAGATTTCAGTCTACTAACAAAGTCTCCTCCCTCGCAGATTTTTTTTTTATTCAGATGAACTTTTACCTAGCTATGCTATCAGTCTTCCCTCATCATGTACTTGTAAAGTTGAAACTGGGCTCCAATCCTCTCTCTTTTCCTTACTGGAGAACTTGGCTCTTCCAATAACTATGTGACCCTGAGCAACAGATTTAACCATGATAAGTCTCAACTTCTTCACCTCTAAAATGAGACAGAGATAATAATACCTTCCCTTCTACTTTGTGGAATTGTTGTGAGGTTCCAATGAGATTATAGATATGAAAGTGCTTGTAAACTGTAAAGCACTGCATAAAAGTAAGATGCTACACAAATATACAGTATGTTTTTATTTTAAAACAGTGATATCATCATCAAATAATCTAATTACCTTGATTCATAATTCAGGAAATATTTCTTGATGTGAGAATTGTCACATTAAATAGTAATGAGCAATTTCTATCATTAGTACCCAAGAAATTTACCTAGGGAAATTGTCGGTAGACTACTTGCAAAATTATTACACCATAATAAAAAAGGTTTCAACTAAAAACAATAGGGTTCCTGAAAATCCAGGTGATTATCTGACTTTCATTAGACACAAAAGATAAACAATTTCCCCTTTCCACTACATAATCAGAACTTTCAATAAGTGGTTATTACTTCTGATTGTTACTGGAAGTAAGCCAATCATAAGACCAGAGGCTTATAGGATCATGAATTTAGAGTTCAAAGGAACCTTAGGAAAGATTCAGTCAAACTCCCTGTTTTACAGATAACAAAGCTCAGGTTCATGGAGGGGAAGTGCCATGCCCAACGTCACAAGGACAAATGGCTGAGTCAGCTTTCAAACTCAAATTCTCCTACTCGAAATCCAGCATTCTTTCTACTATACCACAATAGCTCTCTATTAAACTCAATAATATAGACCCAGTAAAGTGGTCTTATTTAATAATTTCCCATTTCCTGTAGAAGAACCTCTATATTTGTCACAGAAACCACATCAGCCCACAAAGAAGAATAGACAGCTGTGTATTGTTTCCTCACACATACAGGTCCATAATTACATGCCGAAATCACTTTGAGCCTTGAAATTCAGGCCTATGGTTTTTCTTCACATTTTAACAACTGTTCAAGCATCTAATGCTTGAGCTACTTACAAGTTTTCCTAAATGTTGTAGTGAGCATAATGGGGAGATGCATTAGTGAATTTGAGCTTTCACCATCTAACTGGGTCAATATCTGTTTGAAAAGTAATCATGCTATTTCCTAAAGGATACTAGGTACATTGCAGTATCTGGCACTGTAGGAGGAAGCTCATAGGGTGACCCTGATTTAGCACACATCCCACTATAAGCTTCATTCAAGAAGAGCCACTGTGAAATGCATGGCATTTGACATAATCCCAAGATATAAACCAGCTCTGGTATTAGAGAGAGCAGCAACTGATAGCATTTCAGGGATTCTTTAATACTGCAGGAGATGGAACTTTTGCTAGCCACAAATGGATTCTCAGCTGGCCACAAATCATACTAACTGCAGTGGCTATTTGTAAATCATTTTTTCATCATTTTAACCAGCATTGAGTGTGTTGATCAGAAATCGTGTGGCATTGTGAGACCTGCCATAGCTATTGGGCATGGATCAGCAGTCCAGATAACAGAAGATGCAGGATTATATGACTAGTTGCAGTTAGATGGATAGGAGGGAGGTAGAAAGCTACACTGTGACCCATTCTTTCTGAAACATTGATCATTTGGAATGGTCTGACTCTGGAGAGTAGAGCTACCATGAAGAGATAATGTCCCAAATTTCTATTGTATTGGACTCATTAGGAAGGAGCCTATAAGGTATGGAGGATAAGTATGATTAGTCTAATTGTGCAGATGAGATAATTTTGGTGCAAAAAGTCTAAGACTCTTGCCCATGAATAAACTTTGAATAACTTCCAGTTCTCAGATTTGACCTTGAGTTTATTGTTTCGAAATCCTGTATTTCCGTTTCTCACCCCTACCCTCACCCCTGTACCAAAACACCTCTCTTGAGGCATGAGATCCCTTGGTAACACTAAGAGGAAACTCTCTTGCCCAGGGTCACACAGCTAGTAAGTATCTGACACCACATTTGAACTCAGGTCTTCCTGATTCCAGGCTCTATCATAGCTCTATCCTGACAGACATGACAATGTGACTAAGAACTTTATTTATTTTTTTTAGGCAATTGGGGTTAAGTGACTTGCCCAGGGTCACACAGCTAGTAAGTGTTATGTGTCTGAGGCCAGGTTTGAACTCAGGTCCTCCTGAATCCAGGGCTGGTGCTCTATCCACTGCGCCACCTAGCTGCCCCCTTCTTGCCTATTTCTTTTGGAACTCCTTCCACAAAAATTTAACTGAAGTGTCACTTCTTATAGGAAGTTTCCTGATCCCCTTCTTTGTGAGTGTTCTCTCCTTCCTCAAATTATCACTATATATTAAATTCTTTGCACATTGTATCCTACTCCTTCCTGGCAGGTCACTTCAGTCAAATCAGGCTCACCTAGACAATGATAAGGATTGAAAAACTAAAATTGGACTAACAGCCACCACAATAGGGATTTCACAAAGTGATCAATCCACAAAATACTCAAAAATATGGACATGAGGCTGTCCTCTACTCCTAATCTGATGTGTGGGTTGGGTTGTGGAAGTGACATTTCAGAAAGTTTGGTGAAACATTAGTGCTGAGTTACTTTGATTTTAGTATCATCCCCAAAATGATTAAGGTAAATATAATAAAATAAAAATGATTCAAGTAGACATGTAAGTAGAACTAAAAGATTTATATATGTATAAATATATTATGAAAAATGGGAAACAAAGTGATACTGAACATAAACATAGCTATTAGTTTGCTTTATAGTTATATTACCCATCACATTGGTTCAATTCATTCATGAGCAGGGTAAGTGCATTATTATTGCATTACGTGGGGAGTGGGTGGGAAATAAAGCATATTCATTAAGAGATAGAGAAGGGGCATTTCCCCCCTTTTATAGTTTTCCCCAGGCCATTAAGTGAAATAAATTGATTCTGTAGAACTAATTTTGTAATTAAAAAGCTTATCATGGCTTTCTATAATGAGCTAAGTAAACAGACAGTAATTCAGTTACAATATTTACATGTCTCACACTAGGGAAATGAGTGTTTAGAAAATTAAATAATAAAGGGAAAAGAGGAGAGAATTTAAAACAAAGAGTTGAGAAAGGCCAAAGGGAGGGCAAGGAATAGTGAGACCATTGACAGTTATTCCAGAGACAATTCCCTTGACAAATTCTTTTTTTGGTGACATTGAAGAAAATAAACTGTTTGTAATTGTTCCCTAGGGGTAAATGACACTGGTTAGTGAACACAGAATTCAGAAGCCTATCATATTTTTAAGAAACTTTGGTTCATCTCTCTTGAGAGTTGAGATGAATTGACCTGAGACTAAAAGGTACCAGGCTTTCCATCTATATAACAGGTATTCTTCTTCCTAAATACTTCCCCCCAAACACCCTTCCCAAAAACCTTAATTCTTCTGCCTTTGGAGAGAAGCACTAAATGTGTTTCACAAGGCACAGTAAAAATTAGGTAGGTGCAAGGATTCTGGAAGTCAGATATAGTTGAAAGCCCAGAATATAATTGTTCAAATTGGAGTCTGAAAGACCTGGTGCTTTTATTTTTGAAAATGAGCCCAAGAACTCCAAGGACCATTACAGATCTGCACCTTAGTTTGACATCTCTCAAAAGTGGAACCTACAAAAATATATTTCGCTGTATTGACACAATGAAATTTTGACTCAGAACTAACAGAGGGAAGAGCCTAATATACTCCATCATATGACACTTGGTTTTCTTATTAGATGTCTCTAATTCAAGTAATGATCAGGCCCTACTCTGTTTGGCTTAAAAAAGATTAGGCAAGCAGACTCATAGCCTGAGGTGATATAGCTGTAATCAGAGAAGCTGTTCTGGGCTCCCTTAGAAAATCACCACCTTGAACAAAACTGAATATCCCACTTTCTCTATGGACTTTTTAAAATTATTTTGTTTTAATTTTTAGTTCTCATTGGACTCTAACATCTTTCTGAACAGTGCACAACCAAAGATTTTTATCATTATTATGCTCATTTTTTAAGTTATGTCATTTTATGTCATTGCCTTTAATGCTGGAAGAGACTGGATCTTGGGCTTTCCATTCTCTTTCTACAGATTTCCAATGCCACTCTCATTAAAATAGGTATCTTTCCTAAGTTATGCAGAACAATGGACAGTTCCCCTCTTTAAAAAGTTTCTAGGGTAGAAGCTCCTTGGTTATTTGTTGCTTATGTCACATAGCCTGCATCATGTGACAAATCCTAGTTTGAACTTAAAAAAAAATATTCTGAACTGAAACACACCAGAAAAGGGCAATAGAATACAAAAAGAGGCTTGCATATGAAACCATGAATGTCCATTTCATACTGCTTGCAAAGCATAGCTTTTGGTTCAAACCACATTTGAAGCACCGTTGAGTGGTATGTCCTTTATCCTGTGAAAGTAAAAGATGTGTTAGAATACCTATGCTGTGCCCCCTCTTTTTCTCTCTCCCTCCCTCCTTTCCTTCCCCTTCTCCTCCTTTCCCTTGCCTGTTTCTTTCTCTTTTCCTATCTGCTTCAAACTACCTTTACCCTTCCTTCTCTTTACTGCTCTTTCTCCTCTGTTGTCTTCTCCATCAAATTTCTTCAGTGGGAAAACACTTGAACTTTCAGCAAGCACCTTGTGACAAAGACAGACTCACTTAGGTAAGTATTGTAGCCTGATAATTCTCACTTGACCAATTGTGATCTTAACAGCCAATTAACACAGTGTTGCTTCTGGAAATGCAGGAGTCAACAGTTTCTAGACCTCTTGGCAAGAGAAATGTATATGCCAGTTCAAAATCTCCTAGGCATATATGTTCTCTATCAAGCAAAAGAGTTAGCTGGACATTGTAAGTCCATCTCCAAACAGAGGAGAGGCTTAATTTGAGGAAGCCAAATGAAAAACTAAGCAAAAAAAAATATGTATGAGTAAAACGATGGCTTCTTAATTTAGGATGCATTTGGTAATTATTTTGCTTAGACTTTTTCTTTAGCAATGGTCTGTGATTTTTTCCATGTGAGGAACTCCTGGTGTGGGTACTTCCTGCACTAATGCAGATAAGTAGCTTTGTAATGCATAATGTGAAAAGTTGACTGGAGGCACTAAGAGGTTAAATAATTTGTGCATGCCCACAGAACTACTTTGTATCAGGAGCATGATTTTAATCTGTGTCTTCCTGACCCAATGCTGGTATTCTCCAGCACTGCATCTCTTACTATTTTCTGTGATGAAATTCTATAAATTCTGCTAATCAACAAGCATAACTATAGAGAAGGAGGTGATATAATCTATAGATTCCTGACTGGTTGCATGAACGCTGCCAGTGCCCTTTCTTACAGATATATTGCAAAATAGTTTTCAAGCAGGTTAGTTATTCCTTGAAGTGAGAAATGTGGAGGATGAAGGGGATAAGTAACCACTATTAATTAAAGGAAACCTATAACTTTTCCCCAATGAAGTCCTTGCTTACCACTGCTGCCTTATCTCTGCCTTCCCCTCCCATCCTTTACCACCCGTCCCCCTCCCCTATGTGCCATCTGTCAGCTTCTGTCTACAACACGTGAAGTCTCCTAAGTATCTGAGTATCATTTTAGATCCTATTTTGCAGGTTAAAAGCAGTAAATTGCAGATGGCAAGTTTTTTTTTCTTCTTGAGATTACTGAAAGCTGGGGGTAATTTTGTCGTGAGTCACATTAAAAAAAGAACAAGTGATGTTATACAGCTCCCACTTAACATGAACATGTGCAAAGATCATCCATCTATCCACCCATCCATTGAGCAAAAGATGCAGGTTTTTTTTTCTTTCTCATGTTTAAGAGAATAGATTTTGGAGTGAAAGAATGAGTATAGTTTAGCATGCTGGAATCATGAGTGATAAACCATTTGAGCAGTCTTCCCTTTAATCAACTTCCAGTTATAAATATTTATGGAGAACCTACTATGCTCATAAAATTGTTCATTACTCTACTAGGCAATGAGGAGTTGCTAGAAGAACAACTGATTGGATGAATGAAGTATAGGCCATCATCACTGTCTTCATGGAACCAATTTTCAAAAAAAGGGCAAATGATATCATTCAGAAAAATAACTAAAATATGTGAAAAGCAATTATAATTCCAAACCAAGTCAGTGGTCCCAAGAGTCTTGGTTTAGAACTCCTCTCTTGATTTTTCTCCCTACCAATTCTGTGCTTATACATCCCAGCTGGAGCTTACCTTCCAGAATAAAATGGCCAGGGGGCAGGCAGCCTTTTTAGTACCCTTTAGTAAGTAAAGCAATTCCTATAATCCTTCAAAAGAATAGGGCTTAGTAGTGTTGTAGAATATCTTTAAATGCTGGAAAGGATTTAAGGAAGTATTAAAGACTAGGGCTGGAGGAACTGGTAAGGGAGATAGAATAGTACCAAAGAAGAATTTCACTTCCTTTTGTCTTTCTTTGTATTTCTGATGCTTAGCATCATAACATGCACATAGTAAGCACTTAGTAAATGCTTGTTGACTAACTTCAAAAAACAGCCAGAGGACAAGTCTGAGGAAGACCCAAGGGCCAGAAAATAGAGGGACTCACTTTTTAAAAACTTCCATCCTCCCGTTATAGTTATACATGAGAGTGGTATGAAATAAAGAGGCAATTTTAAATATTACATAACAGAACAGGGCTCATGGCAAAGTGGATAAATGTCTCATTTTATATTCAAGAAGACCGAGTCCTTCATAAACAGAAACAGTGGTATCCACAAGGATATAACTATAGCACCTTCTTTCTTACAAAGCTAGTGCTTTATTTCCCCAATTTTTTATATCCCTCCACTTCTGACCACCCTAATGAAAGGTGCCAAACATGAGGTTCTACCCTAAGTGGCCAGGGAGGGAGCCACCATAGACAAGTAAAAATGAACAGATCATACAGCACAAGGTTCACTTATACACTGAGTTAAGGGATGTAGATAGTATCCTCAAGCAGTGATACAATGAAAATCATGAAATGTCATGTTCCTCCATAATCAAGTGACATGGTTCATATGGAGAATAATTTATGATAGAACCATGATAGAATTGCCTTGTTGGAGCCCATCTAAAATATTATGTTTGCTTCTGGTTGTCACCATTTAGGAAGGTCATTTATAAGCTGCAGAGTGTGCAGAGGAGAGAAATCGAAATAAGGAAGGACTCAAGATCATTCTAAATGAGAATTGATGGAATGGTTCAGGAATATTTAGACTAGAGAAAAGAAAACTCTTGGGGAACACAGTAACTGTCTTCAAGTACTTAAGAGATCATTTTGTCAAGTATTGAACTTTTTCTGATTGACCCAAGAAGGAAGTGGCAAGAGGTATAATTTACTATGAAGTTAATTTTGGCTCCATATTGGGAAAAAAAACTTTCAACAGTAAGAGTTGTCCAAAAGTAGAATGAGGTTCTTCAGGACAGGGCAGCTTCCGTTACATTGGAGGTTTTCAAACAAAGCTAGAAGGCCATTTGACCAAGGCATTACCATGGTGATTTTTTTTTCCTTTTAGGTATAGTTTGCATTAGATGATCAATGAAGTCCATTCCAACTAAATTCTGTGATTCTGAGAATTATTAACAAGTATAATCCATATTACCATCATTCATGTCAAGATCAGAATATAGTACTTCCATTCTTTGAACAAACACACTCTGAAAGTCATGGATAGATTCAATGGAAGGTCATTGGGAATCACAAAACAGTTAAGGAAACAAATCCGATTCTATCATTTTCTTTACAAGATGCTCTGTCATCCTTATCACTGGCATAGGATACTATGTTTATTACCTAGCTCCACAGTCACTGGTGATAAGTCATGCTTCATGAAAAACCTTACTCCAGGAGAGGAACATGATGGCAATTTTGATTTAATGTTGACTTAAAAGTAAATGCACTTCTCTGTTTATGTGAGTGTAACATCTCATCATCGTTCTTCTACTCTAATTTGATGAATAATCAATATGGCTTTTATAAAAATTCAGAAGCAAAGTATGGCTTGCCTCTGAGTCAGAAATGGCATTTTTACTAGAAGAAAAACAACATCAATGAAGCCAACCAAGAGAATTCCGTGAGCTTAGGCAGCAACAAAGGGGGCGAGACTAGTGAAGGGAAAATGGATTGAAACACTGTATAGAGTGAACACTGATGATTCTCAAGAAAATATTCCTCAAAAATGTTGTTAAGATTTCAGGAGCACTTACTCTCCCTAGTACTAAAAATTCCATAGGGCCTAACTTTCAAGATGATCACTAGTTTCCTTTCACTGAATCTGATAGATAATGCTAATGACAATAATGGTAGATATTTATATAATATTTTAAGGTTGATGATGCTCTTTACATACAGGGTCTCATTTAAAGTTTGTAACATAAACATTACTAGAATTTTGTCAGGCAGAGAAATCAAGCTTACTGGTTTCTAATTTGCAAAGTCTTCCCTTTTCTGACAACTGGGAAATTTGTCCTCTTTTCCTACAGCCTCTTTTTCTTCAGTTCTCTGAATTTTTTGAAGGATGACCAAAAGTTCAGCAATTATATTTAGTTGCCGAGTTACAGTTCTTTCATTCAGTACTCTTAGAAGTAGTTCATTCATGCCTTGTGTCAGCCTCATTGAGGGTAACTAGATATCACCTGATCACCTTCTCACTTATCTTTTCTTTCCTCTTCTTGCTAACTATTTAGCTGTATCCTTCCCAACTGAAAGATTATTCTCCTTAGAAGAAAAAAGTAGGAGCAAAATGAGAGTTGAATGCTTCACCCATCTCACTGTTGTCTGTTATCACGTCATCCACTCTCTACAGAATTCCTTCCTTAATCCTGCTCTCACATCCTCTCCACCCCAAAACAAAGCTTAAAAACCCTACCCATATCATCTCTGTAATTTACCGCTAATGAAAGCTTATTGTGGGATTTAGAGGTCCTGACAAAATTCTTATAGGACTTTGTTATGCTTTTCAATACATTCTCATTTACTAGCCAATGTTCTATCTTCAATATGTATCTCTCTTAAATCTATACCTCTTGATGAGTTTTTTGGACTTTCATATCAGCCATTTTAGGCAGCTACTTATTTTCCTCCTCTTTGGAATGACTTTGGTCTTCAAAATGCCTTTCTTGAGAGCTTCCCATTCCCCTTGGCCTATCTTCCTATCCATTATTTGTCAGAACTCTCTGAGATTGACTCTCCCAAAGTATAAAACAAATATTATACTATGCCAGGCTTTTCTTTCCTCATCTTTCATGGAATGATCACTTCTCCTCTCTTCCATTTGCAAAATGCTTTATAGTTTTTATTTTGGTTTCATATACATTATCTCATTTGATCTTCACAAGATGGCAAAGTAAGTTTTCATAGATCTGCAGAATTTGTAGATATATTAGAAACACATTACAAATAAGGAAATTCATTTTAAGAGGAATTAAGTGATTTATTTGAGGTCACACAATACAGGTGAAGCCAAGAATAGAATCTGAGTCTTCTAACTCACAGTCCGGCATTTTCTTACTTATTAATTCATTCAACAAATATTTACACTGATTTTAATATTGCTCTGCAAGACTGTGTCTCTTTTCAGAACCTCACTTGGCATATGCTAAAATAAAATTAATATACGAGTCTAAATACTCAACTTGAAGTATTGAGAAGCATAGCAGGTGGAATCTTCTGGAGGCTATCCTGGAGGCTAGGATGAATGAATTATTAATAACAATGAGAATCAAGTCATTAAAAATGCAAAGGTACATTATTTGTAGGCCTTTCAGCCATATTTCTAAAAATCTAAGAAAATATCTCAATGAGTAGGCTTGAATTTTTATGTTGATGATGTCTAGAGTCTAGAGGATCACATAGCAGAAATGTGGCCCATGGGAACCCATGTGGCCCACAACACTCCTAAGCGCAACCAAGATTAAAATGTAATTGGGAGATGTTTAACAAAATATGTAAAATATAAAACAACATATATGTTAATATATGATTTTATAGGTCAATGTACAGCTTTCAGGGATACTTATGGACAGTTTAATGGCCCCTGTTTCTATTTGAATTTCTCATCACTGGTATAGTAGATAGATCACTGGATTTGGAGTTTGGATGACCTGACTTAATGTTTCTTTCCCAATGGTAGAAAGAAAGCCTAGTTGGGACTTTGAAAATAATTTCTCAAAGATACAAATAAAAATGTTTAGTTGGTTGCTATTCTGAAGATATTTTTAGAAAGATGATTTTAGCTTTATTGGGGAGGGGATGTGGAGGAAGGAATCTAACAAGCAGGTTACTAAGCAACAGGTTGACCAGAAGGTCAGTTTATGAGAAAAGGAATGTTTGTGACAAGTCAGAAATACACATTGGCAACTCATCATTCCCCAATCAACAAACATTAGCTATGGTGTTAATCAGATGTCTAACTCAATCCCAGCCCTTTGTGAAGTTCAGAGCTTACAGATCCAAATGGCTTGAAGCTCCTAAACCAGGCATTGAAAAATGGCAGAGTAGGGATTCAATAGTATAATGTGAATCAAAGCTATCTTTTGGCTTGTCTTTTATTTCTCCCTCATAACCCAGTCTCCATTCTCCTGATGTGATGAGATCTATACTGTAAGTTTTGATTGAATGTTTCTGCTATCTTTCATTTTGTTTTATTTTTTGTTTTTTTTTTCCCCCATATTAAACAGACTAAGAAAGAGCTTGGTGTAGTAGATAGAGATCTGACCTCAAAGCTAACAAAACATAGGTCCAAGTATTTCCTTTTATACCTACTGGCTGTGTGACCTTGGGCAAGTCATTTAACATCTCTGTGTTCTTGGTATCTCTCTGCTATTAGTTGCAAAGAAGTCACCAACCTGCATCGACAGAGGAAGTTTCCTTACCAAAGAGTTCACTAAAAATGATGAAATATTAGATCCAGTCCTCATCCTGCCTATGAAACAGACTTCTATGAATAGGGATCCCAAAAAATCACATTAAGTAGATTTTGGTGGCAGGATATTCTCTTTACTTGGTTAACAAGAACAGTAGAGAAAGAAAACCATAAGAAAAATTTAGGACAGTTATTCATGGAGTTTAATTGAACTCACACCCAATGTCTAAACCTGTCCCTTGTCTGAACTTCCCTATTTTTTTTAGAAGTAGCAATCATCCTTTTAGTCATACAGATTTATGATTTCAGAAACATATTTGACTCTACCACGTACCTCACTCTCCATATTTAATCACCTCCCAACTATGATTATAACACTTGTCAATTTTGTATCTATAACTTCTCTTCATTGTCTTTTCTTCACTCACATAATCACAACCCTGGCTTATCAACCCTACCCTAAACTGTTGTAATAGCCTTCTAATTACTCTCCTTGCTTCCAGTGTTTCCCCTCTCCATACTTTCTCCACAAAGCTGCCACCTTCCTATGTTACAGGTCTAACCATGGTGCTCTCCTGATCTAAAGTCTTCAGTAATTCTTTATTAGTCTTAAAATAAGAAACAAAGTCATCCTCAGACTGGCAAGTAAGGTCACCCACAATGTGATTGCAATAGTTCCCCTTTAGACATGTTGAATTTGATAAGGGATATCCCAAAGGAGATATTCAGCAGGCAAATGGAGTAAAAGGACTAGAGCTCAGGAAAGAGATTAGGGATGGTTTTATAGAGTTGGGAGTTATATGCATGGAGAAGATAACTGAACTCATGGGAACTGATGAGATCACCAAAGAAGGAAGTGCAGAGTGATAGTGGGAGGCTCAGTACACAGTCGTTATCTATCTCAAGTTTGAGAAAGAAAGGAAGGGAATTAGATGATGAAACAAGGAGAGTGAAAAGGAGGTATGGGATAGGTAAGAAGAAAAGCAGGAAAAAACAGTGTCATGGAAGTCAAGGGATGAGGGGGCAGTCAGTGGGTCAGATGTACAGAGATGTCAAAAGGATGAAGATTCGGAAAGGCCATTGAACTTGTCAGTTAAGAGATATAACTTGGAGAAAACTGTTTCAATTGAAGAAGTGCTTTGGGAAGTACATTACTTGTCTATAGTAATGATGAAGTGGGCTGCTTCACTGGCACCAAGCTATTGGCATTTGCCAAACTAACTTTCATAGATTATATGAATACAATAAGATTTTGTGTTTCTGAGTCTCAGCCAATTAATACAAAATTTAGAGCCACTGACCCAATCATCAACTGCCTTTCTGTGTATGCTGTCCGGCCAGTAGCACTTCCATTTTTCTTTTTCTGATTTTCAAACATCCTGGAATAAAGCCAAGTGGGATATAATTAATCATACATGATACACCAGTACTTCAAGAGAGAAGTTTCTTTGCTCCTAAAATTCACCAGGTTAATAATAAATATTCAGAGTAACTTTATTCAGACTACCTTTGCCCCCTTTATTTATAAAAATTAAAACAAAAAGATCTTTGGAAGAGCAATAAGTGTGCCTGTGAAGTGGGCGTTTTTTTGTGTGTGTGTGTTAGAATTTAATCACCCTGCCCATTCCTCTACATTCTATTACTTTGGATGGTAACAGACCCAGAAACTGGTTTCAAGCATTAGTCACACATCTAACCTCACTCACCTTGACCATAATAGCTATGGTTTCAGGAAATGGGGTTAATAGGAAGGTACCCAGTGGCCACCTAGTTTCCTTTCACCATTTGCTCTATTATCTCTGCCTCATCCCTCTGCTTCATGCATACCAGTGGAGTCAGGGCCAAAAAAAGCCATTTGGCAAGCATGGGATTAAAGGAACACCTGAGGCCTGTCTATCAGTGCTGTATGAACAGGAGGGAAGCCTGCTTAAACATACCTACAATCCTCTGCTACCTGGCAGGTACAGTTTATGTAAGGAATCTGGCAAACAAATGTGAGTTTCTCAGCTCAGCTGCCAGAACTAATGGTAGACCATGCTGATGCCCTTTCTCTTCAATGGTCTACAAGGGAAAGGTTTATATAACAATGCTAGTACTATGTTTGAACTGGGAATTCTGATTGCTGTAAAATATCCCTTGGTAAAAACAGAGATTTGTTTGTCCCTTTAAAGCACAATGGCTTTCTATGAGTTGTAATCCAGGACTCATATATACAAGATGTCCTAAAAATCTTAGTGCAATTTTAAGCTATATTTCATTAAGACTTTTGGGATATCTTATATTTAGGCAGCAAATCCATTTCTTTTTTTTCCTTTACCATTTCTAGACCAACATCTTAGGGATTACTTAACATCTTTCTTTTTCTCTTCCCCTGTTTTTCACTATGGGATACAGAAACTAAACCCTCCTCTCAAAGAGCTCACATTTCAAAGGGAAAGACAACATATAGAGACAAAGATACAACCTAGCACAGTTGTTAGCCAGGAAAGACATCTAAGGAATCCCCAAGGGGTTGCTCACATTTCAAAGGGAAAGACAACATATAGAGACAAAGATACAACCTAGCACAGTTGTTAGCCAGGAAAGACATCTAAGGAATCCCCAAGAGGTTGCTACAACAACACAAAAATGTTCTAATTTTTAAAGTGAGCTTTTGGTTCTATTCTATTCATCTACACAGATTAAAAACTACTAAGGAAAAAAATATATTGGACCCAAATATGTATTTATTGACAACCAACTCCAGACTGATGGTAATTATCATAAAACTTATACATATGATGCTTTGAGAATGCTAATAGTTATAAAGAGATGTGTAAAAGGGCAGGATATGAATTAAGCCATCTACAATGCTGATGTGCTCTTGAGAGGCTCAAGGCCAAGAAGGTCTTTTAGGCAGAAGATGAGTTGCACAGGTAATAGAATTGTATAGACAGAAAATTGAGTAAGAGATAAGGAATCTGTGACAATAAAGAACATTTGGAGAAGGGAAAACAAAGAGTAGAGTGTGTACCCAGGAAAGAGGAAAGACTAATTCTAACAGTAGAGCCCAGGAACATGGTCGTGCTGATGGAGGTAGCTCCCAGGGTGGACAGTTCCAATCAGAAATGAATTGGGAAAAGAGATCCCAAAAGAAGAGATCTTGATTTCTCAGGAACCAGGGAAATGGAGAAAAATGGTGCTGGTCTTGGATCAGAGGAAGGAAAGAAACTTTTAGAGAAAGAATGGTGAATATAGGTGGTAGAATTGCATAGAGAGAAAATTGGGGAAGAGATGAAGGATCTAGGATAACAAAAAGGAAAATTTGGAAATAATAGCCAAAGGATAGTGCTCTTAGAGGGGCCAAAAACTAGAGGTCAAAAAGTTAGGGCAAGGGGAAACTAGGTGGCACAATGGATAGAGCACCAGCCCTGGAGTTGAGAGAACCTGAGTTACTAGCTGTGTGACCCTGGACAAGTCACTTAAATCTGATTGCTTCAAAAAAAAAAAAAAAAGGTTAAGGTTAATGATAGAAAAGACTGACTAGTGCTTTAAGCCAAAATAAACTAAATGAATAGACTGAGATTATAGATTGAGTTGGCCTAAAAGTCAGGAAGAACTGTGTTCAAGTCCTGTCCCTGATACATGCTGGTTGTATGGCCCTAGACAAGGCCCCTTAGCTTCTGTGTTCTAGGCAAATCTCTAATACTATGAATTTAAGGCATTAGTCGAAGAAGTTTACTCATTAGTCATGGAAATCGAGGAGTTCTCCATATCTATAGAAATCATAGGTCTGGTCCCCTATCTGTTACTTAGCAAAGGTGCACTACAAGATTATGTTAAGTTATAATTTGGGGGAAAAAAAGAGTTTGAAATGTTTTAAATTATTCTCTGTGCTTGTCCTGTACTGCCAAGGATACTGGAGGGACTGAGTGAGCTGGGAGAAAAGTGAAAGAAGAAAGGTTAGGATTTCTAGTGGCAAAACATTTGGAGAATCTATAAATGAATTTTGATTTTCCCTCCTCTCTCTTAAGGTTGAGGACAACCAAGAATTACTGAAAGGCCTAGAGGTGGTGCCTTCTGTTTATAGGTTAGTTTTGTTAAATACTTTTCCCCACTCCTGACCTCCCTAGAGCCTTTAAATTATCATAGTCTGTATTCAAAACAATAAGATCTACAAAAGAAGTTAACCAAGGCAACCATTTCCAGTAACTACCTAGGATATGGCAGCTATCACTAGAGATACAAAGTACATAGAAGTCACTTAGTTGTAAATGAAATCATCTATATACCTCATAAAGCCAACAGGAAGCTTTCTCACACAAAAAGGAGCTCTATCCCCCTATCTCTCAGCACTGTCGATTTTATTGAACACTCTGCTGAGATTAATTGATAATTTTTTTGTGTAATCACATTCATTTCTGAATATACCCTTCAATCTTTCCTTACCTAGAAGACCTTCCCTTTTACCAAAAAATCTTATTTAAAAAAAATTCAGCATAACTAACTAAAACAGCTACCAAGTCAGGCAACATGTACAAACCTCCATACCCAAAGTCCTCTACCTCTCCAATGAAAGAAGAGATGTATATTCCCCCAATCTCTTCTCTGGTAACAAGCCTGGTTATTATAATAACATGGCTTCAGTTTCCTTTTATTGCTCTTGCCATATATGTTTCTGCAATCATGATGTATATTATTTTCCTGATTCTGATTGCTTCACTCTGTCTCACCTCCCATATTTATCAAGTTTCTCCAAATTGTTAATATTTGTCATTTCTTATGCTTCAGTAATATTTCATTACATTCTTATACTACAATTTCTTTAGCTGGTCCTCAGTTAATGGACACCGATTGGTTCTTTCCTGCCATAAAAAGTGGTGTTGTGAATATTTTGGTACATATGGCTCTTTTTCCCTGTTTTTGACATTTTGGGATATATATCTAGCAGAGGACTCTCTGGGTCAAAGGGTATAGGGATTTTATTCACTAATTTCCTTTTGGCACAATTCCACATTGCTTTCCAAAATGGGTGGACCAATTCACAGCTCTCTTTAAACTGTTCATTAAAGTATACAAATTAATCAAAGGGACAACATTGAAAAGTTTTTTTTAATGTCATTTTTATAGGATAGTAGAATCCAAAAGCAAAACTGGAAGAAATAGATCCTTCCTACCTACTGAAATCAAGAACTAAGGCTAACGAGATCATGATGTCAACCTGGACCTTTTACAGGCCCATCATACTTCCAATGGAACATCCCACTGCAAGGTCTTCAAGATTGCCTTTTCCTTCCAAAGTAACTTGAATGCAGGCTCTCAACTATTAAGATATTCCTCATTTGTCAACAGAGAAGCTGCTAAATTGCTACCCGGAGCAAATTTACATAGAAATTACCAACGATGCTCTGTAAATGATGAGGAGAATTACAGGAGAAAGGTGTATCAGCAATCCTGCACTAGTCTGCCTTGATTTTTGCCAGCTTTAAAACTGAACGACCATCCCAGGGGGTCACCAAAAAGGTTTTTAAAAAAATCCAAAGGGATGAAGATGAGTCAGTGACCCTCTGCTTAACCCCTACCTCTAGGACATACTTTAAATCTGACTTATTGGTAACATATCCTTTCCTGGCATTCACCTCTCCTCTCCCCCCCCCCCCCCCAAAAAAAAACCTTTCTCCACCCCCTCCAATCTAACAAAATAGAAGAGGCTTGAAGATCTTAATTAGAATTTCACACCTATTACAAAGTGTTAATTGCTCAGTTGTCTGTGCTCTGCACAGCCACTGCGCTGCTGGTGCTATCTTGTGTTGAAATGACTTCAAGACAAAACTCCCTGCAGCCCAACTATGCAGGTTCTGGAGAAACTTCCCCCAGACAGTGGATCAAGGAGTGGATCTACTTCTCATATTTTATCTTCCAATGTTCCTCTATCAATTCCTCCTAGGCTGCCTATCAGCACTGCTGATTATGCAGCATCTCAGCTCTAAGTGGTAACCAGGCAAGCCAGGCTCTATGCAGGGTTCTTTCCTCTTCGAGAATATTTCACTCTAGAAAGCCCCTCCCTTTGTTCCCTTCATCTTCCTTCCTCATCTCCTTCCAGCATTTATTTGTTAGTGAGTCCTGCCAACATTTTGCTGTCCTAAGACTTTTCTTTGTCTTCACGATCCTACCCAAGCTGATTTTCAGCAGCCCCTTTAGCAGGATCTTTATTCTCCGTTCATACCATGAGACCCCCAACTAATTTTAATAAGAGAGCCTGAGGAACTCTTTTTGCTTGTACCACCCGCAAACTGCTTGGGAATGGAAAAGTTAATTTAACAGCTTCTCTCTTTCTCTTTTCATAGACCCCCTGAACAAAACATGCTCATCTACAACTCCCAGACTTTGCTCATGCTGATTCTACCACCCGTAGCGCTCTTCCCATATCTCCTTGGCCTACCCAGTGCTGTATCATTCAAGGTTCTCTTCAAATTCTGCTTCTTCCCAGAAGTCTTCACCACAACTCCAGACCACAACGCTTTCTCCCTTTTCTGAAATTAGTAGCATTGGTTGCCTGAACCAGAAGACCTAGAACTACATTTTACATAGCTTTGTATTGTCTTCTCTAGTTTTCTTTATGTTCGTCTTGTCTACCCAACATAACTGTAAATTCCTAAAGCATAGGCATCTTGTTTTATACTTCCTTTGTGATAAGTACTCTAAAAAATAGGTACCCAATAAATATTTATTGAGTGACAAATTAGCTTCAAATAAAAAAAAAAATTTCCCCTAAGCATATGTTTTATAATACTAATTCTGCCTATATGGAAATCTGTATATTTTTTCATATTGAGGATACTATTGATAGTCAGTTATTAATAATAATTATTATTCAGAAATCTTCATAATTTAATCATTTATATTTTATCAATGTTTATAATTCAACCTGAAGTTAAATATGACTTGTATATAATTATCATTTTATCTTTACATCTCTGTGAAGTAGGTAATGTTATTATAATTATAGTATTATCATACCTACTTTGAAGTTGGAGAAACTGAGGCTTAGAGGAGTTAAATGAATTGCCCCAGGTCACACAGTTAGGAAATGGCAGAACCAAGACTCCAACTAGGCCTCATAAGTTTAAGTCCATTGTTTAGATTAGGTGAAAGAGTGCATTCAGAGAACTGGAGTGGCACGGTGGAAAGAGTACCAGACTTAAAATCCAAGTGAGTTCAAATCTTGGGTCTGCCCCTTGCCACCTGCATGATCTTGGGCAAATCATCTCCTCCCTCGGGGCTTCATTTTCCCTCCCTCTAAAATGGGATAGTTGGATAGGATAACTTCAAACTCCCTTTCAGAGGCAGCTAGGTGGCACAGTGGATAGAGTGCCAAATCTGAAGTTGGGAAGACTTCCTGAGTTCAAATCTAACCTCAGACACTTACTAGCTGTGTGACCTTAGGCAAGTCACTTAACTCTGTTGGCCTCAGTTTCCTCATCTGTAAAATGAGCTGTAGAAGGAAATGGCAAACCACTCTAGGATCTTTGCCAAGAAAATCCCAAATGAGGTCATGAAGAGTTGGACATGACTGAAAAAAAAATGACTGAACAACTTCCTTTCCAGCACTATGTCTATAACCTTTTGTTTGAGGGAGAATAAAAATACCTACTAGCGTATGTCCTATTTATTAAAGGAACAAAGATCTACAGCTGAAAAGGACAATCTAGTCCAACCCACTCATTTTAAAGCTCATGAAACTCAAGCCTCAGGAATTTAAATGATTTCCTGAAGGTCACACTGTAAGTGGGAGAGGGTAGATTTGAACTAAGGTTGTCTAATTCCAAAGTCCACTATATACCATACTGCCTCTGATGGTGGTTCAGTAGCTTCACTCTGTATTGCATAAATGACATCTTGTTTGTTTCATTTTTGGAAAATGTTAAAAAAAAACCATGTATCTAACTTCTAGCTCTCTCCCTTTCCATATACTATCTTCTACTATTTGCTAATATGAACATATACATAAAATTCATTACCTGTCTTGCAAAATATGAGTACTAACTTATACTAAATGGAGGAGTCTTATAGATAAATCATTTAAAATAAAACCATCTCCTCGCTATGGCCATACCCTTCCATGATCTCTACCCCATTAGAAATTTGCATCTCATGCCTAGATTCTTCAGCTCTGATAAATGAATCTTTTGTACAGGTCTTCATGCCACTTTCCATCTTTTTCCTATGGTCACCCTTTTCGAGCACCTCTTTCTATGTTGTCTTCCCCTCTTAAGAATGTAAGCTTCTCAAGGGCAGAGAACGTTTTGTTTCTATTTAGATCCTGAGCACTCAGCACAGTGGATATCACACAAGAAGTGCTTGGAAAATGCTTAATTCATCCCTTCATTAAGGTCAAATTTGAAAGGTCATCCTCAAATGTGCAAGATGACTGGCTTTCCTCTTCACTGTTTAGCCTCAGTATGATACTAAGCATAGAGTCTCTAACTATTTAGCCTAAATATGACACTAAGCATAGTTTCAATTTGTCCTTAGACTTATAACCCATACTGGAGAGGTTTCTAAAGTACAAGAGCAGTACATAATGCTCAGTACAACACACAGAATAGTCTTAATGCTGAATTACAGTCTAACCAGTGGGCAAGTACAAGGGTGATCCCTCCTAATGCCAGATGAGTCCATCACCACTTACTATTATGGAAAGGCACACCAAAGGAATTAATAGAGATTTGCCCCTTACAACAAAAGAAGGGTCCCAGGAGTGTAAGCTGACTTAACAAGCACAGCACAGTAATCTTCAAGCATCAGTTGTGGGTTGTTTTGTTTTGTTTTGTTTTGTTTTGTTTTCAGAATAACCGACCTGGCTCTCTCCAATATGAGATGGAGTGGTTATAAAAACAATTTCACATTTATATGTATTCTGAATCACCCTTTCAAAAGCTCCTGAAGAGCTGGTGTATAGAAATTCCTACTCCTAGCACTCAACCACTTTTGGAGTAAATGACAGCATTACCTTTATTTATTGAGTCCTAATAATGTACTAGGAATTTAAGTAGGAAGTAACTCCTAATTTCTGAATCCTGACAGTCAAGATGCTATTTGGGTCCAGGGATTCCAGAGCCAAGAATAAGTTCAAGATTACTGGTAGGGAAGGGTACAGCCTATTTTTTTTTAATACCCCATGGAATTTTTTGGGGGAGGAGTTCATTTTTATTTTTTAATGAGACACCCTTTTCCAAGTATATTTGGAGGAATACATAAAGTAAAGAGATGTATAGAATCCCAATCTGTTCTTGTAACTTCAATAAGTTGTGCATAAATATTTCAAACTGGTATTCCTTGATGAGCAGATAGACTTTCATATTTTAAATGATTCCTCTATAAGAATGCTCCACAGTAAACTTTATTTGCTGGGTCACCTACCTACAACAATAATTCATAGATTCATATACTTAATACTTAGAAGGAACCTTTAGAAGTCAGTCTGGTGTAGTTGAAAAAAGAATAGGGTAGGAGTTAGAAGACCAGAGTTATAGTGCTGGATTCATCATTTTCTAGCCATTTGACATTGGACAAATCATCAGATCATAACTTTTAGTGCTGTACGGAACCTTAGATAACAGCTAATAGACTTCATTTCTAAGAACACTTGCTTATGGCTGAGGAATTTCAATACGTTGGCACTGGTGACCAAAGTGAACTACTTTATCTAAGGTACCTTTGCTCCAAAGTGGCAGAACATGGGCTAAAATCCAAGTATTATAACTCCTTGTCCTGTGACCTTTTTCTATTTTTTAAATTTCTTTTTAAATTTTAAATTATTTTTGGTTACATTTTAAGTTCCAAGCTGTTTCCCTCCCTCCCTCCCGCCCCACCCCACACTAGAGAAGTCCACCATTTGATACAGATACATGCACACATTCATAAAACCATACTATGAATATTTCTATTTATCAGTTCTTTGTGTCAAGGTGGATGGCTTCATAGGTCCTTTGTAGTTGATTTAAGTATTTGTAATACTCAGAATAACTTAGGCATCAACAGATATTCCTGCTATTATTATATATGTTCTCTTGGTTCTACTCATTTCACTCTTCATTATTTCATGCAAGTTTTTCCATGTTTCTTCTAAAATCAATCTGTTCATCATTTCTTATAGAACAGTAGTATTATATGACAATCATAAGTCAAAACTTATTTAGCCATTCTCCAATTGATGAGTATCCCCCTCAATTTCCAATTCTTTGCCACTAAAAAGAGAGGTGTTATAAATATTTTAGAACATACAGGTTCTTCTCCTTTTTCCCTGATCACCTTGGGAAACAGAGCTAATAATGGTTTTGCTGGGTCAAAGGGTATATATTTTTATATAATATTTATTTATTATTTGTATTATCATATTTATATTATATTTATAATTCTTTGGGCATAATTCCAGATTGCTCTCCAAAATGGTTGGATCAATTCACAGCTCCACCAATAGTGTATTAGTGTTCCAAATTTTCCACATTCCCTCCATTTGTCATTTTCCCCTTCTATCATTTTACACAATCTGATAAGTGGGAGATGATATGTCAAAGTTGTTTTAATTTGCATTTCTTTAATCAATAAGGACAGAACAATTTTTCATATGACTGCATATAGCTTTGATTTCTTCATCCAAAAACTGTCTGTTCATATTCTTTGGCCGTTTTGACCAATTGAGGAATAAATCATATTCTTACAAATTTGACAATGTTCTCTATATGTTTGAGATATAAGACCTTTATCTGAGAAATTTTCTGTAAAATTTTCCCCTAAATTTCTGCTTTGCTTCTAATCTTGACTATATTGGCTTTATTTATGCAAAAACTTTAATTTAAAGTAATTGAAATTATTCATTTTATATCTCACAATGCTCTTCATTTCTTTTTTATTCATTAATTCTATCCATAAGTTTGATAAGTAATATGTTCAGTGTTCTTCTGATTTACTTATCTCCATTTACATCTAGGTTGTGTATCCATTTTGACTTTATTTTGGTAAATGGTGTAAGATATTGATCTATACCCAATTTCTGCCAGACTGCATTCTAGTTTTTCCAACAATTTTTGCCAAATAGTGAATTATTATCCCAAAAGTTAAATCTTTACATTTGTCAAACATAAGGTTACCATAAACGTTGACTGTTGCGTATTTTATGTCTACTCTGTTCCACTGATCCACCTTTCTATTTCTTAGCCAGTACCAGATAGTTTTGATAATTACTACCTTATAATGTAGTTTAAGATCTGGTACAACTAATTCTTTTTCCTTTGCATTTTTTCACTAATTCCTTTAATATTCTTAACTTGTTCTTCCAAGTGAATTTTGTAATTATATTTTCTAGCTCAATAAAATATTTTTGGTAATTTAATTGGATTAGCATTGAATAAGTAGATCAGTTTAAATAGAATTGTCATTTTTATTATATTGACTCAGTCAATCCATGAACAATTACTTTCTCCAATTATTTAAATCTGACTTTATTTGTATAAAAAGTGTTTTGTAGTTATGTTTATGTAGTCTTGGCAGGTATACACCTATGTAATTTATGTTGTCTATAGTTATTTTAAATGAGGTATCTCTTACTATCTCTTCTTGCAGGGCTTTGTTGGTGATATAGAAATTATAATAATTTATCAGGGTTTATTTTACATCCTGCTACTTTGGTAAAATTATTAATTGTTTCAACTAGCTTTTTAGTTGAATACCTAGAATTTTCCAAGAATATCATCATATATTTTGCAAAAAGAGATAGTTTTATTACCTCATTGCCCATTCTGATTCCTTCAACTTCTTTTTCTTTTCTTATTGCTGTTACGAGCATTCCTAATAAAATATTGAATACTATTGGTGATAATGGGCATCTTTGTTTCACTCCTGATCTTATTAAGAAGACTTTTAGCTTATACCCATTACAAATAATACTTGCTAATGACATTAGGTAGATACATCTTATCATTTTAAGGAAAAATACATTTATACCTACGCTTTCAAGTGTTTTTAATAGGAATGAGTATTGTATTTTGTTGAAAGCTTTTTCTGCATCTATTAATATAATCATATGATTTTTGTGACTTTTTGGTTACATTGTATAATCTTTATGATATATTGTTGTAGTCTCCTACCTGGTATTTTACTTAGGATTTTTGCATCTATATTTATTAGTTAAATTAGTCTATCATTTTCTTTCTCTGTTCTTGATCTTCCTGGTTTAAGTATCAGCACCATATTTGTTTCATAAGAGGAGTTTGGTAGGACCTCTTCTTTGCTTATTATTCCAAATAATTTATTTAATATTGGAATTAGTTGATCTTTAAATATTTGGTAGAATTCATTTGCAAATTCATCTGATCCTTATACTTTTCTTTTTTACGAAGCTCATTTATGGATAGACTTATTTAGATATCCTATTTCCTCTTCTGTTAATCTAGGTAATTTACATTTTTGTAAGTATTCTTCTATTTCACTTAAATTGTTAAATTTATTGGCATATAATTGGGTAAGATAACACCTAATGATTGCTTTGATTTTTATCTTCATTAGTGGTCTATTCACCCTTTTCATTTTTGACACTAGTGATTTGGTTTCCTTCTCTTTTTTAATCATATTAACCAATGGTTTATCTATTTTATTGGGTTTTTCTCCATAAAACTAACTCCTAGTTTTATTATTACTTCAATGGCTTTCTTACATTCAATTTTATTAATCTCACCTCTAATTTTTAGGATTTCCAATTTGGCATTTAATTGGGGGGTTTTAATTTGTTCTTTTCCTATTTTTTTTAACTGCATACACAATTCATTAGTCTGTTCTTTCTCTATTTTATTGAGGTAAGCATTTAGAGATAAAAAAAATTTCCTCTTATTACTGCTTTTGCTACATCCCCTAGGTATTGGTATGTTGTACCATTATTATCATTCTCATTAATAAAAGTAATTTTATTGCTTTCACTGTCTTTTTTTTCTGAATTTGAACCCAGATCTTCTCTATCACCATAGTAGGTATCTATGGCCATGTTCTTTCTCTTTTGCTTACTCATTTTTAGTGTTTTATTTCTTGACTATTAACTTTGTATTAGAGTCAGGTTCTAGTCCTGAGGTGTAGGGGATAATATCTCAAGCTTCAGGTTTTTCATACTGTCGTTTTCTGAACTCTTTTTGGGAGTCTGACAACAGATACCCTTCTCTGAACCTAAGCTATGACCAGAGCCCCTCAGCAATATTTTCAACACAAATGTTCTTACTCTCTGTGGTCCGTACCATGACAGCAAGCTTCAACTCATCACTCTGCCCTGGAACCAAAACCAGGGGCTCCATTCACTTGTGAGTGCACATAGACAGCAGATCCCCTCCCACTCTGTGACTGCCTTCATTGGCATACGTTTCCTCCTCCCCACTCACAGCTACAGCCTAGGACCATGTCCAGTGCCAGTGGAAGGCCCTACAATCTTCCCCTGATCAGTCATCTGACCCTGCCACCATCCATGGGGTGAAAGTACGTAAAGCTGAGGCTGTTGCCAAAACGGCTACCCCTATGGCTTGTTTATTGATTCAACAGTATCTGCCCAGAGATGTCTGCTTTTCAATCAGGCCAGACCACCATCTCAGGAGGTAAGGTCTTTCTTAAAGTCCTCCCAAGTTGTCTTAGGCTGGACAACTGTTTTACCCATATTTTTAATTATTTCTGCCCTGCTAAAGTTCACTTTGAAGCATTATTTTAAATTGTTTGTGGGGGGATTTTGGAGAACCAGGTAATTTTCTGCCTTATTCTGTCATCTTCACAGAATCCTCCTGTGATCTTTTTACAATCTCATGCTGCCTCCTAAGTGTCTGTAATGGGATTTTATAATAAACTAGTTTTTACTTCAGTGTATTATCTCTTCATAAGTCTACTACTCAGGATTTAAAGCATTAGAACAAGCAGGTTCTACCGAAGGGGTTTGGAGAAGACAGGCATACTGTTAGTGGAGTTTTGAATTGGCCCACCATTCTGGAAAACTTTACTATAAAAGTTACTAAGCTGTAGGAACTATTTGACCCAATGATATCTCTATGAGGCATGTACCCTAATAAGGTAAAAGACAAAGAGCAAGATCCCATATGTACAAAAATATTTCTAGCAGTACATTTTGTAGTAACAAGAATTAGGAAAATTGGGAGCCCATCAATTGAGAAATGACTGGACAAATTTTGTCATATGGATGTAATACAGTATTATTGAAAGGTAATAAATTACAAATATGAGGAATTCAGAGAAGTTTAAGAGGACTCATCAGCTTATACGGAATGAGGTATGCAGAACTAGGAGAAAAATGTACATGATGACTGCAGCAATGTAAAGGAAATAACACTGAAAAACTTCAGAACTCCAATCAATGCAGGACTTCAGAGTTCTAATAGTAAAGTATGACTCCTTCTTTTCAGAGAGCTTTTGGGCTAGAGGTGTAAAATGAGGACTACGTTTTTAGACAAGTGCAATATTTTGATATTTTTTTAAAAATTCATGTTACTTACTTATAAGAGAGGATTCCTTGGAAGGACGAATGAGTTTGAAGTGATAATAATGAAAAAAATAAAAAGCAAGAAAAAACCATCAACAAAATATTTTTAAAAAAAGAAAAAAGAGGTTTCAACCTTATGTTGATGGAAGTATGAAAGTTTGAAAGGGGTGATGAACAGAAAGATGGCATCAAGTATTTGTGGGTGCCTCTGGTCATCTACTATCAGCACCATTGGATAATGTTGACTCTACCTTTGATCAATTTCACCTCAAACTACCTTCATAGAAATCAGTATATCTGTGTTTTGTTAAACACAAGTTGGGGCAAAAGGTGAAGAAAGGTTTATATCCATGAAATGACCACAGCATTAGCCATAAAAAAATCTTCCTTCCAAAATAGGAAGGGGATCCTATTGTAAAAAGTGATCAAAGTCATCATGATGAGATGAGTGCTTTCTCTTAAAGCAAACAGTGAGCTATTATTTATTTTCCAGTTTAGACAAAAGTCTACTTTCTGTCAAGGGGAAAGGGAATGAATTGTTTTCCCATAATGGTGTTTTCTTTTCAATCAATTTCCCTTCAAGCTTGATTTAAGAAGGTGCCATGTCAGAACCTCAGGCTAGTGGATGAAATCTAGGACAGTTCCCCATCAAAGGTGAAAATTATGAGAAAGGCAAACCTGCAGAGTTCAATCTAAATGCCAGTACTGTTTTCTCCTGTTCCCTCTGTCTCTCGGTCTCTCTCCCCTTCCTTCTTGTCAAGTAGATACCTCTGCAGCATTAGAAAAGGCTCAGAGGGTGGTCCAGCAATGAAAGGACCGAAATAGGTCAGAAAATAGTAGCACTAGGCATGAATACAAGGAAACCCTATAGGACAAAAAGTACCCCTAGCTAAAGTGATAAATTTCACACAGAAATGTCAATGACAAGTATTATAAGCCAAAGGTTGAAAATGGATATCTAGGTATCTCCCACAATAAAATCTAATATGTTGTTGTATGCAGTAAAAATGGAGTTGGAGAGTTAGTTTAATATGGAGTTAAATGCTGACAACTGATCTTTTCATAAGACGATTTTCAATAGAACATACTGAAAATACACAAATGCACAGCATCACCACTCATACCTCTACAGAAATTGGAGATCTATGCTGGGTTCTTGCTTATCAAATGTTTAAAAAATGGTTCTGCCATTAAGAAGACCATGTCAATTCAGAAACAGATAGAACTTATTGAATGGTGTCAACACTCAGAATGCCCAGATTTCTGAAGTGTTAGTACTTTTTCTAAGCCTTTGCCCAACTTTTAGTAATGCAGATGAGGGAAAAAAAACTGAGAAGGGTAGGTGGATAGGTAGTGGGTTTTTTTTTTTTGACAGATTGGGAAGGTTTAAAATGGGGGAAGAGGAGATATAGTTATCAGGAAGAGAGAGAGAGACAAATGGGAAAGCAAAAGAAGAAAATAGTGATAAGAAATGAGGAAAGAAATTCTCCAAATCTGTTTAATAAGTCACGACTCCTCACCTGTGCTTTAGGACTATAGGATAGTTAGGCTATACGACATTTCCATTAAAATAAACACTAATATAATATATAATACCTTTTTATTCATTTGACATATTTTATTTTCTCATGTTCATTATTCTGAATAATAGTGTCATTGTACAAGAGTATAGAAATAGAATATGGAAGCAATTGAACTGATTCTGTTTTATAGCGCATAGTTTATTTTTTCAATTATTTATTTATCCTGAATTTAACAAATATCAAATAAAATAAAAATTTCCATATGCATAATAAAATAGTAAAAGAGGATTGAATATGAAACTATGAATCTCTACTAAGTTCAACTTGTTCTTTTTTAAGTTGATAAATTTAACATGTAACTTTAAAAGTTGTCCAGCTTGCTTGTGACTCCTGGACTTCCTTCAGTTTTCTTCTATGGTCTTAAAATTCCTTTTCTTTTCTTTCTTTTTTTTTGGGGGGGGAAGGGGGCAGCAGAATCTAAATGACTAATATAATCTTGGTTTCTAATTATTTACCTCCTCCTCAAAGTAGAATACAGGGAAAATCCAGTTAAATGAGTTTTCCATTTATCTGTAGTTTTTATTATTCATTTTTTGTTTGTTTGTTTTTTCCTGTGCCTTATTTAGTTAACAAGCCTGGGGAATAGACACATTCCCTAGAAGGCATTAATTATATTGAGGTTTGTCTCCTGGACCTAAAAGTCAATAAAAATGTTAATATCATGGTACTTTTACTAACATTTGTGTCACCATCTCCATGAAAACTTTATGTGTTTCTGTGTTCATATGAGTTTGATGTGATATGAATATCTTCCTTCCTCCATTCCTCCTTTGCTCTGAATGGAAAACCATTCAGGGAAATGATGAATTCTATCGACAGATAGATGTAATATTGTTGTTCAGTTATTTCAGTCATGTCTGACTCTCTGTGACCCCCATTTGGGGTTTTCTTAGCAAAGATACTGGAGTGGTTTGCTATTTCCTTTTCCAGTTCATTTTACAGATAAGGAAACTGAGGCAAACAGGGTTAAGTGACTTGCCCAGGGTTATACACACTACCTCTGTCAGAGGCCAGATTTGAACTCAGGAAGATAAGTCTTCCCGATCTACTTCTGGAACTCTATCTGCTGTACCACTTAGCTGCCCCATTCTATTGGACTGACTGTCTGCCCTCCATTCCTAGAACGATCTCCACACCCAACTATACCTAATGGAATTTCTAGCTCACTTTACAGCACAAGTCAGGTGCTCCCTTTTGCATAAGCCCTTTTCTGATTTCATCCTCCCCATCCCAAGCTCCAACTGTTAGGATTCTCTGCAAACCTCCACCAAATGACACTGGATTGGCTTGTGTAGTTGTTTCCCTATACCACCCACGACTACCTTCTTTTTTCTTTTTATTTGTAGTGTCTCACATAGCCCTTCCACAGAGCAGATGTTTAATAAATGCTTATTGCAATGAATGCCAGATACTCAAGACAGTAATAGTAGTACTAACAACATAGCCCCTCCCAATTAAACTGATAATTTGGCTCAAGCAATCATTCTTCCTTGTCTTCCCATATACATGCATACCATAAACAGGTATCCTGTGTTTATGGTAGCTGCATGTGTTTATGTGGCTTTTGCTGTACTACTCTTTTTTTCCTCCAACAAACTAGTACTAAATATCCATTTAGCTCCACACACAAAATGTGGCAATAATGGTTGCAACATGGCAGTCTTACAACTAAGCAGAAGGATTATCCATCTACTAGATTATACCCAGAAGGTGGAATGTGAATGATATAACATTAGGAATGGTCCTGGTGATGGAAAATATTCTTACCTCATTAAAGGGCACTTTTGGCAGGAAGAGATATACAACATGTCTCTATTTGCTTGGAAGAGGCAAGGTAAAAAGCGATGCTTTCCAAATCACTCTAACACAATAAACTATTCTCTCTGCCATATTGACTTTGGGATGTTGGATTAGATCTGGAACTAGCTCACAGACACCAGTCCAGAACATATAAGCACCCCACAGCCCATATGTTCAAACCTTCTTCCTTCATTTCAAGCATTTTACATTTGTTTCACTATTCCACTAAAGGAGCATAGTACTAAGACATAATTTGCTCTTAGTGTTTCTAATTTTGGCCTCAGAGAAGGAATTACAGAGTCATATATTTTTTCTTTTATTTTCTACAGACCTATAGTTGTTTATGTCTCTGAAGTGAAAAGAACCAAAGGATTTGGTTTAAATAAAGAACTATTCTCAATGCTCCTTTAAATATGATCACAAACATGTCACCCACTTAAAAGGAAAGGAACGGCATAAATAACGAATACTTCTTTGTTATATTAATAAAGAACCCAAAACAAACAAAAAGATTAGGAAAAAAAATTTAAGTTCCCGAGTTGCACCTATCTAATGAAAATTAGTCCCTTAAAATTTTCACAAATTGAGGTGTTGCATCCAATATCTATTGATGTTAGTGACAGAATCTCTTAGTGTAGTACACAATCAATAATAATTATCACATATTTAAAGCTTGAAGGGACCCAAGAGGTCCACCATCCTCAAGTAACAGATAAGGAAACTGAGGCCCAGATGGGTTAAATGACTTGTCTAGGGTCACATAGGTAGTAAGTATCTGGGATAGGATTTGAACACAGATCTTCATGGCTTTCACTTTGTACAGTATGCAATTCCAATTAATAACTACATGAATTTATTAAGCACTATCTATGAGCAAGTCACCATGCTGTCTCTCTACTGAATAACATATATATATATATACATATAAGCATGCAAAACTAGATGTGTATATTATTATATGTGTATATACCCATACACATTTCTGTGTATAGGTGTGTGTATATATATATATATATATATACACACACACACACACAAATACATGTATATATTATATACATACACATGTGTATATATTATATAGTTTATGGCACTAGTATCTTTCCAGTCATTCAGATTAGCCACTTGATTATCATTCTTAACTCCTCATTCACTATGGATATCCAATTAATTGCCAATGTCACATCCACTTCTATAACATCTTTCTAATTTCTCACCTTTTCTCCACTCACACAGCCACCACCCTAGTTGAAGCCCTTATCACCTCTCACCTGAACCATGTCAATAACCTACTTCTTGCTCACTCCAATTTGTCTTCCACACAGCTACAAAGTGATTTTTCTAATGTGCAGAAATGTCTCCCCCCTACCCTATTAAAGAAGCCCCAATGATCACATATAACTCTAGGATCAAATAAAAATTCTTCTCTTTGGTATTTAAAGATTTTCATAGCCTGGCTCTTTCAAACTTTCATTCATGTTACTTCCCTCCACATCCTCTATGATCCAACTATACCCCCCTCCTTGCTGCTAAACACAATATTCCATCTTAGAGACACCATGTTGTAAAGAGTGCCAGACTTGGCGTCAAGAAGACGTCAGCTCAAACATTGCATGTACATTTACTCCTTGTGTCACCTGATCTCTGAGGACAAGGGCACTTAACCTTTTTTGGCTTCAGTTTCCTTATGTGAAAAATGGAGTTGGGGGGGGAGGGAGATATATGTGATGCTCTTTATGATTCCTTTCAACTCTAAATCTATGATCCTATGATCTTTTACGTCTGCTTTTTGTACTGATTCTAGGTCTCTCATACCTAGAATGCTTTCCCTCCTCACCTCAATTTCTTGGAATTTCTGATTTTTTTCAAGATTCAGCTAAAATGCCACCTTTCGTGGTCTCCCTAGCTGTTAGTGACTACTCCTCAAAGGTTATTTTGCATGTGTGTATGTGTATATATATATATATATATATGCATGCACATGTGTGTATATATATATATACATAAATATACATATACATACACATATATACATGCATATGTAATCTTTCCATTTCGAACTCTGAGGGCTTGCATTTCTTTCATTGTATATGCAATGCCTGGCTTGGAGTAGGTGCTTAATAAATACACAATGATCAATTGATTTCATAGCGTCCTCAAATTATGCTTGCCAGAAGTAGTATTTGTTTTGCAAGGCAACCACAAAATCATATTCAGTATAAAAGTCAGGTAAAATTGAATACTACCAACCATAGTCACACCTACAGTGTTTTGAGAGGTGGAGTTGAGTTTGCCCAAATCCCAACTTATTTAAATACCTACTAATTAGAAACTGTTTTGGAAAATTAGAGTCTTCCAATCAGAACTCTGAAATATAATACCAGCATCCTACTTCCTGAAGTAGGGGGGTAAAAGGTTCAGACATGATGACTAATAAAGGTCTTAATTAGTCCACGGTAGCAAGGAATAGAAGACTGATAGGAATGCATTTTATATTTAAAGCTATAGGATTTCAGCCTTGTTCTTTAATCCTGGGGAATTATATGTACCAAGACGTATTGCTAGGCTTAAATGACATAAAATAATCATAAAACCCACAAAACCTACATTTTTAAAGGGCTTCCACTGTCTTCTTTATTAGGATCTATTTACCAGTATAACATAAATGTGAGATTAATGTTGAATGATAACATAAAAAAGCACACAATCAGAGCAGAAATACGTGTCTTTGTGGTTTCCTGAGCAAGGGAACTCCCAATGGGTTTCTTTAACATGACAGCAATACTTTAAAAAAAGTTCAAGTGTAATCATTTCTTTAGTGTCAAATCCATGGCAGATTGGGTATCTGGGTGTAGTGAAGGTGGGGACAAAGAATCGTATCCACTACCCAGGCAAGGTCCATGGCAGTTGCAACATTAGTTAAGCAAAGGTTAATGGGCACTTAGCGTTAAAATGTTCCCATTTTCTCATCTTAATTCTGTCATTACTCATACAAAGGCCCAACAAAAGGAATAGTGACAGTGATACTGACACTAGAAGGGAGAAAGAATTGGAGACTGATTGTTAAAAGAATCTTTGAAAGGTTGGATACTTCATCCCTCTGGCTTCATTAAATCATCTCTAGGAAATGAGACATTACCTTGCTTTTAAAGACTTCTAAAGAAATGGGCCTTACACACACACACACACACACACACACACACACACACCCCGTTGGTCTACCAATTCTGATCAGTTAGTGTTCTGCTGCTTATGGTCTGATAGGGTTGCCGGGCGGAAGCTAAGTGACTTACTCAGCTCCCAGAGCCAGAATGCATCAGAGCCAAGATCTAAATATCTGTCTTCCAAGGCCAGCTTTCTATCCAACACATTGTTGCACGTGGCCCAGAGGACCCTGAATATATTACAAGACAGATTAAAATGTATTTACATTTTTAAAATAAATAAAAATATAGAACATAGGTAATATTAACACGTGGTTTTCTAAGTCAGTATGTGACCCACAGGGATCTTTATGTCCAGGTTAGTGGCCCCCATTTCTTTATGAATTTAATATCACTGCACTATTGGATGCTACTTCTGTTATGGGGTGTTTATATATTTTATCTCATTTGATTCACTTACTAATCCTATGAGATAGATAATGCAAGCATTATTTAAGTCATTTTAAAGATGTCAACCAAAGTTCAGAGAACTTGAATAATTTGCCCAAAATTATACAGCTACTAACTATCAGAGTAGCATTCAGTCAATAAACAATAGTCAAACGATAAACATTGATTAAGTGCCTACTATGTGCTAGGCAGTGCACTAAGTGCTGGGCTCAACTCCAGATCTAACCATTCCAACTTCAGTGTTTTTCTACTTCGTCACCTATAGTGCCTTTTTGCTACAAATACACCTTATTGTAGGAGCTCTTAATCTTTTTTGTATCATGTACCCCTTCTGATAGTCTGGTGAAGGCTGTGGATATTTTCTCAGAATTAAGTTTTTAAGTACATAAAAATAATACATAAAGTTACAAAGGAACCTAATTATGTTGAAATACAATTATCAAAATATTTTTAAAAATAAATTTCTAGACCTCAGGTTAAGAACCCCATTATATTTGTTCATCAAGCAAATGTTTTGAATAATCCAGGTTTCTTTATCCTTCCGTAAAAAGGAGGTTTTCTCATGCTACCGCCACTAACACTTTTCAATTTATTAGCACTTTAATTTCCAAAGCACTTTGACATCTATAATAAGCACTAGGGCTCTTTCATGAAAAAATGGTGACATCCAGGACTACGAATGAATCAGCTTGAAGAACTTAACAATGATATGGATAGTAACACCAACGTTTTTGCCCGTCCTGTATGATTCTTGTCTAAGTACGTCTCATTAATTCTTCACGGAAGGTCTGGCTGACTTGTTGTGGAGCTTCCCTCTAGTTCTCTTGTCAAGGTATGGAACATTCAATTTGATATCCAAAAAGAGTACAAATTAGAAGAATTATACTAGGAATGCAGTGTGCAAAGTGTTTTATAACGTCAAGGGTTGCTTTGCTTTTGTGACAGAGCTGAGTAGCTGTATTAAACTGAAATTGATGTTTAACATGTGTTTTCAAAGGCTAAGCTTATCTGAATTATTATTTTAATGTAACACATTCACCAAATAAGAAATGAGTCTCCAATAACACTGTGTTCAGAGCTGAATTTAATATGATATAGGTATGTCTTGGATGATCCCTTTAAGAGAGGAATTTACTACTGAAATAAGATAAAGACCTCATTCAAATGGTAAGGTAAGCCTGTCATAAATTCCAAGTAAAGTATTATTTAGTAAATTCTATATTATCTGAAATGTTTTTGAAATGGGATATTTTCATGAATAGTATGTATATTGCATATGAAATGTCCATTTGTAAAAAAATTAAATTAGTGATAAAACTATATTTTAGTGCTTTGATAGATTTGTGCCCTTATATATGTACTTCCTGTAATGATACTGACCATAACTCATCCATTCTTTTCCATTCTGTTTGATTCTTGACCATACACTCCCATAAATCCTTCACAGAATGTCCAACTAATTTGTTGGGGGTGTTTCTTTAGTCCTCTTGACAACGCATGAAGTGTTAAATTTAAAATATAGCAAAAAAATACCATTGTATGTTGTAGAGATTCACAGTTTTACATTCTGCCCTCTTTTTGATCTTCGTATGGGGAAACGTGCATGTTTATTAAGTTCATTATGATTAAAAAGAAATTTTCCTTTTATAAGACAATGTATGAAAACCAAGAGAACTCACAGGCCATCCACTAGTTATCCCTCATTCTCACTATATCTGCATCCCCAAATTAAAGTTTAAATTAATTTTTCTTTAATAATTTAGAAGTCTTCTTGAAGTGATTCAAATACAATTTTGAACATCAGAAATTAGTGCATTATAGATCTGCAGAAGTGGAAGTTGATACAGAGTTTAGATTGGGCAGAAAAGTTTATTACATTGAGTTTTTTATGGTAGGGCTTATAATTTGTGCAAACTACTGAAGGTTACTTTAAAAGAAACATTGTTAACTATCAAATCCAGCAGAGAGCACAAGGGCCCAAATCAGGGGGCAGTTTGTAGACTTCAGATTCAAGTACCCTTTTTTTAAGTGAGAATGGTAAGAAAGGGCTGAGAAATTCCCATAGTTTGCCTATAAAGTAATGAGACTGGTTTTAATAATAGGTTTGCATGTGTCTAATTATAGGTTTCATTGTTACATGTGGAATGTCTCAGATGCTCTGAGAGCAATACGATTTCCAGATATATAGATACATATGCATGTATTGTGTGTGTGTGTGTGTGTGTGTGTGTATGTGTATGTGGGAAAGAGAGAGAGAGAGAGAGAGAGAGAGAATAATGTGATGGGGGAGGAGTATGGCCACTAGCAACTATGATGATGAAGAAAGGTTTTATACACAAGGTGGCACTTGAATTGAGTCTTGAAGGAAAAATAAGGCATTCTATTTTCAGGTATGGGGGGGGATGGTCAATGCCAATGCAGAGAAACTGGAAATGGAACATAATGCACAAGGAACAGTAAGAGGGCTAGTCTTTCTATACCGTAGAGAACACGAGGGGGACAAACATGTAAATCAAGCTGAAAAGGTAGGTAGGTTGGCATTAGTCCTGTGCTCTCCCACTTCCTTCTCATCTCACCAGGACAGATACCTTCCTGGTCCTCATCTCTGAAATAACACAAAATCCATCCTTCTCACCACTCTTTTATATTGTTTTTCAAAAGCATAGATGAGAAAAGCCTAGAAATAGCCAGTGTATTGAGCTCTTGTTGTTTTACAGTACTAATTTGGCTTCATTTTCTAGACCAATCGCACAACTCTAAAGCTATTTTAGTTTCAATGTTTCAGACAAGTTCTAATTTCAGGCATTACCTTCTGCTACGCTCTACCCCCTTCCCCCAATCCCCTGCAACTTCCCTAACAATTTTTAACAGACTACACAGTCATTCATTTCTTGTCCAGTACTCTGGCTGGGCTTTGACTTTATAAATTCCAAATGTACTCTGATCTCAAATGATGGACTATTAAGTGATGTGATAGTTAATAGTGTATATTTTTATATATTCCTTTATTTAAAATATATTTTTAATAAGACCTAATCATTTAATATTCCTGCCATAATACAAGTTTTATGACATTGCATTTGTGCCTGGGCTTACTCCCATTACCATGCTCTAACCACAAAATCTTTTCTTCACTGACATTGGAGAGCCGGGATTGAGAATTAGAAGAGACCTTGAATTACCATCTCATATGAACTCCTCATTGTAGAGATGAGGCTGCTAACAAAGGATTTGCCCAAGGTCACACCCACACTAAGTAGCAGGGACATAATTTGTTCCCATATCCACTAAGTCTCCACTACAATCCAGTCCTTCAGCAGGGTTGGCCCTTAAGAAAAACAGGAGTTTTGCCAAATCACTTAGCATCAAGAAACTATTACATAGGGGCAGCTACATGGCACAATGGATAGAATACTAGCCCTAGAGTTAGGAGGACCTGAGTTCAAATGTGGCCTCAGACACTTAACTAGCTGATGGCTTCCAAAAAGGAAAAAAAAAGTACTGCGTGCTTGTTAACTAATATTTTCTGCAAAAGGTCATGCTTCAAGGTGAGGATACCATTGCTCCCATGGAAGGGACAGTGGGGACATTATGTGGCAAGGGAGGCTTGTCTTTCCTGGCTTATCTGTTTCCAATTTAGATCTCAGTACCACCAAGGGCCATGAAATAGCAAATGTTCTCACTCCTTAAAGTAGATTCCATAGCCCTTTCCCTTGACCTGTCCAATTCTTCTTTAGAGGCCTTAACTCTTTTGAAGGAGGGGGAGGAGAAATAGATGCATTTTGCCTTCCATCCAGGATGGAGTTTACATTTCTCTCATCTCTTCTGGTACCTCCTAAAGTGATAAATTCTAAACTGCTAGAACTTAACTTCTCAGCATTTCCTGAAATCCTGAATTGCATTTTAATCTTTGTGAAGTACTTTATAGCATGGTTTTAATACCAGGCATTTGTTTTGTCTCGGCTTTCAGTTTTTGTTTCTATGGGTTTTTTTACATCACTTTTCATAATCATGTCTAACTAGAATACTGGCTGTCAAAAGGCAGAACAATGTAGAAAGCAACTATTTCAAAAACAAGCAATATTATATTAATGCAAGTAACATTTTAATATACAGGGATTCTCCTACTGACCCCTCAACTGAGATTCAGCATATCCTCAATATCCTACATATCAAATTGGAAGGGAGCTTAGATAATGTCAGATTTAGAGGCAGGGTGGTCTAATGGATTGAACACTGGACAGGGAGTCAGAAAGAATTGGTTTTGAGTATTATCTCCAATGCTGTTGTTCTTCTTTCATACTCAAAGAGGATCAATGACATCACAGTCCTGGGGTCAAGGTACAATGTGTTCTACTATGGCTGATCAGTCCAATATGAGTTCAGAAGGCTCTATCATAGAACAGCCACAAGTAATCCATTTGAATATTTGGGATGGCAATGTCTCTAGATTTGTGCATCTCAATTTCCTTTGAGCTACTGTGATTCTGCTTTGCTCATGGAGCACAGAGCCTTTGATTTAGGCATGCCATGCTGGGCGGTCTTGTGCCAGTGTCTCCCATGTCTTAAAATTGATACTTTATGAACTTTACAATTTTAGTGTCTTATCTCCAACACTCCCACTAGTTATGTGACCTTGAGCAAGTCACTTAATCTTCATGTCCCTGTGTTTTCTTTGAAAGGTGAGGGTTGGACTCCATGACCTCAAAGGTCCCTTCCAGCTCTAAATCTGTGATCCTCTTTGTTAAAAATTAATTAACTGAGACCCAGAGAGGTTGTGACTTTTGCAAGTATACATAATTAGTGAGAGCTGAGATTTCAGCTCAGATTATCCAACTTTAAACCCTAGGGTCTTTGCCAATAAACTTAGCTGTCCTTTTGTGTTCTAAAAGCATTCATCTGGGATGCTGTGGAAGAAGGCACAAGAGTCTTGGAGATAGGGTATTCCTGTTCAGCCAAGCAGATGTCAATCAAACAGCAAGCATTTTTAAATGCCTACTATGTGCCAGACATACAGAATTTTCAAGCCCTCGAGACAGATGCAAACTTGTTTCTCCATGAATCACCAAAGCACTTCGCAAAGGGACCCATAGCACCCCACTAGAAAATATAAGAAATTAAAAGTGGCCCTGAGGGGCAAATGCAGGAGGAATCCTGAGGAGAGACAGCTTGGGCATCTCAACCTCAAAATTCCTCACCTGAAACACTTGACCTGTACACATGGAATTACTTCAGTCTATATGTTGTTTGCTCCAGATCTTAACCTGTTTCCACAGTGGTATCAGTGCCCTAGCCTGGGGAGCCAGGACCCTGTGATTCCCAGTCTATGGTGTTCATTTCTGCCCTTATAACCTTAAGAGATGCTTCTCTAATCTTCTTAAGTGAAATACTGACAGTCTCTGGAGAATATAAGGTTGAATCTAAACTTTGTACTTATGAAGCTCATTTTCTCTTTTCATTAGCTCTTATCACTCTGTGTGTGATCCTGCAGGTATCTGGGTTCTTATTATGAGGAAAGCGGGTTTGTATGCAGTAATTGTAACAACCTCAAACATAATGAATTTATTTGTGATTCACGGGAAGCTCTTCTCTAGAATCCTATTATCTTTTAATCCATTTAGCTTCTCCTAATGAATTTCCTACCCCCCTCCCACAATTTACCAAAGTTTTCTTTAAAATAATTAAATAAACAAAGCTGCCTTATTCCTGTTCTGTATTTATCAAGTTGGCAATTGAGGAGGAAAAAAAATGAAGAAAAAAAAAAAGGAGAGTCCATGGACCATTTCTAGTTCAGCATCAGCGCGATCTGGAAAAAGAATTTTACTCCATGGACCTACTAAGCATGTTATATAATTGTAACTCAGTTTTAGTCTTTTAAAATTTTTTATTATTTTTGTTTTTCTTGTTGTTTTAATGACTATTGGGGAAAAAGTAGAGTTAAACAATTCTAGCATAGCATTTAGGTAATTATCTAGGGACCTATGGGATAATTTAATCTTAAGGGAGTAAAAAAGTAGTAGTAGCCACTGAATTTCACTCAAACACCAGCTCTCATAATTTCACATGGGGCATCACCAATTCCCAGAAGTTCTGACTTCAGAAATTCAATTTAATGGCCCAGAAGTCTGGGTATTTTCCAGGCTTGCTTTGTTGCAATATTCAGATCTTCAAAAATGACCTTGGGAAATGTACCCTTCTCTAATACTTCATATACCATATTTTAAAATATCTTGATCTTAGATAGGATTAGCATTAGGACCCGAAGAACTGGGTTTGAATCCTGATTCTGCTACTTACTGGCTGTGTGACCATGGAGAAATCACTTAAACTTTTAGGAAGGGGAAAGGAAGGGAACACCCATCTATTTGACTTGTACTGCATGCCAGGAACTGTGCTAAGCACTTGAGATATATTATCTCATCTGATCCTCACAACAGCCAAAGAAGGTAGGTGGTATTATTGTCCTCATTTCATACTTGAGGAAGATGAGGCAGATAGATGTTAAATGACTTGTCCAGGGTCACAAAGCTGGTAAGTCTCTGAGGTCACATCTGAATCCAAGTCTTCCAGACTCAAGGCCCAGTGCTCTAGCCATTCATTTGTAAAATAAGAGGAATCAATGAGATGATCTCTGAGGTCTGTTTTGACTAAATACTCTGAAACTACAGACAATAAAGATTAAAATGATGGTGTGCATGAAATGGTCATTCAAAGGTCTAATATAAATTGTTGCCTCTAACAAACCATAGCCACTTAGTTGGATCAATCTTGACCAAAAAAAAAAAAAAAAGCTATAAAATGAATCTGAACTAAGTCACCATAGGCTTCCTTATTTCTAAAAGTAGTGGAATTTTCCTCCCACAGGCTGAGTCCTCAAAGGTCTTGCTCATTCCAAGGTCCTTAATTCTTCCTCCTACATTTCAGAGCTCTTAGTGGCGGATCACAGGTTTATTGATTTGGAGCTGGAAGGGGCCGTCAGAGGCCATGTATTCCAACCTACTCTTTTTATAAATGGTATCAAACATTGCATTAATATCAACTTAGTAAATTGTTTTAGCAAGCCCCAAGAAGGCAGGAATAATAAATAATACCCTTTTCCATTTGTATAGTATCATCTTTCTTGATCCGTATATCTATATTTTATCTTCAAAAGGAATCTGGTATTATTATCTTTAAATTTTATTTATGGAGAAACTAAGACCATAAAGAGATCAGGTAGATTGCCCAAAGTTGAGCAATGGGGCAACAGTTTCCTTACTCCCAGTTCATTAACTGCTATTCACTATCACCCCTCCCCAAATTGGTAATAACTTTCTCCTTCAAACGTCACATAGCAAATTTGCAGCTCTCTAACAGACTCTTTCTATTGGTGAGTTGTCCTACCGCTACTCTATTGGCAACTTGAAGGTAGAGATTAAACTGATTTTTCTTTCTGTTTCTAGCACAATATTTGGCACACAATAGATGTTTAATATTTGCTGAATCAGTGAATGGATTTTTCCTCCCATTAGGTTAAACTCATTTTATAAAAACTTCTTGCTCTGTGTCATTGGCAAATTACTAAATCTTTGGATAGTTTTGATTATGGGCAGATTCTATCTTCTTGCTGTTTCCTAGAATTACATGGGAAAGACAATATCTATTTCACAACATGCCTCGCTTTATTTTATATGCCCAGCAAACATATGATTATAGAGATGAGAATAATTACAGCAAGTATATTGGTGTTATTGGCGTTTACCTTAGTGAGAAGAGGAACAATTGGGAATTTTTCAGGAAATACTTGAGTAACAATATTCTGAGTAATGTCATATTGAAGATGTATATAGGTAGATAGAAAGATAGAGTGATAGATATGTATATTATATATATATATAATAAATATTATAATATTTTTTCAGTGAATGAAACTAACATTTTCAAGGAAAAAAATCTTGAACTTTCAATAGCAACCTTCATTTGGGTAGAAGACAAAGAGTGAACAGCCTTACATTCTCAGATCAACAATGAGTTATATATACTTTATATGACAGAGTTGATTCCTGTGTTTGAACCTTCCTCAGACAGTTATAGCCAAATGGCCCTGGAGAAGCCATTTAAACCCTCTCTGCCTCAGTTTTCTTTTCTCTAAAATGAAGATAATACCTATTTCACAGGTTGTTGTACAGAACAATTGATATAATAAATGTAATATAATTTGCAAATCTTAAAGCACTACAAGATGATGATGATGATGATGATGATGATACCTAAGAAAAATGGCACATTGGCTGGAGCAATGGGTATGACATTAGGAAGACCTGAGTTCAAATTCTGTTTCCAGTACTTAACTAGCTGTGTGACCCAGGGCAAGTCACTTCTGTCTACCTCAGTTTCCTCATCAGTAAATATGGGAATAACAGCAGTACTATATCCCAGGGTTGTTGTGAAGACAAAAAGACACTGTTGTAAAGTACCTTAAATATCATAAAGTGAGATAAATGCTAACTAGTAGTATTATTTGTTTTAAAGGTTCATATTTATAATAGTGCTTTAAAGCTTATAAAGCACTTACCTTATTACAATTCTGAGAAGTAAGTGGTTAGCATAATTTTCCCCCCCATTTTACAGATGAGGACATTGAAGATCAGAGAAGCCAATTTGTTCGGTGTCATCCAGTGTAATCAATGTCTCAGTCCCATCTCATATGCAGATCCAGTGGTTTCCATATTCTAAGACCAGTGCTTTTATACAAACATCAAAAGTTTGCTTATTCATATCTAATTCAGGAAATAATTTAAGGAGGCATGAAATGATGATAATATCCCTTAAATTACACATAGGCAACTTAGAAAGTTAAGCTACTACTGTCATGTTCAATTTTCAAATCAAATGCAATTTTACAAATATAAAACCCAGCATCGCATAACTCCTGGACTGCCCTGGAATAATTGGTTTTTAAAAATAGACCTTTTTAAAGTGCCAGGTTAACAATACTCTAACATATTGCTGAATAAATTGTTCTTCCTAACTAAAATGAGTTTGCTCCTCAAATAGCTGAGGAGCAAAAATTTCTTCCCATTTTTTTCTTAAAAAGTTTCCTAATTAGGGATGATGGTCATAATCAGGGATTATGGAACAGTGAAGAATTAGAGAAATTAGGAGAAGTGAAGAGAATAAGCTTAGATAGGCACTTCTAGAATGTCTACTATGTGCTAGGCATAGTGCTAAGTACTTTTTATTAATATTATCTCATTTGATTCTCACAACAACCCTGAGAGATGGGTACTATTTTACAGTTTTCAAAAAAATTTTTTTTAAATTTTATTTATTTATCCTTTTATCTATTTATGTATTTATTTATTGTTTTATATTAAAATTTCTATTTTATCATTAGATAACTGAAGCAGAGATTAAGTGACTTGCGCAAGGTCACGCAGTTAGTAAGTGTTGGAGGCAGGATGTGAACTCAGATCTTTCAGACTCCAGGCCCAAAGCTCTATTCACCAGCTAAGACAGGGACAGAGACAAAAAGGATGCTTTGTCTTTCCTGGCTCCTGATAAGGTATACTCAAAGTTTGCATAAAGTGGCACAAATCAAAAGAAAGGAAGGTAAGATACTTTATTTCACTCTAAAGCCCTGTTCTAATTCCTGGTTCATGTTTCATATTATGGCATTTGGAATTCCAGGGTTCCCTAGAGTCAAGAACACAAGGCCTGCCACTGATCCCTCTGAGGGGACAGACATGTCTCATCCTTAGTAGATCCTTCTTGGCAAAAAAAAAAAAAAACAAAAACAAAAAAACAAAAAAACCACTCAAGTACATATTGGGAGTATGTTGTACAATCCCCTACCCCATGCTCACAGGACAGTAATGAGGACTGCAAGCAAAACTGTGATTTAAACTGAGCGTGGCAACCTGCCCTTATGTGCTTTCACACAGAGAAACACATTGTCTGTGAGCATTTCTGTTCCACCCTGCTGACCTTACCAGCAAGAGAGCCATCTGGTTTGATGATGCTGAAAGCAGGCACTGAGCAATTCAATAGGTCCTCTCCTCTTTGATTTTCCCATTCTCTTCTTGGTTTGGTTATTTAGGTTTTTGTTTTTGTTCTTAACCTGAGTAGACCACTGTGGCCCTTTGGCAATTGCTCTTGGAATGGAGCCAATCGATACTTGCTTCATGTTACACTGAGTAGTTCTAAGATCTGCATCAGAACTGTGTACACAACCTTCTGATTAGGGGCAGGAAAGGCCATGGTTATATTTTCTAGGATCTTAAGATTAGCTAGTTACACTGTAGTACAAGATGCATAGAGGAGATAATAGCTTCCAGAGTGAACCTTGCCATTTCATTACACTCAGCATTGTACCCTGAAGACAATACTATGAGCATGCCTGGTTCTGGGCTCTGGAACTTTGGAAAAGTAGAAAACATGGAATAGAGTCAGATGGGAGAGTGTGATTTAGGTCACAGAAAATAGACCTTCCAAAGAAATTACTTTTTTTTTAAAGAAAAACAATGAAGTGAAAAGAGCTGAATTTTGATTTAGAGGACTGAATTCTGGTTTGGCCACATCATCAATGTGACAAAAATTTACATAGTGACTTGGGGAAATAGCTGAACCTTTCTGAGTCTCAGTTCTCTACCTGTAAAATGTGGATTAAATCCGATAGCCTCTAAGGTCCTTTCTAGATCTGAAGTTATAATGTGATGACTTAATAACATTCTACAAATACATATCTATTATTTAAATCTTCTATTTCTGTGACTACCTACCTAGCAGAGAGAACAAGGACTAACCTTAGACTTTAGCATGGTGAGGGAATTACTTTAGGAAAAATGAAAAATAATAAGCAAACATAGGGATGGGTAGAAGATTGAGGGTTGTCCTTTGCTTTACTGGGGGTCATAAAAATGGGTAGTTCAAAATGACTTCATTATGATTTTACTTAGAGACCAAGAAAGGACCTTTCCAAATCCCATCTAACTTTCTTATTAGCCACTTCAAAAAAGGAAGAAGTTCCTGAACAAAGTACTTGTGCTTGGTATGGTGTGGACATAAGCACTGACAGGGTTTTTTCTACCTCTAAATTTTAACCAGTGCCAATGAGAATTGCGTTTCATTTACCTTCATAAATTATGTTAGAGTCACCTCTGACTCCCAAAGAGAAGCAGCAGAATAATGCTTTCTAAGTTTAGAACCACCTACTTGGACTACGTGAGTTCTGTGTTTCAAATAAAATTCAAAACTTTTATTTCAGGACTAGTTTATACTTCTGAACTTGTTTCTTAGGGAAAAAAAAACATTGAAAATTAAAATTAGTTTTAAAATTGCCCAGAGAAAAATCTTAAAAGCATCAAGACATGAAATGGCTTTCATGAATTATCATTTTTAAAGCACAATTGAGTCAAATTTTGGAGTTAAATTCTTAGGAACTCAATGCCTCTTTCAAATAAAACACAAAGTTATAAGGAAAAGAAAAGAAGTTAGAATAAAATGTGATCTCATTTATAAGTAAGCTCACTCATCCCTAGGTACAACACATCACAGAGTGGGTGGGAGATTCATTTCAAGAGTCAAATGCAGACAGTCCACTCCTTGAGGTACACTGTTTGATGATTGTTAAAAATTTGGGAAATAAGATATTTTAATATGAATCCACTTGCAGTTTTCAAAAATGGGCAAAAAAAGAAGAATCACTGGTCCTTGAAAAGCAAACCAAATTCTCAAATCTAGATTTTGTCAAAAGCAAAGCTCTGCTCACATTAAGAATATAACCAGTCTTATACAAGGTCTTTCATTCGTACTCCAATAATCTTTGTGAGATCTAAAAATTCATAATCTTCTGGTATATTTTATATTCTATCTGAATTTTTTTGACACTGAAACAATCTAAAGGAGAATATGAAGTGATGGTTTCAGACTCCCTGCTGTGTTGGAATAGTTTCTCTCTCAAAGGAGAGAAGTGTCAAAAAACACCCTAAAGCAGTTCATAGTTTCCTGAAAAAAAAAATTGGATGCTGAGCCACTGTTTAAATGAATGCTGTGTCTTTTCAGAAAGAATGCTTCTTGCAGGTGTATATTTGAGATATACCCCCCCCCCAAAAAAAGGTTAAAAAAGAAGGTAGCATGGTAGAACAAGAGTACTGAATTTGGAGTTGGAGAAACTAAATTTAAATACCAGTCTGCTGCTTTCCTTCCCTGGGCCTTAGCATCTTATTTAGAAAATGAAAGAGTTGACTAGGTGGCCTAAAAGTCCCTCATAGTTCAAAACCTATCATCCCATGAGAATTATAGTCAAAGAACTAGTGAGTTCTCTTTGGTCCACGTAAGATATTACCCAAGCATAACTAGACAATTACATTTTATTCTCCATTGAATTGAACACTTGCTTTAGACCAAGTATTTTTAACATGTATGTGTGTGTGTGTGTGTGTGTGTGTGTGTGTGTGTGTGATGGACCCCTTGGCAATCTGGTGAAGCTTATGGACCCTTTCTCAGAATAATGGTTTTAAATGGATAACATAAATACAGAGGATTATAAAGGAAACCAATTATATTGAAATACAGATATAACATTTTTAATAAGTTAATTAAGGAACACCAGGTAAAGGATTCCTGCCTTACAATAATGGAGCTACATTTATTAAGAGTCATTTCAAGTCTTCAAAAAATACATATGATTGTGACCAGCATAAAGTATAAATGCATTTGTTTGTGCTAATGTGAGGCTCTGAACTGGACTGTACCAGTTTAGGTAGCGTTTATAGATAAGCCTTGGTGTTTATAGTTATTGTAGAATCATAGCTAGATGGATAGCTAAGTGGCACAGTGGATAGAGTGTCAAGCCTGGAGTCAGAAAGATTCATCTTCTTAACTTCAAATCTGGCCTCTGATAACTTAATAGCTGTATGATCCTAGGCAAGTCACTTAGCCCTGTTTGCTTCAGTTTCCTCATCTGTACAATGAGCTGGAGAAGGAAATAGCAAACCACTCCAGTATCTTTGCCAAGAAAACCCCAAATGGGGTCACGAAGAGTCAGACACAACTAAAATAACTCAACAACAAAGAATCACAGAAGACAGTCTACAAAGATCCTTAGGAGTTATTTGATCTTGTTAAGTATAACTATACTTAAAACATGATAAAAATATAGGCTCTTACATCTCCAAAAAAGAACACTGATTTTGGAGCTCATCTATTTCAACTCCTCTATTTTATAGATGAGGAAACTGAGGTCCCAAGGAGAAGTAATTTGACCAGGATCACACCAGTATTAAGTAGAAGGAGTAGATAATAAACTCAGATCCTATAACTATGAATCTGGCATTATTCTTCTGGTTTAGAAACATTTTAGTACCTGAAACCTCTTACACAAAAGAAATTCTTCAAAACCAAACCGAGGTTCATGTGGGTACAGCCATCCACATACATATAAACAAACACAACATCTTCCTCCAAATTAATGAAGGGGCTCTTTCCTTTGCTGATTTGTATTACAAAAATCATACAATCAGTTGTTCCTATGTTTATGATCTTATACCTCCTCTCTCTTCCCAGTGGTTAATGGCTAGACCGAGAATTAAGAAGATCTGAGTTCAAATCTAGCCTTGGATTAGCTGTATAACCCTGGGCAAGAAACTTAGCCTTTGTCTGCCCCAGTTTCCTCAACTGTAAAATGGAGATAATAAAAGTACCTACCTATCAGGGTTGTTCAGGATCACGCGAGATAATATTTATAAAGCACTTAACACAGAGTTTGGCATATAGTAAACATTTAATAAATATTTGTTCCCTTGCTCTCTACCCACTACCCCTTTTTCCATGGTTAATGTTGAGGTTACTTTCGTATTTGCATCCCCAGCAATCATCACAGGGCTTTCAACATGGTAGGTCAATATGCTTCTTCTTTATGGAATGTACACTAAACCAGGTCAATAGAAGTTGTTGCAGAGGGTATTGCTTCTTTCCACTTTAAGAGAATACTATCCCTCTTCATGTGTGGGACCCAAAACACTACAGTACTTCTAAATGTGGAAATTCCTTTTTATCTCTGTTCCAGAAGTTTTACACAAAAATTAAAAAAAAAGTATAACTTTCTAAGACCTCTGAGGAAATGACCCCAAATTCAGTGGTAAAGAAATAGCTTTGTTAAGAAAAGAACTGTCACTAGTCTATCACTTTCTCTTGCTATCTGATGATTTGTGTCTCCCAGTGGGGCAAGAATTCTCATCACTGCCATTTATCTGCTTATAAGTCACAGTTTCAGTACTTCCCACCCCCACTTCCCCCTATTATCCAAGCTAAAGCATGTGCCCTCCAACTTGGAGAATTTTCTGCCTGTTCACTCATGCAATTCCAGAGAGGAAACATTCCTTATTCACTACTAATCACTCCCTCTTTATCCCTCTCTAACAAATAAAACCTTTCACCTTTCAAGCACTGACTCAGGTTTTTAAATTACCTTCCTCCCCAGGCATGGTCCAGACCTCCCTTGGGAGTACCTCTCTGTCATTCCCACCAATGACTTTTCTTTCTTTTTAAAATTTTTTCCCTTTTCTTTTTTCTTAAGGGCTCACCTGGAGAGGAGGTTTCAACTTCAATCTGTCTGGTGCTGACAGGTTAATAATCTGTTCTGACAAATGTTAGAAGGGGAAGAAGTGGTGTCCAATCAAGGAGCCCTCTCTCTTCCTGCCTAGATCTACTTGTGTATCTTTATAAGAAAGGTCATGCAGAATTTAGTATTAGATAGACTTGGATTACCTGAAAAAGGCTGTTACCTAGAAAAATAATAAAGCACTCACCCCTTGAAGATAGATTCAGAGCATTCTTATTTGAGCACTCCTTTTATTGAATAAATTAGAATTCATGGATATTTTGTGGATCCCTTTTTCACTCTAAAAAATATTGACTGTCCATCTTGGTTGAGGACTGCTTTCCTGATTGGTAAGTCCCTAGCCCTGAGCATCATATCATGATGGGATTCAGCCATGCTGCATTTCACTTATTGTTCAACTCACTCTCCTGAATTCACTGGTTGCCTTTCCCCAGTCCAGACAACCTTGTTCCACTCCTCTCTCTCCTTTCCACCTTCCCTTTGTGTGTTACAAGATGTAAGTTTCTTGAAGATAGGGACTTGTATTCTCCAAGCTTAGCACAGTGCCTATCACATAGTATATACATGATAAATGTGACCCTCTCTTCCTTTTATCTCTCCTTTCCTCTTCTCCCAGGTTTTTACCTTTATTGGTGCCATGGACCACTTTGGCAGTTTGGTGAAGTATTTGTATCCCTTTTCAGAATAATGTTTTTAAATACATAAAATGGAATATATCCTATTAATGAAGAAAATCAATTATACAGAAATACAATTATTAATGTATTAAAAAGAAAAACAAATTCAGGGATCCTAGGGTAAGAAACCCAGAATGGTGACAATAATTTCACCCATTTTTATACATATAGAGAAACTTTGTCTTACATAGTCACTGATAGCCAAGGCTTATCATTCCCTCATTCCTACCATCACTATATTTAGAGAATAATAGAATCTCAGAATCAGAAGAGGTTTTAGAAGCTTCCTAGTCCTACCCCTCCCTGAACAGGAATCACCTTACCAGTATCATCAACAAGTGATCTGTTTGAAGACCTCCAATGAGTGGAAACCACCACCTAAGGCAGTCGATTCTTTTGGAATTCTTAGAAAGATCCTTCCCTCCTTCATATGAGTCTGAAAGCTTCCCCTCTGCAACTTCCACCATTTCTCCAAGTTTTGCCCTTTGGGGTCAAGCTTAAGAAGTACAATCTTTCTTCTACCCAATGTTCCTTTTCGTTACATGTAAAAGCAGACTCACTCCTAAAAGAAGTGAAAAATTTATCGCTACCTTCCAAGAAGCTTCTGCCTTCTACAAAAATCAATAGTTCTTTGAAGGAAGGTCCTAGAATCCAGACCGTACTGGATGAAATTAAACATTATTTGTTGGGTTGTTATACTATTGTTTTCTAACCTTGTTGTCTTCCTTGACCCTTCACTTTCACTTACCTGGTGTATCCAATCGGTTACTAAATGTTTTCCATTATTCAACCTCTATAACATCTCCTACATCTAACTCTTTGTCTCCATTCACATAGCCACCACTAAGGTTTTAACCCTCACCACCTCTCTTGGGCACTATTATAATAACTTCCTAATTGGTCTTCCTGCCTCATCTCTCTCTAGTCCAGTCCATCTTCCTCATAGCTGACATTTTCCTAATGTATAGTTTTGTCCATTTCATTCCCCTCTACTCAATAAAATCTGGTAACTCCCTATCAGTCTTAGGATCAAATATGTGTGTTATTGAGTCATTTTTCAGTCATGTCTAACACTCCATAACCCCATTTGTGGTTTTCATGGCAGAGATACTGGAGTGGTTTGCCATTTTCTTTTCCAGCTCATTTTATAGATGAGGAAACTGAGACAAACAGGATAAGTGAATTGTCCAGCGTCACACAGCTACTAAGTGTCTGAGGTTGGATTTTGAACTCATGAAGATGAGTCTCTCTGATTTCAAGAGATATTGTTTTAAGAATGACTTTGAGTAAATTATTTGGACTATTATAAATACCCAAATCAACTACAAAAGACATATAAAGGAAGACAATATTTACATCCAGAGGAAAAAAAAACTGATACATATAAGTATGTATAGAATAATTTTACATATATATTTATTTGTGTCTAGTGGTAGTAATCTCTAGTGTAGGGGAAAAGGAAGGAAAAAAGGGAAAAAAGAAATTTACATGATAACTTTATTATATATTTAAAAGGAATAGCAAGTTGTGCATAATAGTTTTGCAGTTTCATGTGCAACCATTTTTTATTATACTATGTTATGGAAATGTTTGTTTTATTCCATAAATTAGTAATAAAATTTTAAAAAAAGAAAGAAAAACCTATGGACAACATATATGGTCCATGGGATCACAAAGAGTCTGACATAACTGAATGACTAAACAACAACCACAATAATGAAACGCAAGTACAAAATGAGGAAACATGAGTAATCAGCAACTGTTCAAAAAAAATATTCTAGGAGTTCTAGAAGGCTGCAAGATAAATATGAATCAGCAGTGATATGGCAGACAAAAAAATCCTAATACAATCTTGGTCTGCATTAAGAGGGGTACAGCTTATAGGAATGTGGAGGTGATCACCCCCACTGAACTCTGTTTTCATGAGAACTCATCTGCAATATTGGGTTCAGCTCCAGGCACTACAATTTAAGTACATTGATAAACTGGGGAATATCCAGGGGAGGACAACCACGAGAGTGAAGAACCTTGAATCCACCGTATCTGAGGATTAGTTGAAGGAAAGGGGCATATTTAACCTGGTGAAAAAATGAAACACACTTCTTTTTTTTCTCTTTTTTTTTTTAAATAATCATGAATCATTTTATTACCATCACAATATTGTATAACTGTTTCTCTGAGCAGATCAAGTTCTAAACTGACTAAATCTTCTAATTCCCATTTAAAAAAAATATTTAAAACATTATAATGGAAGAACAACTGAGGGAGGGGCGCCAACTCTGAAGAGGCTACACTCTCAGGAATGCACCACTTTCTTGTATAGCACTTTGTACCTGGGGACATGATATCATCCACAGCATGACGGCATCCATGCAATAGCTAGGTATTTTATAATGGGAGTTTGCCACAGGGAAAAACACGATGCCAAGTGTAGGCCACTTTAAACTGCTTAATGAAGGTGGTAGGGCCTACTTACATTCATTCCATAATGAACTTTTGCTATACAAAATCTAAGTCAGGTTAAAAACTAGGCAAAGGTTTTTCTGGTGAGCAAGCGACAAAGAAGTTGGAAAATGAATTTGGGATTTGGTTTCTTTTTATTTTGATCAATATTTTAACAATTCAAATAATAGCAAATTACCATAGGAAAAGGAATTTAGTATGTATTAGTATGTAAATAGAGAGTGTGCTATTCCCCACATTCTCCTATGAAGAACATACTTTGATTTAAGAAGGGGACTTCAAAAGCTTGAAATTTAACATAGATGTTGGAAAAATAAGATGTCACATTTCAGTTTAAAAAAAAAAACACCTAAAAATCTCTGTGTGCAATTGAAACCACTATTTAATGAGGTCTATTACCTAACCATCCAGCGAACAAAGTTCACCTACGTTGCTATCCTAGACCTGGTACATTCGTCCTCAAAGATGTTACAGTGTCCAGGATATGGATCCATAAGCCACAGCCGAGTCATCATTCTCTTCTTTCCTTGAAGAGGGAGGGGGTTATGGGCATCCAATGTTGTATAGGCTCTCAGACATAGTATGTTCATTTTGCTTAACTATCTTTATGTCTTTGTTAAATGACTCACTGGAGGTGATGTAGGGAAGGACAGAGTTAGAAACGACTGTGATGTAAGAATAAAAGGCTTAAACATAAACATTCAACTTAAATATAAAACCAACAAACACCATCAAAACTTCTGTCATTATTAAATGTAGTGTGATCTCCTCTGGGAAGAACCAACTGTCCAGTTCATCTAAGGACTTTCCACCCCACAGAGAAATTTCTTGGAGGCAGATTTAAAAAAAAAAAGAGAGGGGGCATAAAATAGATGGTATTCTATCAATGAACATAACAATATCCACCATAAAGAAAAACAAAAAACAGCTTTCCTAGTTACTTAAAAACTAGAGAACCATTTATTTCTTCTCTTCTGAAATGTGGCCAAGCCTCAGATCACCCCTGACTCACATTCATCTTGAAAATGCAAACAATATCGAAGCTGAGTTTTATGAGCATGGTGTTCATAATAGGGTCAGTCTGTTGGAACAAAATGGGACAGTAATTTTGTGTCCATTACAGCCTTGAAATGGAGGCTATGAAAGAGAGTGAGAAACAGGAGAGAGTTAAAGGTCCACAGACATCTCTCTAATGAACTCCCACACAATGCTTTCCTTCTCAGCAGCTCCTTCCATTAGCCAGCTGCACAGCCCCACTAACTGAGCAGGGCCAACCCCATCTTTCATTGGCTGCATAGGTGTCTAGCATGATGGTTTTCCCTCCCCTTTCAGTTAGCTATGTCTGAGGAAGAGAAAATCTGGGGATGGGGTGCGACAGGGCTCAGGTTAGCCCCAAGGCTCCAATAGCCACTGCTTTGTTGAAAGGGACAACCTGCTGTTCTAGCAAAGAAGAATACAGCTTCCTGTTTCATGTTGCTAATACAATGACTCAGTAGCCTCCAATGCCATAATAGGATTTTATGGTGCTGAGAATGGAGCCCTAAACAAGTGGGTGAAGCTCAATGAGCAAATGGGAAGATTTTATTGTCTTGGAGTTCTCAATGCTTAGTCTTCAAACACTAACTAATCTCAAATTATTGGACTTGTTTCTCAAACGTCAATACCACAAACTTCAACTGATCACCTTAAAAGCATTCTTTTGAGGAAAACACTTGGCAAATTATAAATAGGTATAGGGAGTAGGCCTGGATCTGTCCTATCATGGTATGGGGATTTCCCAGATAAGGTGACTTGCTCTTAGAATTCAGGTGGCAGAGTAGATGGACTTTTACTCAGGAAGACATGGATTTGAATCTCATCTCAGACACTTTCCTAACTGTCTTACCCTGGGCAAGTCCCACTAGATTGTAAGCTCCTTAAGGGCAAGAACTGTTTTTGCCTTTCTTTTCATACTTAGTGGTTAGCACAGTGCCACTTGATGTAATATCTATAACCCTCAGTTTCCTCATATGCAAAAATGAAAGTGTTAGATTTAATTATTTCTAAGGGCTTCGAGGCTAAATCAATGATCTTATGACCCAGATTAGCATCTTCTCTGCAACTTAGAAAGTAAATACATGCATTTTTTTTGGCTGTCATTCAGTCGTTTCAGTCATATCTGACTTCATGACCCCGTTTGGGGTTTTCTTGGCAAAGACACTGGAATGGTTTGCCATTTCCTTCTCTGGCTCATTTTACAGATGAGGAAACTGAGGCAAACAGGGTTGCCCTGGATCACACAGCTAGCAAGTGTCTGAGGCCAGGTTTGAACTCGGGAAGATGTCTTCCTGATCCCAGGCTCAGCACTTTATCCACCGCGCCACCTAGCTGCCCTAGATTGAGAATTATAGAAAACTTTAAGGTCAACTAGTCCAACATCCTCATTTTATTCAAGAGTTTTCCCACTGTTGTCTTATATCTGCCCCTACCTCTCTTCAGATGACTGAGTCTCTAAAGGAATTCTGTGAAAAATGAAGGGCTACCACAAATTGCTACAGCATCCCATCCTCTAGATTTGGAGCAGTTGCTAAATGTGAGTCCAGGTGCAGGCTTCTGAAAACATATTTGTTCTATGGAACATTCCAACAACCATAGTCACCAAGCTTTGTAATTGCTAGCATATCTTGCATTGTACCAGTTTTGTACCAAAATGACAAGTATCTTCAGGGAAAAAAATTGAACTCCGACTTCTCAATGTGGTTGTCTGGCTTTCAAAAATTATCTATCCTGGTAATGGAATTTATTAGGTATCTCTGTTCAGGAAGTTTGGTTTGAGCTTTCCCAGCTTACCTTGGGACAGATTCGACAAAATATATATTTATTTGTACCCAGAAAAGAGTTGGTAAGAATTTCAACTGTAATTTATTACCTGTGTGAACCTGACAAATTATATTATTTCTCCAAATATGAGGGCTTTTTAATCTGTCAAATGAATATAATAACACCTATACTACCTATCTCTCAAGATCTGAATAGGATAAAACAAGAGAATGTATGTAAAACACTTTCTAAACTCTAATGTGTTATATAAATGCCACCTATTATCATCATCATTATGTCATGCACACACATTCTATGCAGTAGAGCCTATTTACAAAGATTATTTATTTACATTCTTCAAAGAGCACAAAACCATTTTGTTTTTGTCTTATTTGATTGAGCTAGCAGACTTAAGATGCCAAACTGAAACTCTGAGGTACTGAATTGTACATTGTTTAAATTCAGAAAGCTTAGAAGTATCCAGACAAAACCTTTGTGGGTGCTTGTTTAGCTTTGCTGAGTACACATAGCTTGTTAAAATGCAATCAACAAAGGTACCCATTCTTTACATTAATCCAATGTCCTAGTTTATTCATTCAAAATTCCAAGAAACCAGGAAGATAACAGAGAGCTTTGCCAAAAATGCAGAGGGAGGTGACAGACAACACATATTCAGTTGCCTTGGAAGATTTACTGTCCATGACGATACCGTCAATCACAGACTCAATGACATATTTGTTGCTACCCATTCAGATACATAATGCATCATCTCAATATCCAGACCCTTACATGTCTGAACATTTCCAACTTCAAGATGACAAGCACCAGATGATGGGAATGGATGTGAAGGAAGGGGGACAGACTTGTAGCTATGGGGAAAAAAAAAAGGTTATTTTTGCAAAGGGTTACTTTGCAGACACGATCCCTAGGAACATTTAAGATTAATGGTAATGTGTGGGAAGAAAAGAACTGTTGATATTTTAGTCGCTTTTATGTACTCGGTGTATTTTTTAAAATAAAAAGATAAACACCATAATTAAACGATTACTCAGAAATGGCCTATATTAGGCATTGTGAATAACACTTTAAATGGACCATAACTACTTTGAGATTCAAGTTCTGAAAGGAGTCACTCCAAAACGGTCCGTTGTTTAGTATTTAACTAAATCTTGTACATATAGATAGCCTCCCATATCTGAGGGAGAGTCGAGTTTGAATGTATTTGTTTCTCACTAAAAATGCTTTAGACAGCTGTTCCTATTGTCTCCAAATTTTTCTTATTTTCAATATTCTTTCAATTCTAATTAAATTAGAAAAGGGCTAACATCTAACACCTGGTAATCTCTCCTTTCACCGCGAAATTATGTCCCAGATGTAGGGTAATCTAAAGTAGCAGGAAAATTATCTCCAAACCTGAAATCTATCAGTCAGTCAACTAGACAAAGTACTGCTAGGCACCAGGATACAAAGACAAAGTGAAACAATTCCTGCCTCTGAACACTTCACATTCTAATGAAAGAGATTACATGTATAAATACTGTATATATGGAATAAATGCAAAATGAAAACAAGGTAGTTTGGGGAAGAAGTGCCGTAGCCCTTCAGCCTTGGCTGGAGTAAGCCAAGAAAAGTTTCAAGAATAAAAGTGGTACTTGAGCTGAGTTTTGAATTCCACCAGGGATTCCTGGTGGAGGATGGAGATGAAGTAATGTGTATGTGATACAAGCAAGCATGGGTAGAACTTTCTCATTGTGTGAGGGTAGTAACATATAAGAAAACTGGAAAGGTAGAAAGTTTCTTCTAATAAAGAAAAATAGTCATGGCATCACAATCTACTTGCCTTCAGAAGTTTTATTCATGTCTAACCACTCTCAAAGTTTCTTCCTCCACTTATTAGTTATTTTAACCTATTAGCACTACTCTAATTATCGAATAAAGACCATCCCTCTTTGTTCTATCACCTTCTCTTGCTACCAACTTTAGGGCCATTATCATCATGCCATTAACATAACAAACAGCAACAAAGGCAACAGCTGAAAAAACAAAACCCCCTAGTTCATCCTAAAAGTAATGTAATAACCAAACATATTTTGGTGTTGCAGTCTTGTTACCAAATAGGTCTTAAAAAGAGAATATAGAGGGAGGGTTTAAAAAGTTAAGAAAGCTGGTCTCTACTGTTCAGAGAATTATTTAATTCTTCCTATCAACAATAGCTATTTGGAATATGGTACCCATGTTTCCATAGCTCTTTGCAACTCACTGTACCAATAGGACACTTTTAGCCATTTCTAATGCCTGACCTTGCCCTCAATTCCTATTTCCATATTATTAAGCATTTTCTTCTCCCCTTTTACACAATGATCCATTGCAAATGAAAAAAGTAACCTAAATTTTCCCATAAACAAATGCAAAGAAAAAAGGAGGTAGGCTCAAGTTTAAAGGTTCAAGAAGAATAAAATATTTGCCATTATGTGCATTTTTTTTCTAGTCTTGAGACCTTATTCTTAATCTAGATAACCTGATTTCTTCTAACAAATGGCTTATTTGGGCAAACACTTATTTTGGAGGTTAACTAGGTAATGAAGGTCCTTCCTGGTTCCCCCCCAAAATAATTTCACAAGTACGAAATAAGGAAGGTATGGCTAGATAGCTGTTCCTTGGGATAGAAAGATCTGGGAGTTTTAGCAGACTGAAAACTCAATATGAGTCAGCAATGTAATGTGGCAGTCAAAAATGCAAATGCTATTCTAGGCTGCATTAAGGCAGGCATAACGTCAGGGACTAAAGACAAACAGATTTCTGCTTGATGCAAGGAGAAATAAACAATTAGAGTTAATAAATTCTTCTTGTCAGATGCCTTCTTTTCCTGGAGAAACCTGTGCCTTGAGGCCCTGCTCTCTTGATTAGTGAATCCCTCCCTGCCCAGACCACTATTTTAGGAGGGGCCCCAGATACTCTTCATTTCACTCATATTTCTACTCTCTGGACTTCTCCCTCTGCTCCTCTTCACCACCTCCCTCTCATCTCTCCCTATCCGTCCCTTACCCAATGCTTTTCAGCTCTCCTTTATAAAGTTATAGTCTTCCTCCATTAGAATGTAAGTTCTCTGAGTATAGGGGCCATCTTGTGGGCTTGTATTTATATCTCCTGAACTTAGCACAATGCCTAAAACATAGTAAGGGCTTAATAAATGCTTTATCTACCTACCCACGTGTATCATATTATATCATGCCTCTATGTATCTATTTATATATCTATGTATCTTTGTATGTGTGTATATATCTATCTATCTATGTCATTGTTATATGAATGATTATAACAGGGCTAACCTTGGCAGACCAAACACAGACCAAACAAGTACATGGTTTCTGAGGTTCCTTCCAACTGTGAAACTATATTTTCAGTTGTGTGTTTCTCTTGGACACTACCCAAGAGGCTTATTTCTACAAAAACCAATGAAGGCTGGTATAACAACAGTTGCAGCAGCAGCAACAACAATAAAGCTAGCAATTTTATACGACACCTTCTATATGCCATGCACTATGCTAAGCTTTTTAACAAATAATATCTAATTTGATCCTCATAATAACCTTGGGAAGTAGGTGCTATTATTATTCCACAAAACAGCAGTTAAGTGATTTGTGCAAGGTCACACACAACTAGTAAGCATCAGAGGCTGAATTTAAACTTAGGTCTCCAAGACTCCAAGCCCAGAGTTGTATCCACTGTGCTATCTAGCTAGCTATATGGTATTTTTGCTGGCTTCTAAAAACCTAAATTTGAACATGTGCTTTAAAAAAGTACAGGGTGTTTTTTGGGAGTGTTGTTGCTTTAGTTTAATGGGAATAAAGCTGAAGAGAGAGACTGATGGGGTGCTTGGGTGCTTGTGTTTGGGTGCTTGTGCTTGTACTTGGACCCCAATTTCTCCCAAGTCTCAGAAACACTGTCTTTAACAATTTCTCCCCAGCCCAAGAACACTGTGCCTAGCAGTTACTCATGAGTAGGCCCCAGCAAGACCCTTATCTCTCTCCCTGGTGCAGCTACACAAAGCTGGGTGAGAGAGTGCTCAGGTCCCAGACCTCAGATCATGTCTCTGGAAACCTCCCAATTCCTTAGTAAGTTCTTGTCCTGTGAGACAACTTTCCCTTGTTGCAGAGCTTTCTGTAATCAGGACAGAGAGAGAGGGGTGTCTTGTCTGGCCTAAGGAGTTTTGTCCCTGACTGTCCCAAGGACTCTTCCTCCTGCCGGATTCCCAAGATCCATGCCTCTGTCATCTCCCTCGCTGTCTGGTATACTCCCTACACTTTCCCATACATAGCTCCCAAAGACACCTGGACCTTTAGAATACCTCATCAGTATCCCTGGCAATCCGTTCTCATATAAAACCTAGCTCCATCCTCAGTCTCTCGCAGGTTCCTTAAGAATCCTTGCCCGCTGTATATTGTAACATTAAATCTTTTCCAACTTGACTTAAACAATGCTTGAGTCTGTGAATTTATTCCAGATGACCCCATCCTGTACGTCAGTCTTTGGGGGGTCTCAACCTCTCAGACCGCAACAAGACCATTAGGTGTTTTTTAATGTAGGACTAGGCTACAAAAGAAAGTTGTTTTTGATCTGATCACTTTTGGGGCTGCCTGTCCCCTTTCTTCATCTTTTCTAAGCAGCCCTCTGGCTGCCTCCATATCTTCCCTACTCTGGAGTTACCCTGGAAAGTTGGTCAAAATTCTAGAGGACTTTAAAAAAAAGGAAATGATTTGAGCAAGTCTGACTACCTGAATTTGAACACATGCTCAAATGAAGATGCATATGTGATCTTTTTGGCAGCATGCTTGGTCTTGCACCATTTAGTGTTACTTTGTTGTTTCTATTCTAGGACTTCTGGTAGGCTTCCACTGATCAAGGTGTACAGATATTAACCAGAATGTCCTGGAAACAACGATTTATCATGTTTTGTTTTGTGCTACATTTAGAGTCAAGGACAGCTAAGTGGTGCAGGCCTGGAGTCAGGAAGACTCATCTCCTTGAGTTCAAACTTGGCTTCAGACACTTACTAGCTTTGTGACCCTGGGCAAGTCACTTAACACTGTTTGCCTTAGTTTTCTCATCTGTAAAACAAATTGGAGAAGGAAATGGCAAACCACTCCAGTATCTTTGCCAATAAAACCCCAAATAATATCACGAAGAGTCAGACACAACTGAAAAATGACTGGACAACGACAACCATACTTGGAGTCAAGAAAGAACATTAAAACTGCTCAACTAATTCTCTTTCATGGACCATTTTACTGAGAATTTGGTTGGGATACCAGGGGTCTTGGAAGAAAGAGTAGTAATTGCCTTTCCTATTATCAGCCTAAAAATATCAGGCATATAAACTCAAACACACCTGGATATTACCCTCAGAGGGAGATTTCTCTGGGTTTGCTAAATGGTAAAAACATTTCCTTTCCTTTTGTGACCCTTTTCTTTGCTCCCACCTGAGGTAAAACATTTTGTTTTACCTTGTTGTTTTGTTTCTCCATTATGTCACTTTGCGGTGTCTGGATTGTTGGGTCCTGTGGAGGTAGCATCATAAAATCTGGTGATATTTTTTTTTCTCAATCAGTGCAGTTTGCCCTTTAAGCAAAAGTCATGGTGTTAAAATGTGATCAGCACAGAAATAGAGGGGCTGAAGCTCACCATTTGTCTGGTTTTCACTTGGATAGTCAGATTTCAAATGCCTACCCAGACAGATCCCTTCAATGCTTGGGGACAGAGAAACAACAATCCCTTTCTTAGCCAATGATGCTATGAATTCCTTCCGTCTTCCTTCCCCTTCAGCCTGATATATGGTACTGGCAGCAACTATGATAACTGCTGCGTACATCACTGCAATTATGAGGTGGTAGGGGCCAGAAAGATAAATAGCTCAAGAATGGTTTAGACAAATTCATGGATGATAGATCCAAAGCAAGTTATTACCATCCCAACCTTGCATCCAAAGTAGAATTGGCCTGAACATGATCCATAGCCAATCAGATGGGAGATGCATTGCAAAAATTTAGGGAAAACGATTAGGCTTGTCAAAATATTCAAGTTCAAAAAATCCCTAGTCACAATCACTCAACCTGTGTTCACACAGACAGACAAATTCTATGCTCACATATGTACACAACAAGATGATAAAATGTTTTTTTTTCTTTCTGGGGGAAGCTATGACATTTTCAAACTCCTTTGAGCCAAAGGGGATCTTAGATACTATATCTTGTTCAACCTCCTAATTTTACAGATGGTGAAACTTAGGCCAAGAGACTTTAAGTAACTTGTCCAAGGTCACAGTAAGAGGAAATGGCACAGCAGGGATCTGAACCTATGTCCTCTAACTCCAAGTCCAACACATTTTCTACTGTACCCAGCTGCCTTATTCCCTTCGTCAGATTTTGATTTGGTTCTCATCCAAGTCAAATAAAAAACAAAACACATCTACTCAAGATGATTATTATCTTCATAAACAGCATAAGCCAATTAAAATATTTTGAAGGAAAAAAGAAAAGGTATATGCCCAAGGAAATGTCTCATAAAATATTTTTTCAGTTGTTTTTTCAGTCACGTCCAACTCTTCATGACCCAATTTAGGCTTTTCTTGGCAAAGATCCTGGAGCAATTTGCCATTTCCTTCTCCAATTCATTTTACAGATGAGGAAACTGAGGCAGAGTTAAGTGACTTGCCCAGGGTCACACAATTATTAGTGTCTGAGACTATATTTGAACGCAGATATAAATAGATAGATACATAGTCTGTGTATATCTGTTTAGTATTTTATTTTTCCCCAATTACATGAAAAAAACTATTTTTAACGTTCATTTTTAAAATTTTGAGTTCCAAATTCACTCCCTCCTTCTCTATTCCCCCCCCCAACTTAGATTTTTCTGACTCCAGACCTGGTGTTCTATCCACGGCGCCACCTATCTGCCCCTCATAAAATACACATTTTGTTAATCTTATTCTTTTCTTATGTAAACTGGGACTGGTTTAAACTACAGATACATACAGACATACACATGTATGTAGACATGTATATATATGTCTGCATGTATATATGTGTATATGCTTGTACATATATATGTATATGTCTCCTTACATGACCAGTGCCTATTGTAACAGAGACTTGCTCATAAGATTATAATAATCTTTGTTGAAATGAATATACATTGAAGCCCATGAAGCACTTTGCCTGCTATCTCATTTGCTCCCTCTATCAAGCATATAAAACAGGAGCTATTATTATTCCCATCCTTAAGATGAGGACAATGAAGCTGAGAAAATTTAAATGATTTGCTGAGGGTCACACAGTTAATACATGTCTGTAGCAGGATTCAAACTTAGGTTTTCCAAACTTCAAGTCCAGCACCCTCTCCACTGTATAATCCTACTGGCCATTCTTCTAATTTGGGATATTGTTACCTCAAATTCTGCCTTTTGTTATTGTATTATTTACAACCTGACAAAAACTGAACATTTTTAAAGGTATAGCTGGGAATCTCTTTTCATGTTTAAAAAAAAAGGGCTTTAGACTTTTAATTTTTCTTTTAATTACCAAGATAGCTGTTTACCCTTTATTCATTATCCTTTTTGGTACTATATGATGATTTATCCTGACATATAGATTTTCTTCTACAACTGATTTTTTTTTTACTAAACAGAGGCTGTGAATAATCATAAATACCTTTATTGCTCTGACTACCTTGCATCTCCAAGTCAATTAATCAGCATCATAACTTTTAAAAGACAAAAGTAATCTGCAAGGAACATTTGATATCAACAACTAGCAATTATATCCGAACAGTTTTGGCTAGCCAAGGTAATATGCTGAAATCTGAAATAATGCACTTAATGGCTTTTGGAGAGAAGTTGGAAGAGCAAATATAGGAAAAGGGCAGAATCATTCATCAAAAGGGAAATAATCAAGTCACTGAGAAAGCCTGGGGCAAAGGGCATCTTGGGCAAAGAGTTTAACATTTTGCTTATCAAAAAAATTCAAAGCAAGAAATCCTAAATAAAAACAAAACAGAACAAAACAAAACAAAAGAAAGCAAAAACAAAAACAAAAACAAAAAATCTCAGCACTTAAGAACAGGTCCTCACAGCAGATTTTTTTTTTGAGTCATGAATTATTTTCTTTAGGAAGTAGATACCCAAAAGAAGAAGTAAGAAAAAATAATGCTGATTTGACTAGGGCCAGAGAACTGTATATTATTCATTTATTATATTAGTAAAGGGAAAAAAAGAAATATGCTAAGTGAGAATATATACTTTAAGGCACAAACATTAGAAGTAATTATTAGAATATTGGTCATGCTATAATTGGGGCAGCTAGGTGGCACAGTGGATAGAGAACTGGGCCTTGAGCTCTGGAAGATGAGTTCAAATATGGCCTCAGATACTAACTAGTTGTGTGACCTTGGGCAAGTCACTTAACCCTGTTTGCCTAAGTTTCCTCATCTGTAAAAGCTATTGTTTTGTCCTTCTTTCTGGAGAAACAAAAGGCAAATGTCTCTGCTCAAAAAACTCTAAATGGCATCACGAAGAGTCAGACATGACTGAAAATGATTGAGCAACAAACATGTTATAATTGAGACCAAAGGACCAAGAAATTACCCAAATAGGTTAGACATGTATTAATACCCTACTTATCAGATTTCTGGCAATTTGAACACATCAGTGAACAGAAAAATATGCACAAAAATTCTTCTGAGGAATACAACTGTCCCCAAGCCCATATACTTCACAAAGGAATATAAAGCCATGCTTAAGCCCTGAAATAATTGTATGTAAAACAAGGAGATTGGAAGTAGGACATAATAAAATGAGTAGAGGGTGGACTACTTATAGGTAAGGAAAGAAAAACAAACAAAAAGAACCTGTGACCAAAATAAACAAACCAAGTTATAAAATATACAGCATTGTGGAGAAATCTAGTGATTGGGAGCATTTAATGGCAATACTGAAAAGGACACTGAACTAGCAGACTGGAGACCTGAGTACTAATACTATCCAAGCCACAAAATGGAAATTTGACATTGAGAATATCACTTAATTTTCTTGATCTAAGTTTCCTCATCTGTAAAATTAGAGAATTGGTTTGTTAGCTTTAAAGTTCATTACAATGCTACCATTTCTTTGATTCTAGTATATGCAAATAGCCTACCATATCCAGTAGCCCAAAGGGCATCACTTTTTAAAAAATATAGTGAAAGAACTGATACTAAAATGATTGATTTTGTCACCAAAAAAAGGTTAAATAATGCTCAATATATTTTTGTACAAGAAGTCAGGGAAGTACATAATTCATTTGAAAATATTATCATAAAATTTGGTTAAAAGTAAAATTCATTTATGGGGAATATGTCATTTCCCAAGGTTACTAGAGGTTGCGGGATGAATAAGATCTTTTTTTTCTTTTCTCCCTTTTTCCTTCTTTCCTGCCCTTTCTTTTATCCAACAGTCTACTTAACCATATATGACTATTTCTCCTGTAGTCTAGATAAGTAACACAGAATACTTTTCATTCTTTCAGGTCCTCTTATTTTAAAAGGGCAGCAAGAAATTCATCTATTTTAATTTAATAGACACTGACAAATGGTAAATAAATTCAAGATCTCATCACAAGATGATAGATGCAATAATGGTTCAAAGGGCAATGTGTTCCCTTCTTTTTACTTTCCTCTCTTACTTTCTTAATTAGATAACTTTTCCTTCTGTTTTTATGTTTGTCTAGGAATAAATAGCACATGGCATTTTTCTCTAGTCAAAAGACATACTGTTAAATGTTAGGCTATAGGGCACACGATCATTGGAGGACAGGAATAAATATGCTTTCCAACAGGAACAATACTCAATTTACATGGACAGACATATACATGCAGATATATAAATGTACATACATATATATATATATACACATGTATATGTATTATATATGAAAAAATAATCTTTCTCAAAAAATATATATATATATGAACAACAGGAACAATGGCTCAACATGGACTCTCTCCATATATATATATGGATGCATGTATGTATGTATGTATGTATGTATGCATATGTACACACACATACATACACACACATTTTTTTCTAAAAAGACCCAGTCAATGCTGGCAAAAAGAATCCCTGTTAGGTGTTTGTTTTTGTTTTGTTTTGTTATTAAAGTCTGAATATTTGCCTTGGTAGAAAGAGACTATGTTTGGTAAAATAAAATGCAGAGATTAGAAGTGAGAAGATGGGGTTTCAATTTTCATTTCTTCTACTTACTGGTTGTATGCCTTTGGACAAGTTATTTATCATAGGATCATATATTCAGAGCTGGAAGGGACCTTGAACACTGTATCTAACTCCTTCATTTTACAGATGATCAATCAGAGGCCTAATAAGGTTAAGTGACTTGCTCAGAGCAAATAAGTAGTAAATATCTAAAGCAGAATTTGAACTCAGGTCCTCCTGATTGAAAGTCCAGAACTGTATCTTCTGTCATCTTTTGTGAGCCACAGTTTTGTCAGCTATGAAATGAGAGGTTTGGACAAGATGAGCTTCAAGGTTCTTTCAAGCCCCAAATCTATTATCCTATCAGTGACAAAATCTACTGAGATATAGTATTTTCCACATAGCATCCCCAATTTTAACTCAGTCACTCTGCAAAGGAGACCTAAACACTATTCTAACTTATTGATTGACTGGTTGTTTTCAGGGCCATGAATTTAGAGCTAGAAGGGGCTTAGAGCTCACCTAGCTCATCTCTTTTGTTTAACAGATGAGGAAACTGAGGTGCAACAAGCTTAAGTGGTTTGTCTGCTGTATGGATAAATGATAGAACCAGGATCTGAACATAAACCCCTAGATTCCAATTCCTTTCCTCTCTCCTACAGCATAGATGTATTTTATCCATACAGGTATTTGTGGAGATTCTAGTGTAGACTATTGTTAAACTCAAATAATCACAGAATTTAAGAATCAGGTGAGTATGGAAGTTGTAAGTTATAAATACTGAGTGTATGCATCTCCTTCTTTCTCTCAATATACACACACATTTGGTATGTATGTATACATATATACTGAAATTCTGTGATATAGACAGAGGTGAATGAATGAATGAATGAAATATCATTGCTTTTTTTGGTTCTTCACTCCTACTTCCCAGGCTTCAAATTGCCTAGTTCCTTCGAAAACTTGAGTTTAAATCCAGTCTCAGACAGTACTCCGCTACATGACTTTGGGCAAATCATTTGACCTCTGTTTGCCTCAGTTTCCTCATGTGTAAAATAGGGATAATAATAACACATATTTCCCAGGGTTGCTGGAAGGATCAAATGAAACAATAATTGTAAAATGCTTAGCACAGTGCTTGGCACATAGTAAGTGCTATATAAATGTTAGTTATTACTTATTAATTACTATTATTATTATTGCATCTTATCTTTTTAGAATTAGGCATAAACTGTTACGCAGAATGCTAAACTATGTCATTGAACATTTGCCTTTACTGAACTCTTGAATTCTACTAGCTGGAAAGAAATCGTGTTAAGTAGGCATCTCTCAATCTAGTAGCTGGTACTTGGTAGTGTAGTTCCAGTTTATTTTAGCTCTCTTCTGAAAAGCCAAGGTCCACTGGGTTCACCTCCATATCTCCATGATTATTATGTAGACCAGAAATTGATTTATAAAGCATTAGAAGGTAAGGTCCCTGAGAGCAGAGATCATTTGACTCATTGCATTTGTACCTTCGTCATCTAGCCCAATGCCTGCCATAAGATAGGTGATTGTTGATGACTTTGATATCTTGCTCTTCCCCTATAGAGACTGAAGGTATGGATGGCACTTTTGTAACCTACAATACACACACTTAAGGGAACAGAATACAATCAGGCAAAAAAGTATAATTGTGGGAATAGGGCTTATTCTCCAAAAGCTTAGAGAAAAATAACAGCAAAAAATTCAGAAAGATGGAGACTTGGAAAAAAAAAAGAAAGGCATAGTAGAGAACTAGGCAAGAGAGAAAGAAAAGAAATAAAGGGAAAGGGAGGGAAAAATAAACAATTACATAGTACCTTCTATGTGTCAGGCACTGTGCTAAGCACTTCTTTAAAATAAATACTTCATTTAATCCTCACTATCAGGTAGGTGCTGTTGTTATTTCCATATTACAGTTGAGGAAACTAAGGCAAACAGAGGTTAAGTGACTTGCCCAGGATCACACTATTTGTAAGCATCTGAATCCAGATTTGAATTCAGGCCTTTCTGATTCCAGCACCAGCACACTACTCACTGTGTCACCTAGCTATCTCAAAGAGAAGAGGATGAAGTGAGAGGGACAAAATAAAGTAAATAAAAGAAAATGTTTCAAGGATCTATTTTCCATCAATCACCTTATTCCCTTCTCCCCCCCATGCCAAACTGTCCCCTTAAACTTGATCTCTCTCTAGTGCTAGAGTAGTTATAATTGAAGATTTATTGCCTGTCATAGTACCTCTGCTATAGCCTTTCCTGAAAGGCCTTAATGAGGTTTTAGCACTTCAATAACCTGCATTATAAATTTAACTAGAAATACATGAATTTTGTATCAGGTATCAGCATGGCACCCATTTTTCTAAGGCTAACTAGGGCAGCCAAGGTTTTATTCTTTATTTCTCACTGGAAGGGACAGGGGTGATAGAGTTGTGAAGGTCATAGAAGGGAATGACTCTGTGGCCTCTCCCACTTTTACCATTAAATACTCTCTTTGCTTTAATTGTTTCATCACAAAGAAATATTATCTCAATTTCCAGCTCTGACAAGCTTTTTGTGAGGGGTCTGGATCTGAATTTGGCAGGGGTTTTTTGATAACATGAATGAATGAGAATTTTCATTGTTTCAGACCTAGGTTATGTCCACACAGAATGTGGTATAATATTTTTAATTTAAATTATTTAGAATAGACGTGAAGTCGAATGAAGAGAAACCTGGATAAGCAGTCAATAGTAAATCTTGGTTCAAAACTGATGTCCTGGACTAGCATAGACCAAGTTCATTTTTATAGGGTTTTTGCTCTTTTGTTCCTGTCCCCACTCAGAAATTTCCTCCAGGGAAAGAAAATGAAATAGAGAGAGAGAGAGGAAGAAAGGAAGGAAGGAAGGAACGAACGAAGGAAGGAAGGAAGGAAGGAAGGAAGGAAGGAAGGAAGAAGGATGGAAGCAGGATGGAAGCAGGAAGGAAGGGAGGAAGGAAGGAGGGAGGAAAAAAGGAAGGAAGAGAGGAAGAAAGAGGGGAAAAACTGTTTCCCTGGTCAAAAAATGGAATGAGTTCAATGGATGCTGGGAAATGGAAAAGGAGTGTGTCAGATTTTCCTCATGTGTCAGTAGTGACATCAAGGAGTCAGTGTGTTTCCTGGGAAACATCTGAAGAGTGTATAGAGCAACACTAGAAAAGACTGAATAACACCTCTTTTCTTAAATCTAGCCACTGGGGTATTGCATCTTTTGCTAGCCCCTGTTCCACTGCGGCTGACACTATGTTAGAAATATGACATGGCCTTCCAACCTCCCAACACTTAGAATACCTGTGGGGCCAAAAGTCCTACAGTAGCAGGTTAGTGCTTCTAGAACTTCTATTTTTTTCTTCAGTGGAGCTACAATGATCAATCAATAATCAAGCATTCATTTGGAACCTACTATATGCTAGACTTTAGGCTAGGTGCTGAGGTCTATAGAAAGGCAAAAATCGTATCTGAGAATACTTGCCTGGTTCTGTATCCTTGGTCCATCACCTCTTTATCAAAAAAGGAAATGTTATTTTGTTAAAATTAATGCACTTGAGGGTTGGTTGGAAAATATTGGTTGTGTTAAAACAGTCTAAAATATGTTTTTGAAGTTTTTAGTTCACACGTAATACTCCCTCCCCTATAAAAATATTAAGCTTTTTTTTAAACATGAAAATTTTAAATGGTTTGTAATCTGTATGTTTCTAGTAGAATATTTCTGCCATAGCTTTTTGAAAGTTTATTTCCTTATGGTATAAAAGTTATAATAAAAAAATAAAATAAGAAAGAGAGATGGAGGAAGGAAGGAAGGAAAAAAAAGTAGCCAAGAAGGAAAAAGGAAGGAAGGATGGAAAGAAAGATGAAAGGAAAGAAGGAAGGAATGGAAGAATGAACAAATGAATGAAGGAAAAGAAGGAAGGAAAGAGAAAGAGAAGGAAAGAAAGAGTGAAAGAGAGGAAGGAAGGAAAAAGAAAAAGAGAGAAGGGGTGGAAGAAAGAGAGAGGGAGGGAAGGAGGAAGGAAAGAAGGGAGAAAGAGAAAAAGAAAGAAAAGGAAGAAAAGAAGTTAACAGCTCTCAGCTCCTATAAAAATACTCAGGTTAACAGAACATTGAATATAGTACTGGTTTTGTCTGACAGGACATGCAAAGAACTCATACTGAAGCCCATAGTCTATTTTCATTTTATCTTTATCTTCTGTTCCTAGCATCATGCCTGGCATACAGCAGGTGCTTAATAAATGCTGGTTGATTGATTACTACATTAAATGTTCCCCCTACCACCATACCACTTACAAATAAAAAAAGTTGAAATTAACAATAACAAATGCACTAAGCCCTACCTTCTTAGGTGTCTACACAGTCTCTCCAGACTTAAAGTTCTATGCCCTTGGATGGAGACCCTTCCCTCTCCTTACAACAGGAAAAGAACTTTGAGTTATTCAGGAATGAAGCTTCCTTATCCAGACTTCATCCATGTGCACAGTACACATGGCTCACAGAAGCAGAGTTGGGAAAGTTCTGGGTTACGTTTTTCTGTATCTCATTGCTCCCTGGATTTGGCCCTGCTGGTCCTGCTCCAGAAACCCCTATGTTTAGTCAAGCTACTCCTTTGTCACCGCTTGGCCACTGGATCATATTCCTAGAGCTCTTGGTTCACTCTAGGAACCCCTTGTCACTCCTGCCACTGCTTCTGTCATCTGGGAATGTGTGGTTACCTGGCAGGGTCTTGTGGTCCTATAGGCCACTTTCCAAAGAAGTGAGTCTGTATGCATCCCCTCCCCTCTCTCCTCTCTTTCCAGATCTCTCCTGCTTTCTCCAGTCACTTTGTATCCTCCTTTTAAAAGCAAAATCCACTTAGCGCAGGTATGTTAATTAGCCAAGAACTTGAATCAAAGCTAGAACAAGAGCCTCATTAGTGGGCAATAGAGACTTTATTCCTTCTCTAGGGACTTCAACCCTTGTAGACTTAACTGGGTATATCAATTATATCCCTCTAAAATTTTATTTGGAAAGTTTCCTGTGGGAACTGTTGTTGAAGTGAAGTCATATGTTACCAGAATCAGATTCTTGTCCTCAGATAAGAATGGTTAGCAGAGAAATTGCTACCGTGAAATACATTTATAAAGTTTAGTACTTATTATACAAAGACAAAGTTTAGCTCAGAGGCTGACTCTACTCTCTGGGAACTCGAGGTCCAGTAATGGATAGGTATACATACCAATGCTATGCACAGGTCATTTATTCTAAGTTTATCTGAGAGGAACAAACAGAGGGTTGTACGAGTCCCTGGGGGAAGGGTCCAGGAAAGGCTACTAGTAGAAGGTACACTTTGAAATATGTACTTTTGGGGTAGCTAGGTGGTGCAGTGGATAGAGTACAGGCCCAGAAGTCAGTAAGACTTCTGACCTCAGACACGTAACACTTAACTAGCTGTGTGACCCTGGGCAAGTCACTTAATTCCATTGCCTAGCCCCCCCAAAAAAAAGAAAAAGAAAAAGAAATATGTACTTTTTTTTTCTTAATAGTAGTGATGGATTTTCACAGATCCAGCCTTTCCCTAAGGGCCACACAACCACATATCCTAGTTGATACTAATTAAAGGTACCATTCTCTGGCAGTGGAACTAAGCGAAGCTAAGTGGCTTGAATAAGGATTAAATCAATCTCTTTGGCTTCACACTAATCTAAAACAATTGAGCTGACTCTGCAAGAACACAAAACAACAGTCCCAAAGAATCTTCTGCAATTAAGATGTGCTGCTGTTCCCGAAAATTTCAACATTTGGTAAAAGAAGGAAAAAAAAAGTCAATGATTCCCTTCACTGGAAATACAGTTTCGGAACTCTGCAAAGGACATCTATCATACAATTAAAATTCTAAGAATGTCTAGGGAAAACTACCTAGATTGTGAAGGTTCAGGACTGGGGAGTGGCAGAACAAGAGAGAAAATCTCTTTAAATAATATAAGAAGCAACAATGATAAAGGAAATGTTCTGAGATCCATACCAGCAGGTAAACAGAAAAAGACATCACTACTGAGAAAGCCAAATGAGAAGGTAATTAAATTACTCCAACATTGGCCTCAACTAAGAAGGTATGTCAACCATTAGTAGCAATGCTTATTTTACTTTCTTCTTCCACTCTGGTATACTATGACCCAGAGTATAAATGACAGTGCTCCATCCCATTTTTAGAGGAGAAGAAGCTTTTAATGTGGGAACTTCAAAGCATCTCAATACTGTCTATCTCTTATGAAAGGATTGAGTAGGCTTCTCTTTGCAGGTGATATACTAAGACCATAGATTAAAGGCACTTCTGGACTCAAGTATAGGAGAGGTTACAAGGCCAAAGAGGAAAGAAGTGAATTCTTGGGTATTTTAGACACGCTTCTTATCCACGGCTGACTTTTTTTATCCCTTACACTCTGATCTGAACAGGGTCAATCAATGAAATCTTGTAGACAGGAAAGCCTATAGGAAAACCACGATGCAGTTCCATTAAGTCTTTATTTCTTTTATTTTTGTTTGCTTGCTTGTAAGAATAATTTTTATTTAAACTTTTATAAGAACCAGGTAAGCATTTTCAGATATGTTTTCTGCCTTTCTATAGACCTCAACACTTAGCCTAAACGCTAGCACATTGTAGGTTCTAAATGAATGCTTGATTATTGATTGATCATTGTAGCTCCACTGAAGAAAAAAATAGAAGTTCTAGAAGCACTAACCTGCTACTGTAGGACTTTTGGCCCCACAGGTATTCTAAGTGTTGGGAGGTTGGAAGGCCATGTCATATTTCTAACATAGTGTCAGCCGCAGTGGAACAGGGGCTAGCAAAAGATGCAATACCCCAGTGGCTAGATTTAAGAAAAGAGGTGTTATTCAGTCTTTTCTAGTGTTGCTCTATACACTCTTCAGATGTTTCCCAGGAAATACACTGACTCCTTGATGTCACTAATTACTGACACATGAGGAAAATCTGACACACTCCTTTTCCATTTCCCAGTATCCATTGAACCCATTCCATTCTTTGTCAGAGTTTTTGACCAGGGAAGCAGCTCTCTACCTCAAAAACTATACAAACACAAACGTATGTAAAGACATACAAGTATTTGTATACATATACATATAGGTGTGTGTGTGTAGGTTACCAAAACAAGGAAAATGAAATGAGGAATTTCAAGAAAGCTCTTTGATATGATTTAGCACAGAGCCCTTTGTCTGTGCCCTGGGGTGAGGGGTTTAATGTCACCACTTCAAGATGTTAAGATTTCTGACAGGGCACTTCATGCCTCATTTACCATCTAAATGATGGGATTCTAGGCAAGGTATGGAAGCTGACCTATTCTCTCTTGTGGCCTAGACCCAACTTAACCCACAGAATGGCAGCTTGAGGAGCATCCCTTTCATGGATGAGAAGAATCGCCCTCAAAAGATTTGACATCTGTTATACTCTAGGACTCAGAGGTACTACTAAACAGCATTGTTCTAACACCCAGCAGCTGTGAAAATTAAAATTTCTCAGAATCCTAGAACTTTAAATCATCTACCAAATGTCCTCCTTTTTTAAATGCATAAATTCTAAGAGATTGGAGGTGAGGGGAAAGACAGGGGTATCAGGCTTGAGGTATGTAAGTATCATGGACTGCAGAGTTCAATTTATACTGAAGCTAAAAAAAAAAGGAAGTGTATTGTTGAAAGTCACACAGAAAGTTAATGGCAGAGCCAGTGACTGGAATCCTGCTCTCCTAAATCTGAGGTCATGACTTTTATCCTTACACAATTGGCTCCATTCATTTCTTCAACTATGGGGAAAGCACCATACTGAAACCTGGGAGAGATGTAAAGATAACTGTAATATGTTCTCTACCTTAATGAAGATTATAATCTAACAGGGGGCATATGACCCTGTGATAGGACTAATATGGACCATGGCTTCCCACATGTCCCCACTCTCCTAGAAATATGAGTTAAGGTCACATCTTCACATTTACTCCTTAACACCTATGGATTTGTTTTCCATAAAAGGCAACATAGCCAATCACAAGATATGACTGGCCTCTACCTTCTTGTCTTCCTGATTACTCTCTGGCAGTATTGACTTGCTTCCTGGTCACCTGAGGGCATAAAAAGTCCCATCAACTTGTGGTCCAGGCTTCTGTGACTTGATGGATGTTTGAAGACCATCCGAATCATTGCACCTTACCCTGTTGACTAGGCATACAGAAACAGGAGGGGTATCGAAAGATTCTACTCAAGTTAGTACCTAACCATTATCATTTTCATAATCATGTATTTGGTTTATATAATATGAAGTGTGCTTTGCTGAACTAATTACCAGGGGATATTCAGTCCAAAAGAAAAAAAAATCTTCCAAAACTAAAAACCTAAGGTGGTAACATAGGAGAGTGGAAGAGAACAGCAGACCTGGAGTCAAGGTTTGAATCCTAGCTCTGGTATTGACCACAGATGTGACATTAAGCCCATCACCAAAATTCTCTGATTGAATCCTGCCTCAGCGATCATCATCATCATCATCATCATCATCATCATCACCACTATCACCATCATCATCATTGCTAGCATGTATAGTAATTTATAGATAGATAGATAGATAGATAGATAGATAGATAGATAGGTAGATAGATAGATAGATGATAGATAGATAGATAGATAGATAGATAGATAGATAGATAGATAGATAGATAGATAGATAGATA
>NW_020954723.1:18745540-18776715 GCF_900497805.2 Vombatus ursinus
ATAGATAGATAGATAGATAGATAGATAGATAGATAGATAGATAGATAAAGGCAACTAGGTAACACAATGGATAGGGTGATGGACCTAGAGTCAGGAAGACTCCTCTTCCTGAGTTCAAATTTGGCCTCAGACACTTACTAGCTGTGTGATGCTGGGCAAGTCACTTAACCCTGTTTGCTTCAGTTTCCTCTGGAGAACGAATGGCAAAACACTCCAGTATCTTTCCCAAGAAGGCCCCAAATGAGGTCACAAAGAGTTGAATACAACTGAAATTACGACCAACAACATCTACCTATCTATATGTGTGCACACATACAAATATAAATTTTATCATATACAATCATCATCACAGCTACCATTTACATACCACTTTAGGTTTATAAAGCTCTTTATGGTATGTTTTCCCATTTAATCCTCCTAATAATCCTGTAAGATATGTGATATTATTATTCCTGTTTTATATCTGAGAAAACAAAGGCTAAGAAGAATTACATGCCTTTTCCAGGGTCACATAACTAGTGTCTAAGGCTGGACTTGAAATCAAACCTTCTTTACTACAGGCTTAGTGCTGTATTTACTATACCACTTATCGTTATTCACGTTCAACATGAACGTAAGATGGAGTATAACTAGATGATCTCTAAGATTTTTTTCTAATTTTGTGCTCATATGATTTCTTGTTATCCTAATTTACCATTACATTTAAAAAATACCCTCTATCTACCTCTCCCACTCTCCCTGTCTTTCTGTCTGTCTCTGTCTGTCTGTCTGTCTCTGTCTCGTTTTCTCTATAGACACTGAAATAGATTTAGTTATGCTGCAAGTAGAAACAAGCTCCCTTATTTTTGATTGACAGATATAGAACATGCATGAAATGAATGGAAAAAAAATAAACCCCAAAGCAAAATAGAGAATTTAACTGCACATGTGGGAAAAACATTTCACTACTAGAATTTGCCCTATTAGGATAAAGCCACTGGCATATTTTTTATGCAGAGGAAGCCATGTGTGTATAAAGAAAGATAGGGTATCTTCATCCCACTCTGTTGGCATGTTATTAATGAATATGATTGTAATGAATTTTTCTATGTAAGATTATCTAGCATTTCTATAATGTTTTAAAGTTTAGCAAGTCTTTACAACTGTTAACTCATTTTATCCTCACACAAACCCTGTGAGGTAGGGACTATGGTTATTCCCATTTGGCAGATGAATTTTGTTCATTCCCTCATTCAAACTGTTTCATAGACCTTTTTTTCACTAGATAAAAAAGTACCAAAAATGGCACTCTGTTGATTATTATTTTTCTCTTTCATTTTTTTTTCCTTTTTTTGCCCCTAGCTACTCTCAGTTGATTATTGTATATTGACAAACTCACAGCTAACGAATTGCTATTCCCAAATCACAGGTCTGACATGTTGCTATTCTGCTTAAGAAGCTTCCCTAGCTTCCCAACGATATCTGAGATTAACAAAACAAATGAAATTTCAGAAGACCTTATCCTTTGGAGACATCCTCTTCCAACCTTTTCTGTAGAAGATTCATTTTTCTAATGTCTATGAAAAAGTAGTTAATCTTAAGATCTGTTAAGATTCTATGCTGTTATCCCAGAAGATCTATGGAGACATTTTAAGTGTTCATTCTCCAACTGATATCAATCCTAATTCCTCTTAGTTTAAAAGAGCTAAATATTTAAAAACTATTTTTCCCATTAAGATAAATCTATTCTTGATTATCCAAAATAAATTCAAATGTTTGTTATCTTTGATAAAATATCAAAACTAAGTTTTAAAGTAAAATTTATCCTCTCCATAACAGTGGTTAAGTGAAACTTAAAAATAGGTTTTAGTCTACAAAAAGGTTCCCCCAAAATATTTTGGGGGAGCTAAGATTTTCAGTGATCCCTCAGTATTTCAGTTGACTACCAAGTTGCATTTACTCATCATACTCCAACCACTTAGGGTATAACAGATCCTCCCACTTCTGCAGTAACTTAATAGCAATCTAATTCATTTATGTGCTGAAGTTAGAGCTGGGTGGGGGTTGGGTAGAACTTTGTAGGAAAACCTAGGGCAGTGATCTCCACTACAATTTTCTGACATGTACAAATTGTACCAATTTGTACTAAATTGCAGGAATTCTGTACATTAGCAATATAGGAACTATAATCTCACTGGTTAAAAAAAGCTTGTATTAACATAAGATATCTCTTGCCTAGGCATACAACTGAAATGCATATGTAATTAGAGAGGGTGGCTATTTATCAAAGGTATAAACACTGGCAAACACTTCTGACAGCACTATATTGTTTAGGAAATAAGCAGAGGGACAGGTATGCCAGTTTAGCTAATTCTGCTCAAGAAATTACTGTTTCTTTGTACAATTCAGTTCAGATATTTTTCCCTTTCTCATTTAGGGCACAGAGCTCTAGCTTCCAGCAACCAAGGTTCAGTGATATAAGGCACTGGAATTTTCATCTGAAGAGCTGGATCTGAATCTTGACTGTTAACTTACTGTCTATGTGACCTTGGGAAAATGAATTCACATCTCTGAGTCTCAGTTGCCTTATCTGTAAAATGGGGATGCTGGGTAAAACAGATGATTTCTAAGGTCCATTCTAGATCTAAGAGCAGCATGGCACGGTGGAAAAAGAAAGGAGAGAGACCCAAGTTCACCTCCTTCCTGATCAAGTCTCTTACCCTCAATGAACCTCAGTTTCTTTATCTTTAAAACTGCCATAATACCTTCATTATTTACCTCACCTCAAAATCTTATTGTAAGTTTCCATGGAATTATGCATCTAAAGTTTTGCCCTTGTGAGACTGCTCTTCCCAATCTATCTTAAATTTCTCCCTGGCTATTGGTTCTTTCTTGCTGCCTACAAAAATGCCCATGCCCCCTCCATCCTTAAAAACAAACAGAGAACAACTAGGTGACACAACAGATAGAGCACCAGCCCAGGAGGCAGGAGGACCTGAGTTCAAATCTGGCCTCAGACATATAACACTCCCTCTTTTCCTTCACTTTTGGTTTCTTTGACTTCTTTGAAGACTTAGACCAAATCCTAACTACTTCAAGAGGCTTTTCCTGCCCTCTCCCATATCATTCTGCCCTCCCCCAGGTACCTTCCCTCCGAGATTACCTCCTACTTACTCTGTATATTTATTATTTTTTGTTTAGTAATTTCAGTCATATCCAGCTCTTTGTGACCCCATTTGGGTTTTCTTGGCAAAGATACTGGAGTGATTTGCCACTTTCTTCTCCAGCTCATTTTACGGATGAGGAAACTGAGGCAAACAGGGTTAAGTGACTTGCCCAAGATCACACAGCTAGTAAGTTTCTGAGACCAGATTTGAACTCCGTACGTATCTTGTACATAAATTGTTGTCTGCATGTCATCTCCCCCATTAGAATAGCAAGGTCCATGTTTCTGCCGTTCTTTGTATCCCCAGGACTAAGTACAATTCTTCAAACAAAGTAAATTAATAAATGCTTATTGACTGACTGATTAGTTAATGATTATTGAATTTAATTATCAGTTATTACAATTAAATATTGAGAGGCACAATCAGGAAATCATTCCTGATGTCAAACCAAACTTACCTTTTATTATTTTCATTCTATTATGCTTCATGACCTTCTTGCTCTACTTAAGATGTGTTCACCCTCAAGAAATATGCAGAATGCTATCACTATTCTAGTTCCACTGGGTACAACAAGCCATACTAATTCAGGACATTTAGCATTTCATTATAAGCCAAGTTACACAATGCACAGCAGGGCCAGCTCTAGGCAAAATTGTGAAACAGGAGAAGTTTATCTTTGGTATCCTTATATCCTCTTTGAGTATACTAGCCCTTTTCTTGGTACCTCTACTCTCTAACTATAGGTATTAAGGACCATAGCCCATTCCTGCAGGGCCTTACTTTCAGCTAATCTTCTGCAATGTATAAACTGATAATTGCTGAATCTCCCATTGTTACCTGAATTTCAAAAAGAGAATCTGGAGAACTAAAAAGTTTACAATCCAAAGAATATATCTCTAGTGGCAGAATTTCAAGCACTCTTGCAGCAAATGGGAGAGATATTTTTGGTCAGTTGGCCCAGGCACTATCTCTCATTATTTGACATGGGTGATCACCTATTCTTCCTTTTTATAAAGTCATACTGATAGAAAATTCCTGTTTCCACTTCTCAGATTTGCTTTAAAGGCTACAATGACACAGATCCCTTAGTCACATTCTTGAGAAGATAGTATGTATAATGAGAAGATCTTCTTTTCCTGTCACCAGCTCCAAACCCACAATAAGTTACTTTTGTTTAGGAATCCCTGTTTAAATAAATTATAATAAACTCACATGGACTTTAAGGTTTACAAAGCTCTTTCCTCTCAACAGCTGCTAGTTAAGTAATTTAAGTATTATTTTATTAATAATAATACTGTTTTATAGGTGAGTAAACTGAGACTTGGGAAAGTTGATGCCCATGGCCATAAAACTAATGTCATATTCATGATGCAAATCAAGGTCTTCAGATTCATGATGTAAACCAAGGTCTCCTGGCTCTAAGTGTAATGCCCTTTTCTACTATATGAAATTTATTCTCAAAGGCATCTATAATCCACTTTTGACTCTGATGATGAAGAGAATTCATAGCCATAAATATACTGCAAAAATTTTTATTTTAATCAAGAACTATAATAATCTCTTAATTAAGAAGCTTATTCAAATTTTTAGAAGAACTAATTCAGACTTGTGAATAATTCTTTCCCTTAAGGAAGTATCAGGTTTAAATGGAGAAGCAAATAATAAGGCTGTGATGTTTGCCCTAATTTTATAGGTTCAGGTTTATATAATTATTCAAAGACATTGGACTCAAAATGAGATTGAATTTATTACCCGCTGGATGGTGGGTATTATCAATATTTTTGTATTTGTGTGGTATTTGTTTTATGGTCCAAACAGCCAAAAGTCCCATTGGTTTCTTCAACTGAGAAGCCTCAATTATAGCATGCTTTTATATTCATTTATACTTTTTTTTCTTTTTAACTACTAATTCTTAACAAATGTGAAACTGCCTAATTTAACCCTGCAAAATTTAAACCTAATTTAATCCCCCCTCTCCTTTCTCTCCCCCACCCCACCTAGATACACCATAATACTTTATTCTTTTCATTCTGAATATTTATACTTTAATAAAAAAAATTTTTCTGGGGTACACAAATTGCTCTAGTGTTGATGCTTCAGAGCAGTTTAATATGTAAAAAATTACTTCAGATTTTGTTCCAGCACAGACTCTTATAGAACAAGTTTAAACTACCAATTTAAAATATATAACAGGAAAGTAAAGAAGCCATAGACAACAAAACAATATCAGTAGTAAATATATATATATATATATATATATATAGATAGATAGATAGATATATGCACCAAATAACATAGTCTCTAAATTCATAATGGAAAAAATAGCTCAACTTAAAAAAAAGATATAGATTTTAACACAATAATAGTAGTTGAATTCTTGGCTCAAAGCTGTACAAATATATCAGCAAGATAAAAGGAAAAATATAGAACTGAGCAAACTATTAAATAATTTAGAAATAAACATATTTTAGAACTAAATCAAACTATGGCATCTGAATGTAAATAATAAAGAATATACATATTTGTCAGCAACACATAGCACCTTAAAATAGATAATGTATTAGGGTCTAGAGAAATTGCAAATAAATGTAAGAAAAAAAGTAGAGATACTAAACATATCCTTTAAAACTCTTAAAAGTCGTAAGTCTAAATGCAAACCTCATAATGAAATCCGAAACAATGAGTGGGTCAAAGAAACATCATAGAAACTATGAATAACTATGTAAAAGACAATGATAATAAAGATGAAATATATCAAAATAATCTAATGTAGCTAAGGTTGTTGTCAGAAGAAGAATTATATCCTTAAAATACATATTTGCAAAAATATAAAAAGAAAGTTACTTAAATGTGCAGTTTTAAAAATTAGAAAATCAACACTACCAAACTCAAAATAGACACCAAAAAAGGGCAATCTTAAAAATTAGGGAAGAAACTGATTAATTGAAAACCTAAAATACTAGAACTGATAAGCAAAATTAAAAACTGTTTCTCTGAGACCAACAAAGATTTAAACCCTTAGTCAAAGTGATTAATAAGAGGGGCAAGGAAAAATAAAATTAATCAAATTTAAAATGAGTGAGGAGAAATAACTACTGAGAGTTTAATATAATCAGAACCTGCTGTATACAGTTATATGCCAACAAAACAGAGTTCAATAGAAATAGATGATTTCATTTAAAAAAATCCAAATAAAGATTTAAATAATTTAATCAAAGGAATTTTAACTACTTACAAAGGAACTACCAAAAGAGAGAAAGGGTAAAAAGGAACCAGATGAATTTGTAGGAGAATTCTATCAAACTTTTAAAATATATTAATGTTTATTCTGTGCAAATTATTCTCAAATTTGAGAAAGTAAGCACTCCACCAAACTCATTTTATGAGACAAATATATTTTAATAGCTAAACTAGGAAGAGACACATCTAAAAAAAAAGAACTTTAGCAATATATACAACAAATATTGCTGTATTCTACATATGGAATATATTGAATGTAGCAATTCAAAGCATTTAAATACAATCATGACAAAAAGACTATAACAATGTATCCAAAAAAGTTTCCACTATAATCGGGTTGAATTTGTACTAGGAGCATAAAGATTCTTCATTATTAGGGAAATAATTACCACAATTAATAATATAAAAAATTACAAACACATTTATATTAGTGGACACCCCCCAAAAAAACCTTTGACAAAATACAACACTCATTTATGCTAGGAAGCATAAATTACAAATTATAGTTATAGAAGAATTTTTAATATCATAAAGTATATATCTTTAATCAAAAGCTAGCATTATATGCAATAGAGAATCATTAATGATTTCCTAATAAAGACAAGAGTAAGCATGATGCCCCTTCCCTTCCCTTCCTCACTTTTATTTGATATAATTCTTGAAATGCTAGCAGGAGAATTAAAAAAAAGAAGGTAAAGACATGAAGACAGACAATAAGATGACAAAATTAGTACTATTTACTAATGACATGAGAGTTTGCTTTAGAAAATCCTAGGGAATAAGGCAAGGCACTAATTGAGAAAATAGATTCACTAGGGTTTTAGCCTACTAATAAACCCACAAAAATCAACAACTTTTTTATGTAATAATTAAAAATTCAAGAGTTAATAAAACAATAATAATAAACCAACAAATATAAAATGTATAAAATAGCTAGAAGGCAATCTACCAAAGCACACTGAATACTTATTTAGTTACCATTACAAAGAAGGTAGGTGGTGCAGTGGAAAGAGTGCCAGACTTGGAGTCAGGATGACTAATCTTTCTGAGTTCAAATCTGGTCACAGACACTTACTAGCTATATAGGTATATATATGTGTGTGTGTGTGTGTGTGTGTGTGTGTGTGTGTGTGTGTATGTGTATGGTATATATACCCTGGGCATGCCACTCAACTCTGCTTGTCTCATTTTCCTCATCTGTAAAATGAGCTGGAAAAGGAAATGGCAAATTACTCTAATACCTTTGCCAAGAAAACCCCAAAAGGGGTCATGAAGAATCAAACATGACTGAAAAAGATTAAACAAAAACAAATGTGTAGATAGATAAAACCAGCAGGCAAGTCATCAGAAGACATGAACAAACAGTTTTCTAAAAAAATTCAAACTGGTAACAACTACATGATATAATGCTCCAACTCACTGAGAGTAAGAGAAATGTATGTCAAAACAACCTTGTTATTTCATTTCATACCCTATAAACTACAAAAGATGACACTGGATGAAAGACAGAACCAGTCAATATTGGAAGGGTTGTAAAAAGAGGCACAATTATACATTGTTGGTGGAACTGTGATTTGATCCAACCATTCTGGAGGGCAATTTGTAATTATTCAAAGAAATTGACTAAAATGTCCATTCATTTTGATCCGGATATTCCATGGCTAGGCATACATCCTAAGGAAGAGAGTGACAAAAGGAAAGTCTCATGTATGCCAAAGCATTTGTAGCAACTCTTTTTGTGGTAGGAAAGAACTGTACATAAATTAGATGCTTATCAATTGCGTAAATGGCTAGACAAATTGTGATGCATTAATATAATGCAATATTTTGGTGCTGTAAAAAACAAATGCAGAGAAGCATAGAAAAAGTTATATGAACTCATGCAAAGAGACAAAAGAATCAGAACCAGTAAAAATACACAATAACCACCCCAACACACACAATATTGTATATACCAACACGCTTTTTTGATTCACTGCTTAATTTTGTTGAAAAGACATTAATAAAGATTTTTTTACAGTGGAAAGGACATATTTGCCCCTCCAACTTCACTCATCTCAGCCCCCTTCCAACATTTCTCCTCTCTTGGTGAAACCAAGGGAAAAAACAAATGATAACAACTGGTTTCCCCAATCTTTTCCCCAATTAGTATGGTAAACTATTTTCCCCAATGATCATCCCACAAATTTATCCCATTTCTTTCCCTTTTCTCTAAATAATATCTTCTAAACTATATAAAATGTTCACTTTCTCCCCCAATATCCAAGTTGATTCATTATACAACAATTTCAGCTTCAACTCTTCGGTATGAATTAAGTAGATCCCTCTGAATTACAATCCAGGTTACCAGAGGAGAACAATTTTAAAAATAATAATGTAAGTTAATCTCTCCACCAGGAGTAAAAAAAAATGACCATTAGTTATTTTGAAGTGGAAAAAGCACTCGAATTGAAGTCAGAGAATCTAGGTTTAAATCCTGGCTCTGCCTTTTATTACCTGTATGGTCTTGGGAAAGTCACTTTATTTCTCTTGGCCTCAGTTTCCTCAACTGTAAAATGAGGCAGTTGGACTCAATGACCTTTAAGTTTGCTTCCAGTCCTAAAACTATAATCTATGATTCTTGAGTAAATGAAAATAAACTCAACTAGCCCACTATAGTTAATCGGTCAGATATCACCATACCAGGCTATGCATGACACTCTATCCAAGCCTCCACTCCAGCACAACAGTATGCTTATATCCTTCCCATGTCCCCTTTCCATCTTTCACTCTGGTTTCAGTAATCAAATCAATACGATCATGTTCCCATTGTTCCTGGAAAGATGTATCAAATGTCTGCCCTTTGCATCAACTCAGATCCCTTTGACTCCACAGACAATCCATTTCCTGGTTCTACTTATTCCAATATATGTATCATTTTCTCTTTTTGAATATGATGTTCTTGAGTACAGTATTGTCTTATTTTTGTATTTGTACCCCCAGTGCTTACCAGTATCTGGCACATAATGATCACTTTGATAAATGCTTTTTTCATTCATTCATTGATTCAATAATTCATCTTGTTATTGAGAGTTTACATTATTCTGTAATTTGAATGAAATCAGATGACAGAAATACAGGCTTAAAAATTGAGGGTGGTATCAAGAAATGTCATTCAATCATTATTTCTATAATTTATATTAGAATGAGAGGATCCATCACATGATACAGAGTGGGCTTGCTTGGAATGAGAAACAGCTTGAGTTCAAGCCCTGCCTCTGACACATACTAGTTGTTCGACCAGAGGTATATCATTTTATTTCTCAGTGCCCAAGGAACTCTTTGAGATGAGTAAGCCCCAGATGAATTATTGATAAACATACTTGGAGGGAGTTTCCCATACTCTGAGAAATCCCCACTCAGATGAAATTGGACCAAAAACAAATCCTATGACCTTAGAATGGGTAGGTTATTTTGTGAGTTATGAACAAAAGGTAATTTTAAATCATTTTCACTTCCAGATCTCTGAAGATTGCCTCTGAACCTAATTACAGAGGAAAAACTAAGAAACCACCATGACAAAGGATAGATTACTTTCTTGGGACATGGGTGCCAGGCAGAATGACAAGGGATTGAAAAAATTGCAGTAAGATGAAATTTCACAGTGACCAACATCATGTCAAGAAAGCATCTGGACAAAGCAATAAGAGAGGGGGTATGAAGAGGGATAATTCTCATATTAAACTGCTTTGATATCCTAACCATTTATGTGTTAAGCTGATCAACTTCCAGCGTTCTTGGGAAACATGATTTAGAAAGTAAAAAAAGAGAGGCAAGAGTATGATGTAGAAGAATACCATATTTGTAGTAAGTAGATTTTTGTTTAAAATCTGACTCTGCTACTTGTGTCACCATGAACAAGTCATTCCATTTCTCTGGCCTTTAATTTCCTTTTCAGTAGAATGAAAGCAGATGGACTAGATTAATCTTAGGATTTCTTCCATCTCTAAAGTCTATCATTCCATAAGCAAGCGTGAAGGTCATTTGATGGAAGGAAGTTAGCAAAACCCCCTCCCTGAAAAGTTTAACTCTATGATTGTATCCTCTAGATCAAAAAGAAAAAAGGGAGAAATTTGCAGGTATAAGTGCTAAAAATTAATAATAATTTTAATGGCTTGTTTCGGCAGTCCTCTAAATCAGTAAAAGCTGAGAACGGATACCTAGACCTCTACCAATACCATTACAAGCAAAATTAAGCCTCACAAAAGTGGCTGTCTCAGCAGAAATATACAACCCCAAGCTGCCACATTAGCATAAAGCATGGCAGCCAGAAATTATTACTGCCTCTAATCTCCAAACACTCAGGAGCTCAGTTGCCTTCAACAGAATGACCTGTCCATTGTGATGCATTGGTATTTTTTTTCTCTCACATGCACATACCCTACTGCCCTTTTGAAGTAAAAATTTATAGCTCCTGAAATTAAAAAAAAAATGCAATATTTTTACTGCCCCAACTACCACTCCACCAACCTCAAACTCACCCCAGTACTTCTCCCTCTGGGACATTCAGTCAGGTCAGGGAATTCCATCTACTGCTCTAGAATCCTAAACTGAATTGAACATAGAGGCATGAAGATTCACTTTACTTAGAGGCCTTACTAATGGTTAATAGCCCTTGGGAAAAACAAACAAACAAACAATTCCTGAATTCTCTTAAGACTTTAAAAGGCACATCTTCTCAATGTTAAGGATGCTTTTGTGTCAGAAGTGCTGTTTTGTATGAGTATCTTGATCTTTAAGAATTGTATTGTTAAACCTGGTGAAATAAAAGATATTCATGGATACAAAAGAGACTAAAAATACTGCAGAAAGACAATATGTGGGAAATATTACACTGGTATTACAATCATGTCCCCTTTCATAAATCCACTTATCCTTGCAAAAGGTCACTTCAAAACATGCTTAAATATCCCTCCGCCTCCTCTGTCTACATATCTCCATTTTAATAAAATGTGACATTTGATGCTTATGCTTCAGTATGGTACCTTTACAACTGAACCTTCACAATGCCTTGTAGCAAGAAGAAAAGAGAGGAGTCTATAAGGGGAGAAAATACCTGGGAAAAACAAATCCCCATATTGAAATACACTATAAAAGATTTGGATGGCAAGCTATAACTTATTTCTATCTCCCAGTATCTGTCCTGAGAAAATTGGCCGTGGCATAAATAGACTAGCCAGTATCCCAAATCTCATTCTCTGGCTGCTATCCCCATCTGAGAAAAAATCAAGAAAATACATTCTTGGGATGATCCTTGTCTTGACCACTGACTTACCCAATGACACTTTCCTATTCACTAGAGGTACCCAGCTGGGCTACTTAAACCCCAAGTAGGAACAAGAAGTTTGTTAAGAAGTATGGATAAGGCAGTGGATAGAGCATCAGCCCTGAAGTCAGCCTCAGACCAAACACTTGACACTGACAAGCTGTGTGACCCTGGGCAAGTCACTTAACCCCAATTGCCTAAAAAAATTAAATAAAAAAAGAAGAAGACTCATAAGTCTTTTAAAAAAAGTATGGGTAATTGGTTTTCTTTATTTTTTATGTTCACATAAATGACAAACTCTGGATTTTTTTTTTACTTTCATATTGTTTAGGGTTTGGCGTGGGAGTTGGGGGAATGGAGGTAAAGGAAGGTATACCAAAAATCAAGAAACTGAGAACATTACACTATCTACATTGGCCATAGAGGGGGAGAGGGACAACTAATCTGGACTCAGGGGTCATCCTTGTCTTCTGTGATAATCTGCATGCTTGTTTTGCATTGCTACAAGGCTGCCTTATGGCAATCTCTATTTCATTCTCCCCCTTCTTTTTTGATGGGGGGAAGAAAAGAAAAATCAATCAGAATGAAATATGGCTCGTCAGGTCTGAAGTAAAGCCCAGTCATGTAGAAAATAGATGAGGCATTGTACTATGAGATCAAGAAAATAGGGTGAATAAACTCCATCACTGGGTACAATTATCTCTCCAAAGAAAAACAAAATAAAATAAATAAACATACACTTACACAGAGACACAGGGAGATATATTTACAAAATATTTCTGCCCTTGCCACACACATATTTTGCTCCATGGGATCTTAGTTGCTCATTTCTTCCATAATCCAGTCTTTCTATGGAAGACCTGGAACTCAGTTCATCCATAATACCATTCAGTGAAAGGTCTGATAGGTTACAGGGATTAGTGAAGGGAATAGCAACTACAAATGATGTTCCCTGGCCTGGCAGTTTTGTTAAAGAGAGTTAAGTTCTCAGGTTCCATGGCAGGATGCTTTGTGGAATTTGAGGTACATGTAATCAATTGACTATAGATTATCCCAGAGGTCTACTGGGAATATTAACCTAAGGAACTACTGGATAATCAACATTTGTCCACTAATCATCATCATCATTGTAACTCTGATACTTATATGGTCCTTTAAAGTTTTACAAAATCCTGGAAAAACTTTCTTGAACTAATGCTGATTGAAGTGAGCAGAACCAGGAGAACACTATATACAGTAACAGCAACATTGTATGATGACCAACTTTGACAGACTTAGCCTTTCTCAGTGATACAATGATCTAACACAATTCCAAAAGACTCATGACGGAAAATGCTATCCACATCCAGAGAAAGAACTATGGAGTCTGAATGCAGATCAAAGCATACTATTTTTTCTCGTGGATTCCCCCTTTTGTTCTGATTCTTCTTCCATAACATGATTAATGTGGAAACATGTTTAATATAATTGTACATGTATAAGACTATATCAAATTGCTAGCTGTCTTGGAAAGGGGAGGGGAGGAAGGGAGAAAAAAATTCAGAACTCAAAATCTTGTAAAAGTGAATGTTGAAAATAGAAAGAAAGAAAAGAAGGAATGAAGGAAGAAGAAAAAGAAAGAAACAAAGAAACAAAGAAAAAGAAAGATAAAACAAGGATTTTTTTCTTTCTAAAAAGACTTGAAAAGCATAGGACTTTCTGCTCCCGTTTTTCCCATTAGGTAAGTGGAGTAATATCACTTCTTAATGTGTGACTATAAAGCTACAGAAGACCACACATCCTCTCTGGGGTCTCAACTAGGTCTTTGGGATCACACATAGCTGTGTTATAATTGCACTTACATTAATATCCACCTATTCCAGCAATTATTCCCATAATAATATCCGTGGCAGTTTAATTGTGCCATCTTATATAAACTCTTATTAGTGATGGCTCTTTGGGAGGGGATTGAGGGAAAACAGCTGGAGCAAGGTCACCAATGAGAGGCCCTTAGAGAGACGTATTTGATTTCCTAATCCTTCTGGTAGAGTCAGCTGCCAAGAAGGAATCAAAATAAAAATCTGCTAGAGAACTGGAAATTCCATATGAGCAAGACATACCTTAAATTGACATTTTAAAAAATCTGCTAATATTAATTCTCCTTGCTTTGGGCCCTTTCATACACATAAGTAAAGGAAACTAAAATTATCGCTCATTGTTATAACACTTTACCATATGGTTTCCTTGCAACCGCGTGAGGCAGACAGTGCAATTATGATTACTCCCCCCCCCCCTTTAAAGATGAGGAAAGTAAGTTTAAGGGATTTGCTTAGTATCACTTCACTAGTAAGTAAAGAAGCTGAGATTTGGACCCTGGTTTCTCCAGTCCAATGCCCTTTCCACCACGCCGTAATCCCAATCTTTGTAAAATAGAGGAAAATTTCCTTCAGCTGCTCTTCAGTCCTCCTCCTAATCTAGCCCTAATTTAAAATTCATTCCTCACTACCTCCTACCTTCCCTATTTAGCTACCTCTGTGCTTCCAAACATAGATAAATTTTTTTCTCTCTGAGAAACCGACCCCAACAAGCCCACCCACAATGTTCTCCTCCTGCTCTGAGTTCCTATAGCAAGTCCTGATTGTTCCACACATTTAATGGCTTAAAAAAAAAAAAACTAATAAGACTGTGGTTTTATAGACTCCAGGAGCACCAGGTAAGGAATGAGGAACTCCCTCTAACAGCGCAGATCACAACCTTCTTTGAAATTTTTAGTCTTACTTTAAGACTCTCATCAATGCAATGATAAACCATGCTTCCAGAAGACTGAAATATACTACTTATCTCCTGCTGTGGAGGTGATGGCCTTAAAATGCAAAATGAAGACACATATTTTTGAACATGGTCAATGTGGGAATTTGTTTTCTTTGATTATGCATACTTGTTATAAGGGTGTTATTTTTTGATGTTCAATTGTTTGGGGGGTGGAAGTGGGAGGAAGAGAATATAAAGGCTTGTTAATTGGAGAAAATGATAAAAATAAATTGGGGAGTAAAAAAAGAAATTTAGAGTCTTAGTTTCCTAAGAACACTAGAAAGTTAAGCCAAGGTCAAAGAGAAAGGACTTGAATCCAGGTCTTTCTGATTCCATGGCAGTCTCTTTATTCACTATGTTAAGTTGTCTTTCTATTTAATATTGATGCAGTGTGGCATAAGGACTAGAGTAGCATGCAGGCAGTAGGACATGGATTTGAATCCTATCTTTAGTGATTACTAATTGTAAAGCTGAGCCCTGCTCTTAATATGCCTCAATCCACTCCCTCAACCTTTTCTAAGTTGCAAACAAGTTGTCTTGGCTTTGGTGGAATACAGTGGGAGTTCCACATGATGAAAAAGTGTAGACTATATGTTATAATAATTAATAACAAAGTTTGTGTATGGAAGGCTGTCCTTGAAATCAGGAAGACCTCAATTCTATTCTGTTCTGTTTCTGACATGTATTGTCTTTGTGACCTGGACAAATCATTCAACCTCAATGCTACCTGGAAACTAGTTTGGCATGTAGTGAGGGCTTAATATGGTAGCTAGGTGGTACAGTGGATAGAGTGCTAGGCCTGGAGTCAGGAAGTTTCATCTTCCTGAGCTCAATTCTGGCTTGACACTTACTAGTTGAGTGACCCCAGGCAAGTCACTTAACCCTATTTGCTTCAGTTTCCTCATCTATAAAATGAGCTGGGAAAAGAAATGACAAACCACTCCAGTTTCTTTGCCAAGAAAATCCCATATGGGGTTACAAAAACTTGGGTATATCTGAACAATAAGAAGGCTTAATAAATACTTATTGACTGACTGAGTAACCATCCCTTAGAAATAGCCATCTTAGGGGCAGCTAGGTGGTGCAGTGGATAAAGCACCGGCCCTGAAGTCAGGAGGACCTGCGTTCAATTCCAACCTCAGAGCAAATACTTGACACTTACTAGCTGTGTGACCTTGGACAAGTCACTTAACCCCAACTGCCTAAAAAAAAGAGAGAAAAGAAAAGAAATAGCCATCCTAGGGACAGTTAGGTGGCACAGTGGATAGAGCACCAGCCCTGGATCAGCAGGACCTGAGTTCAAATCCAGCCTCAGATACATAACACTCACTAGCTGTATGACTCTGGGCAAGTCACTTAACCCCAATTGCCCTCACCAGAAGAAGAAGAAGAAGAAATATCCATCCAATTTTGACCTGAAGACTGGCAATGAAACCACCTCTAGAGGTAGTCCTTTCTATTTCATTAAAATCATTGGTTTTTCTTACATGAAATTAAATCTGCAATGTATAGCCACTGCTCTCTTTCTTTTCTCCAGAGCCACTTAGAGAATCTCTAATTCCTCATAGTCCTTCAGATTCTTGATGACAACTCTCCTGTCCCATCTAAGCCTTCTTTTTCTAGTTTAAACACGTCCAGTTTATTCAATAGATCTCTGTACAGCATGCTCTCTGTAGAGCATGCTCCCTACTCCTCTGACCATCCTGATTGCCCTCCTCTGGACGTTCCACCTGGGCCATGTCTTTTTCTGAAATGTGGTTCCTAGGAATGGACACAATATTCCAGATATACCTGACGATGGCAAAGTACAGTGTTACCTGGTTTAGATTATGTGCAGCTCTTAATGTAGCCTAAAATAACATCATCTGGTTTTGGCTGTTACGTTATACTGTTGACTTTTATTAAGCTAACAACCTACAGAAACCTCCAGGTCCTTCCCCTTAACCCTACCACTATTGTCTAGTCATACTTCCAGTCACCTACATTCTAAATTTTATTTTTTTGAATCTGTATCCAATATTATATTTGTTTCTATTGCATTTGATCTTATTCAGTTTGACCCAATGTTGCAATCTATAGACATATTTTTGTACCTGGAGTTTAACCATCTAATACATTAGCTTCTCTTTCACCCATTCCTCCAATAATGGTTATCTGCAGATGTGACAAGTATGCCAGCTATATCTTCACCCAAATTCTTGACAAAAATAATGCTGAATAGGATAGAAGCAAGAACAGATCCCCTGGATCTGCACCCCAGACCAGAGGCCATACGGATTCATTCTTTGAGTGAAGTCATTCAACCAGCTTTAAATCCACACTAGACCATATACCTCCATTTTATTTACAAAGGAAAACATGAGAGAGTTTGTCCAAAGAACTCAACAGCTGACTGGATGAAGGGAAAGGTAGCAAGGGAGAGAACGGAGTTGAAGAAGAAGCTGAGGTTTTGATGCTGAGTGAATGACAGCTTGCACTGACAGAATAACAAACCCATCACCCAGAAAACTGTGAGGCCAGGACATTACATTCCCTGTGGGGATGAAGGGAGAGAATACAACTAACTGATGAACAGAAAGTTCTATCTATCAGAGCAAGCCAAGAACCACAGGCCTAGAACTGGCAGGGACTTCAGAGACCGTGTAGTCCAAGCCTTTCATTTTACAGATGAGGAATCTACTGTCAGGAGGATGGTTATCTGCCCAAGGTTACCCATCAGAGGCAGGATTTGAAACCAGGTACTCTGACTCTTGAACCACTGCTTCTTCTATGGTACCTCTTCTGCTTCTTGCTTAACAACACACACTTCAAAGTGCAACTCATTATACTTTCATCTGATAACAACATTCTTTGTGGCAATAAGGAGGGGAAAATTTATCTTAATGGATCTGGGAAGTCATTGTGCATGGGTCAATTTGGTAATTTGGGATGAAAAATGAGAGACTGCTAGAAAATTATGTAGAGCTTTCAATGACCCTAAGACTCTCTCAGGATAAAAAAAAATATTGATCCCTCTAACATTACTATTCGTAAAATGATGTTATGTGACTGTGAACCATAGTATACCATAATTTCTGAAGAATGAAAATTATGGATCACCCAAGGGGCAATGGAGAAATGATTAGCTAGATGTAAATAGGCTACGACATTAATAATGAGTAATTATGTGCAAATCCAGTGAAAGAAATATTATCAAAGAAATATATGCATGGGAAAGGAGGAAGCCTGGTCAAGTAAAGAGAACAATGAGTTATCAATAAAATGGACATTCCACATGCTAAATGGCACCCAAGTAATATTAACAGACCTAGACAAAAGAACTCATTGTGTTGACTTATTGAAAGACATAGACAAATTAAATTGAATGAAAAGGTATGGAAAGAATACGTATCTTGAATGGAAAATGAAGAATACCAAGATGAAAAAAATCACAGATTTCTCTGTGATTTTCTTTGAAAAGGAGTAAACTTTTTTTCAACTCTCTGTTTAAGAAAAAAATTGAGTGTACTAAAGTCTTTATAGTATACTATTTTTGCCACTGCAAAAGACTATAAGAATTTAGCTAACAAACTTTTAAGAAAACATATACAAATATGAAAAGCAGAGCTCTATTCTTGAGAAGAGATATATTCTGTCATTTCTTTTTCTTTTCATGAGGAACAAACCCTACCGAGGATGAAAGGAAAAACCAGGTGCTGAATTATGATATCATTCTCTGCAACAAGCCTGCTTTGTTGTCGTGCAGATGTAATGAATTTAGAATAACATGGAAGGGGGCTCTACCATATTTTTAACAAGAAATTTTTTTTTACCTAAAATGGCCCCATGGCTATTGTGCAAGAGTTGAAGTTTCCAATCGTACTCAGTGAGACTTTAAGAAAATAGCTTTTTGATTCTTGCTCCCATGTCTAGAAAAGGAAGGTGAATATGCCTGTCAACTTAATAATACTTAGGAGGAAATATTATAAATGAAATAATATTTTGACAATCTTTCAAGAATTAGAAGAGAAACTCTAGTTTTCCCACTTCTCACTATACAATAGGGAAATTATTTTCTAACTTTCAAAACCAATAAACAATAAATCAATCATCTGAGTTGTATAAAACATCTATCTGAAAACTTTGTCCTCAACTTTCAGGAGACTTTATTTGCAGATTACATTTCTTTCAGTCAATTTAGTTCATCTTTTTCTCCTTAAATTTTCAAACTTTTTCTATATTCAAGGAATAATTAAGAAGCTCTTTGTTTGCAGGTAATGGAACACTTGTCAATTCTCTTGGAGACTAGCACCCTGAGGTTGTGTAGACTTACAAAATATTGGGTCTTTTACTATGAAATGTCAAAAATCCATTCTACTTTGAAGTTTTTCTTTAAATTAAAAACAGTTAAATATAAGGATGATATAGAGAAAAACATTAGGTATGATGAATATTTATAAGTCCACATTAACTAATACAGCAAATATTATACCTTGTATTAAGTATTTATTCAGGAATCTATAATAACTCACTCCCCTTTGTCCATTGGTCATAGTCTAAGATCCTTACACTACCACCTTTAGACACTATGTAATCCCATGCAGTTTCCCATTTTTCTGCCACTCATACCAGCTTACCTACTCATTGCTACATTATGTTCATTTTAACATTCTTTGTCTTGGTCTATACTGGTTGCCCTGACTGAAATAGCCTTCTTGAAATGCCCTTTGCTTTCTCACCTCTAAAATGAAGAGATTGGATTATGAACTTAAAGGTCTCTTCCATTTCTGAATCTTGTTGTCTCATGATTCCCTCAATCTCACCAAGTTCAACCAAACACCCAAGATTCATCCCACATATTGCTCCTTCCTCACAGTTTCCTTTGATAACTCTTACCACTACTGCTCCCTCCCCTCCCTGATCTCCTCTAGTACTTACTGTACCTAGCAGGAGACCCCAGAATCTTAGAACTGGGAAGGATTTCAGAGCTCATTTAGCTCTCAACTATGAGTTGGAATCTCCCCTACAACATTCCTGCCTAGTGATTATCTATCCAGCCTGTACCTGAAAACGTTTTAGGCAACACATTCTATTTCTAGACAGCTCTAAATTGTTAGGAACTTCTTATGTTAAACCAAAAATCTCCCTTTTTGTAGCTTTCATCCATTACCTCCTCCCCATCCAATCAATTTTGGCCGTTCAGTGCCCTTCCTAACATGTGGCTCCTAAAATTTAGCATGTTAGTCCAAATGGGTGTGTTTCATTGTTGTTTGTTTTAGACTGGATCTGTGATTTCAATCCTTTAAGGAACTCCGTGTGAGTAAACTCTCAGCATTATGTGAGAGCTGAGACTCAAACCCAGGTTCTTACTCTTAGATTGATTCTCTACTCATTGTATTATGTTGCCTTTCCCTAATTATATCTTAAGTCTATCTCAAAATATGTTAAACTCCTTCACTGAATCACTACTTTCAAGTTAGAAAAGACCTTCAAAATCATGTAACCCAAACTCCTTGTTTTATGGATGAGGAAACTGAGGCTTAGAGAGATCCATGGTTGAATTGTTAATAAGCATCAGAGTTGGGGTGGGAATTCAGGTTTCTTGACAATAAATGTAGTGTTATGTTTCTTTTGTATCCTCAGTACTTATCAAAGGGTAGGTATATAACAAGTGTTCTATAACTAATTACTTAAATATCTAGCTTAATATATTTCATTAGTCTATAATTCTCACTTGTACTATGTATCACATTTTAGTACACATTTGTTGTTGTTTGACAAACTTATTTTTGTTGTTTGCAAAGAAAACTGATTTAAAGAATATGATAGGGCTGAGAAAAGTCTCACATTTAGAGTATGCTTAGTAGGTTTTAGTTTATCTATACAATTGAATCAATATATTTGCAGTCCATTGAAATTGTGCCTTGTATTCTGTCTAAGGCAATATGACCTGGCAATATTTTCCTTTCTGGGCAATATGACCTGGGTACAACAGTTAAAAGTTTAAAACAGAGAATCAACATTAGTTCCCTCTCACAAAAAAAAGAGATGTCATTATTCCTGGCAGACAATGTTGAAAACTAATATTTGATTATGAATCCCAAGTTTCTTTGTCATTTGGGAAAGTTTAAAATGGCAACAGCTTTTATTACTTTAATCTGGAGAACTAGTTACTGGCATTATTTTGGCTATTATTAGAGAAGAATAAAAGGAAAAACAAAGGAAAACAATGTGGTTTTTTTTGTCCCTAAAATCATCTGTATTTTTCCATCCATGGAAGTTCATAAGGAGTTCATCTTAAATTGAGAAGAGAGATCAAAATTCGGCTTTCATTTTATTTTTTATTAGATATAGTTTCTGGATCAGAAATGAGCAGACAAAGGACAAACTCTTTGTAAGTTGTAAGGAAAGCAAAATTACAAACATTCCAAAGTTACAGACATTGCCTTTTCCATTTTTCCTTACAATTTTCATTTGAGTGCATAGCCTGAATCCTATTCCCCAGTAGCTACAGTTTTTCCCCTCCTTTTCTCTCCTACCAAAAAGATTTGGAGGCCCCTCCCCACTCACACATTGCTACTAGGAAGGTTAAACATAAAAAGTACAAGTGTGAGAGAAAAAAAAAGATGTGAGGATGGATTTGAAGACATTGAAGTTCTTAATAATTCTCTTTAGTGATTTTAATTATATGTCAATCTTTTCTAGCTAAAGAAAGAGCTAGATGGAACTCTAAAATGTGACTTCTGATGAGCTCAAAGGACAAGGTTGAGAAGTGAGATGACACATCAGAATTATTCCAGCTAAAGAATCATTTTTACCCAGCCAGAGAGAAAAGAGCCTGTTTCTGGTGTACTTCTTTTGGCCTCACTGTACTCTCCTCATTACCATAAGATTCCAATATGGCTCCTACCTGGAGCCATCATAACAGCCTTAGAAATAACTGAGGACCAAATAAGCTGAGACAATGCATAAGAAGTACACAGCAGACCTAGAAATATTAGATTTCTTGAATCTAAATCCATTGCTTTTCCCATTATGACATTCTGCATCATGTGTATTATAATCTATTGGAGTTTGGTTCCCTTTATTTTTATCTTGCTGACCCATCCATACCCATATGTTTCTCTTTTATTGCCAGAAAATTTGTCTTTTCTTCTCTCCCCATCTTTCCTCTCCCTCCTCGTCTTTTCCTTCCTCCTCTATTATCCCCTTCACACTCACTCTCTCCCTCTCTCTCCTCTCTTTTCTCCCTCTTTCTTCCCTTCTTTCTCCCCCTCTCTCCTTTTCTCTATTTCTCCTCTCCTGTTCTCCGCTTTCCTCCCCGCTGTGTTCATTTTTTGCCTCTGACACATACTGACTGTATGATGGTTGGTAAGTAACTTAAATTTTAGTGCCTCCAGGTGACTGTCTAAGACTATAAATTGCAGAGCCCAAAATAATTTGTATCATAACATGGAGTGATCTGATTGTAAGTTCCTACACCAATGAAATCACAAGTCCTATCCTAATAATAATAATAAAGTTTAGATGGTGGTTATAAACAAAAAAAAAGAGAATTCCAAATATCTATTTTTCTTTTTGAGTTGGTTGGCTAAATTGTTGTATATTTCAGGCAGCCTTAATACTGATCTTAAAACTGGCCCATTTACTTTCATAAATTATCTTTTTATCCTGATTGATAACTGACAGCCCAAGGCTATAACTTGACTTTTCAAGGCTAAAGACAACTGCTTACATAATTAGAACAACAGCTACCATTTAACAACAGACAATCATGGGAAGATAATGATGCATATAGAATCTGTCACTTGTAAACACTTAAAACAATCCTAGCAAAACACAGACCCAACTCTTAACATCAATGGCTTAGTCCTGTCACTTTAAAATGTATAATTCATCTTGATGCTTTGAGGTTCACCCCAGAAAACAGATTGTAGCAGATAAAAAAAAACACAACCTTTCCATCTTCACCTAAGAACACTCCTGTCCTTAGGCAGAAGCCAGAAACAATCCCGGAGGCAGGGTGCAGATAAAATGTCTCGTCAGCTCTCAGGCCTTAATGCATTTTACCTTAAACATTTACATTAACAGATGGTCCCCAGCAGTCCTATAAACTCACTTTTAAGTTCATTTCCTACTCGGTCTCAGTCGCATTTATCACTATCCATGTAGCAAAGGATGCCACAAGGGGTTTAAGTCAGAACAGTAAGGGGAAGGGACAAACTGAAACAATTGGTGTCACCAGCAAATATCTATTTGACCTTTGTTTAAAAAAGATCCAGAAGACAGATGAGGATAATATGAAGGGAAAAAAAAAGATAAGGACTAGGCAAGTCATTGTACTTGACTAACTGAAAGATAAATAGCCACATTTGACCACATATGCCTTCAAAGACCTGAACATTTTTCTTTAAGAAGACGTAGCCTTCTAGAGTGACAGGGATTTTCACAGGTACAATACAAGGAAAGGGCATCTATGTGGTGCAGTAGATAGAGTGCTGGGCTGGGGTCAGTAAGACTATCTTCCTGAGTTCAAATCCAGCCTCAGAAACTTACTAGCTGTGTGACCCTGGGCAACTCACTTAACCCTGTTTGCCTCATTTCATCTACAAATGAAAATAGAAAACCACTCCAGTATCTTTGCCAAGAAAACTACAAATGGGGTCAAGCAGTCTGACACTAATGAAATAACTGAACAATAATACAAGGGAAATTATTGAACATTGGGCACAGATTTATTATAAATATTATAAATAAAGTTTCTTTGAGTAAATTTAATATAACATGTTATTTTTTGTTTCTTTTTTATTTGTTCACCACAGATTTATTATAAATATTATAACTATAAATATTATAAATAGTTTCTTTGACTAAATTTAATATAACATATTATTTTTTGGTTTCTTTTATATTTGTACCTCACTCATATATTTGTAATATATTTTATAGTTGTGTCGCTCTTTCTGACTCCATGGTAAGTTCTATGATGATGGATACTATATGCTATTTAAACAGTATATCTTCCCCAGTGCTTAGCACAATGCTCTGTATGCAGTAGGCACTTAAGAAATGGTTGTTTTTTCTGTTGGTTTTTTTTTTGTTTTCAATATTCATTTCTGAGACCCTTCTTTAATCAGTAAGCTATCACTTGTTAATAAAGATTTAAAGTCAGGGGGAAAAAAAGCAATTCATCAAAGCAAACCAACACATCTCTTCAAAGACAGGAGGAAAGCATAGTTTCTCAACTCTTCTCAGAGGCCAAAGTTTGATCATTATATTTATACTCACTTGTTTTGAAAGAAGAACATTCAAACATATTGCTCAGACTATTCATCATCCTCCCCTCATTTCTCCACTTAGCCTTTGACCTTTACTCTTGCTGATGTCACAACAAAACACTTGGGATATGTTTCTACAGTCTATCAATCAGCCAACAAGCATTTATTGAGTGCTATCTATGTGCCAAGTACTGTGTTAAGTGCTAGAGAAATAAAAACAAAAGTAAAACAGCCTTTGCTCTCAGAAAAGTTGCCTGTACATTTTAATTGGGGAGACACAAATAAGTGCATATAGAATATATACCAAAAAATGTAAGTTTGGAGAGTGAAGGGGTCAAGAATGGTTTCATAAAAGTTGTTTGTCTTTTGTTCTCGGGCTCTAGAAGGAAACTAGCAATTCCAAGAGGTAAAGGTGAGAAGGGAGGATATTTGATGTGCAAAGGTGGAAAATGGTCAGTCAGCATGGCTGAGATGTAGCAGGTGTGGAGGGGAGTAATGTATAAGAAGATTAGAAAGACAGGAAGGGACAATGCTGCAAAAAGCTTAAAACACCAAACAGAGTAGTTTATATTTGTCTTAAAGGTAAAAGGGAGCAAATGGGATTTACTAAGTGTAGAAGTAACATTGCCAGACCTGTACATTAGGAAATAACTTTCATGGCTACATGAAGAATGGATTGGAGTAAGGAAATCAGTTAGGTCATTGGTATAGTATTTATTCATTTTTAAACAGTGGAATCAATTAAACAGTGACAGATCTAGCTGACAGTTTCAAGAGAGAGGAGGAACCATTCAATGCAGTCACTGTTTTTGTGTTTTTGTTTTTTTTTTCACCTAGTGCTTTACTTCTAATCAAGTGCTACCGCATATCATACTTTACTTACAGAAATCATGGTGTAGTTACGTGTAGTTATTATCCAGCTTCACAGATCAGTTTTTCTAGTTAAGACTAATGAAAAAGGAGTGTCTTTGAACTCTTAAAGTTACATAGTCTCCAATAATGGTGTTTCCTAATCACCTGTTACTTATTCTCCTTTAGGGAAAAAACAGGGGTAAGATGTTTAGTTAGTGAATATAGGTGAAGCGGAAAGATGTGGTGGAACATCACGTGCCAGGTGATTGAATTACCAATCAAGAAGCATCTTTATTAGCTAATGGTGAATTTGGGATTGCAATGTGGATGATTTAACTTTGAGGGTTGAGGTGCTAAAGAGGAGGTGGGGTTCTGAAGGGGAGAAATACCTTTCTTTAATTTTGGTCAAGCACATGAGCATGTGATTCCCTAGGGGGAATCAGGGTAGGCAGATTAGTCATAGAAATGTTAGCTAGCTTTAGGAGTGGTTGAGCACTCCAGTCTAGTAGCTTGATGACATGGTTAGAAATTCTTGACCATCTAAACCAACTTGCATTATTTGTCTAAATTTACTTTCCCCTATAAATAAATGGCCTTAGAAAATAATACCTGTGCCATAGTACTGTGTGACAATAGGGAGGAAGGAAGGAAGGAAGGAAGGAAGGAAGGATCTTTTCTATAAAGCTTCATAGTCTCTACATTTTGGAATGAAAATAGTTTAGTAATTGTTAAACACTACTGAGAAAATTCCATCCTTTCGATCCCATTTGCCCATATTAGTGTTCAATGAAGATGGGAAAGACCAGAGTACTGTTGAACTACATTTCCACTTTTCCACTTCTGCTAAAGAGGTATCTCTAAATATGAAGGAAGGAAGGAAGGAAGGAAGGAAGGAAGCATACAGTAGTAATGTGGACCCTTTGGTGGCTCAGGGTAGCAATCGTTGCAGGGCAATCTGTTGAGCTGGATCAAAGCATTGAATTAGATAAAGTAATTTCCATACCAGGCTAAGGAAAGCCTTAGGCCAAAGCTGGACTCCTAAGGCTGTTGAGAAGAGATGAGTCCTGCAATATATAGGTTTCAGGAGCCCTCCAACAGATTAGAAGCATCCATCTACAAATATGTGAATTATAAGGAGAATGTGGCTTAGTGGATAAAGAGCTTGCCCAGTACCTCAGGCTCTTAACTTAGGAGTCATCCTGGATTCCTTACTGTCTTTCACCCTCCCCCCTCATATCCAAGTTGTTGCCAGGGCCTATTGATTTCCCCTTTGCAACATCTCTCCAGTATGCCTCCTTCTCTCCTCTGACTCTGCCACCACTCTGGTATAGGCCCTCATTGCCTCTTACCTGGACTATTGCTATACCCTGCTCGTGGGTCTGCCTGCCTCAAATCTCTCTCCCCATGACAATCCATTCTCCAATTTAGCTACTAAAGTGATTTTCTTAAAATGTCACTTCCCTACTCAATAAACTCAAGTGGCTTCCTCTTGCCTCCAGGAACAAATACAAAATGCTATTTGGCATTCAAAGCCCTTGATAACCAAGCCTCCTCTTACCTTTCCAGTGTTCTTACACTTTACTCCCCAATAGGTATTTTTCAATCTAGTGACACTGACCTCCTGGCTTTAAAATGAATGTTTGAACTCAATGGCTTATAAGATCCCTCTAGCTCTAAATCTGTGATCGTATTACTCTATGAACCAATAAAATTGGATTTGTGTTCCTGCTCCTCAACAATGGAGACATATGCGGGTGCCATGTGCAGTGTGATTCTTTGCTACCCTAAGTTTAGTGTAGCAGATTCTAAGTAATCACAGTCACGCAAATGCAATTGAAGTTCCCATTTGGCGGACTCCCTTATTCCACCTAAACCACAACTACGTAACTGATTTTTTGTAAGATTCTAAACAATTTCAGTTCTTAATTCTGTTTTTGAGGACTATTGGCTAATATGATCACTTTGACACTGTTTTCCATTATCTAGTTCATCAATTGAATTTAAATATTATTATTGCCCCCAAAGTAGGTCTATGTTTCTAATATGAAATAAAATATGCTTTCAAAAAGCCAGAAAAAAATCAGCAGCCTGGCAGATTTTGATTTCTTTTCCAGAAGGCCAAATCAAAACTGTACCCAAACCTGGGTAATGTATTGGAATAGCCATTTTAGGTAGGATCTTGCATGGCATAGATAGTTTTCCAAATAAATATCATTACACATCCTTCTAATAAAGAAAGCAAGTCATGGAACCAAACTAAGATGATTCTATAAAGTTTATAGGCCCAACTTTTTATGCAAGCCTGCTCTAGTTCTTTTCCTTTTGAACTTGTATGTAATAGTATTTAACAGTTCAGAAGGTGGAGAAAGAAAGCAAGGATTCTTCTAAATGGTGCTACATATTAAATCAAGTATGAATGCATTAGAAGGTGACTTTCACCAAAGCTAAGAAAACAATGGAATATTTTTGACCTCCTGTCGTTAAAGCTGTAGGGAGCAGCTTTAGCCTGTAGAGAGAAGCCTTGGAAATATGGAAAAGGAGGTGGGATTGCCTCCAGTGTGTAAAACAAGTGCATTTAAAATAAGGCTAAGAAGGATGGTATTCTTCTTTGAAAAGTTCAACAAAATTAGCCAACACATCAACCACATTGTACCATATATATGGTATTTTCTACCTACAGTCTCCCAGTTCTGCAAAGAAGAGAGGTGCATTCTCTTGTCTCTTCTTTGAGGCAAAATTTAGCTATTATAATTTTACAGCAATCAGTTCATTCCCCCACTCCTTTTTCAGCTACATTATTATATATGTAGTTTCCTTTTCTTCATTCAAAATAATTTTACAAGGGCAATTTATAAATGATCCACAGAGAGAAAGAAAATGGTTTTGAGAGGAGCTAAAGTATGTTAGGGTCACTGAAAAAAAAAAAGAAAAAAGAATGATGCACCAGAGAGGGATGAGAGAAAGCGGGAAAAAAAGGGGGAGGATGCAAGTGAAGCATCTAGCAGTCCTGGGAGGATGGGAGTTGGAGAGAGAGGTGAAAAGAGAGGCACGGGTTGGCAACACAGATGTCATAAAAGGCAATTTTGGAAATTGTATATAAAAGCACAGCTGTGCTCTGGGAAGGAAACCAGGTGGTGCTGGAATCAGAAGCTGATAGAATATGGATATAAATGCTTCCTTTGCAAACCACATTAATGGCCTTGGCAAAAGCCCCTTTCCAAGGTTCATCTCTTATTTTCACCACACTCAGTAGGTAACTTTAAATATATATAATATGTATTAAATATATCGTTAATTATATTATGCAATATTATGTTATAATACAGCAATATTATAATATACTCTATTATAGTAATACTATAATATATAATGTATTATATAATATGTGTATTTATAGGCACATCTGAAGCCAATTGATCAATGAGATATTTCTTAAACTCCAATTGACTATCTGCAATGTTCCACTGGGGGCTTGTCAATATTGACAAAATATATTCTCAGACATACTCATTGTATCCTTCTAAACCTCTAAATCATGGAATCACTGATTTCCCTCAAGATTCAGCTCAAGAACCACCTTCTGCAGGATGTCTCTCCCTGTCTCCCTACTTTCTAGAACTTTCTTTTCCCAAGGTTACCATGTATGGTTTTGTATATACCATCAAAAGTATATGTTAACTCCCCTCTTAAAATATAAGCCTGTTGAGGGCAGGAACTGTTTTGCTTTTATATTTGTAACCCCAGTACTTAACACAATGCCTGGCACATAGTAAGTGATTAAAAATGTCGACTGATTGATTAAGGTCTATGCATATATTCTATTTATAATCATGGGTTTGCCTTGGAAACCTCAATTCTTCTCTTGTCCTTTTCTCTACTTTTACCACATCTCTCTCTTGCCTTTGTGTTTTATCCTCAGGCAAGAAACCCCAACTGGTTTTCTTTCAAGGTAAGTCAAGGACATGACTTAGCAACTTAACCTCAATAGGACCCAGGGGCCTTCAGTTGCCAGTTTCAGGTTCCGCTACAGCCAAACCACATGGTTTTGCTTCCACAGTCCCTAACCTGTCCTTTTCAGACAAGCCCTCAGAGGGGCAAATTCTGAAGAGCTTTCCATCAGACCATTTTACCAGATCAAATGACCTGAGGATTTCACTATATAGTCAACTCCCAATTATTCAGGAACTCATTATCCAGTGTGGATGAATTTATGTATACATACATACACACATTGCATATATATATTTATATATATGCATGTGTGTTTATATATATATATACACACATGCATATATACATGTGTATATATCTATCCATCTAATTGTCCATAGTACACAATAAGCACTTAATAGTTTATGTATCTATGAATCTATCTATCCATCTATCTATCTAATTATCTATAGTACAGTACATAGTAAGCATTTAATGCTCTGTCTACCAATCTTTCTATCACTTATCTGTCTGTCTGTCACTCTATCTATGTAATACGGTACACAATAAACCCTTAATGGTTTATATATCTATTTATCTAGCAATCTTTTTACAATTTTCCCTTTTCTTGATTCTATGGCTAATACAGGGCTACTTTACTTTCTTATTAGACCTTACACCATTTGGTGGGAGATTAGGAAAAGAAGGAAAATTGAGTTTCATCAATTTTTAACTTAGTGCCTCTGATCAAAACTTTTGCAATGAAAGAAGCTTAAGCTAGTGACTATAATAAATTTCTTTTATCTGTAGATGTCAATAATCCATGTGACCTGAGTATCAAAAGTTAACTCTGAGCGGAAGTTGCACAAATTCACTCTAACAACAAACATGCTCTCTATTTATCCGTGAAGTTTTTCAACACTGAAAGAAAAGCTCATTATTTCTTTGGCTTGTGTGACTATATTGTTCTTTTTTATTATTCTGTAATGTTAGAGAAAGGAATACTTTTAAAGGCATAGTTAGACAGTAAAAAGTGATAAAAAAAATACATACTGGGGATTCTAAATCATTCTGTAATTTCATTATCATATTGATTTCAGTTTCCAAGCTCAAAGATGATTTTTCCAAACTGTCTGTTGGCTTTGATCTGCCAACACTTGTCTGACAATGCAGTTAAACCCTCTCTATCTCTGACACTGTTCTCTGTATGAAAAAAGCATGCAGAACTGAATACAGCTACCAGTTGTCAGAAGAATGCAAGGCAGCGTCTGATCTAGCTTGCTCACCTGTGGCAGGGTTGCCTCCAGGAGGAGAAAAAAAAATGCTTACTTTTGTCATTAAAAGTCAGCAGCTGAGACTCAAGGACAAACATGCCATGTCATGAATCATAAAGATTAGAGGTGGAACAAAATTGAGATAATCTCTTCCATCAATTCTCCCCTCCCCCAGCCTAGCACAACAATCATGGACAGAATCAGAAGATTTTAGAGCTGGAAAAGGAAATTTAGCTCTTCTCCCTGTTTTCCCCTGACTAAGAAACTGAGGTGCAATGAAGTTATTGTGACCGATCCAAAGTCATAGGACTTGACCAGGGTCATACAGGAGCGTAGCTGGGTCAATAACATATGGCTTAGCTCTGGTGCCAAGTACTCTTCCTGATTACCAAGAACCCCTTAGGAGAAGCCTTTGATCTGGTTGTTGCAAATAATAATAACTTAAATTTATATAGCACTTTCAAGTTTCTAAACTTTTCATCTCAGAAATCCTGTAAGGTAGGTAGTTGCAACATTTATTATACTTATTTCTATACTTCATCTCCCATCCCTATCCCTTTGCACAGGCTGACCTGCAGACCTGGAATCCACTCCCTCCTTACCTGTGCCTCTGTAATGTTATATTGGTGACCTTTCAATATTTATAACACATTCTATGACATATTTGGGCAGCTAGGTAGTGCAGTAAATAGAGCACCAAGCCTGGAGTCAGGAAGATCTGAGTTCAAATCTGGCTTCAGATTCTTACTAGCTATGGGATCCTGGGCAAGCCACTTGACTACTATTTATCTTAGTTCCTCACCTGTAAAATGGAGACACATTGGAGAAGAAAATGTCGAACCATTCCAGTATCTTCACCAAGAAAACCCCCTGGACTTCCACTGGGGTCACATAGAGTCAGACACGACTAAATGAGTGAACAGAAATTTCCATATAATCATTATATTCTTCCCCTACCTGTGCCTTTTGGAAATCCTAGTTTCTCTTAAAGCTCAGCTCAAGCATATGAGACCGGCAGAGGCAGGTCCATGAGCATGAAGTTCTGGGCTTGGAGTCAGGAAGACCTGAATTCAAATCTGACCTCAGACATTTACTAGCTGTGTGACCCTGGGCAAGTCACTTAACCTCTCAACTATAAAATAGGAATAATGACAGCACCAATGAAATAATATCTGTAAAACACTTAGCAGTGTCTAGAACATAGGAGATGCTATAGAAATGCTTATTCCCTTCCCCCCTTTACTCCTTCCCATAGAAGTCTGGGAAGGGAAGTGGCTATTTATTTCATTTTTGTGCCTAGACAAATGCCTACCATGGTATGTGTTTAAGAAATGTTTGTTGATTGCTATACTTTTTAACAGATGAGGAAACTGAGTCAGAG
>NW_020954723.1:18776725-18844282 GCF_900497805.2 Vombatus ursinus
ATTCATTTAAGCTCTCTAAGCCCCAGATTCCTCACCTAGAAAATGAGAAAAATAATAGCAGCTACTTCATAGGACTGTTATAATGACCAAATGAAACAACATGGTAAGCCTTTTGTAAACTTTAAAGTACTATGTTAATGTCAGTTATCATTATTATTATTATTATTATAGAACCAAATCTTGATTTGGTAGAGAATAAGATTTCATCTACATTCAACTGATCAGTGAGGTGGTGAGAGATAAATTACCTCATGCATTCCCACCTGACATTCTTTACCCCATCCCTCTCTACCCTCTCAATGTCAATTAATTTTAATAGGGAATAAGTGGTCCTGTTAATGATGCAGCACTCTCCATCACAGAAGTGTGCTGCATTTGGAGGACAACAGTTATTTACCTTCAGTTTGGTTAGAATCAAAGGATCAAGAATCAACAAATTGAAAGTGAAGCATGCGGGCTAAACGAAAGCCTAGAAATTTTAGGAATCAATTTAAAATCCAACTATGCTACTAACCTGTAGAGTCACTTCAGGGAAATAACTCGACCTTTATTTCTTTTTTCATAAATGGGGACACTAATGGCATCTCTTTCACAGAGATGTAGTTTGGGAACACCAGGAACAATAGAAATTTAATAATGATAATGATGATTATAACAATGATGATGAACTGAGTTCAAATTCTGTCAGATATTTATTAGCTGTATGATCTTAAGCAAGCCATGTAACCTTTCTCAGTCTCAGTTTCTTCATTTGTAAAATGGTGATAATAATAGCATTGACTCCATAGGGTTCCTTAATAAAAGGGTTTGTTCTGTAAAACTTGGGCTCAGTCAAAAGGCTGCACCCAAGGGCCTGGAAGGCCACATGTGGCCTCGAGGCCACAGGTTCCCCACGTGTGGCCTAGACTTACTCAGACTGTCAGACCTGTTGATGCTTAGAGTGTTAGCTAGAAGATGGACAGCGAGGAACCTTCGAACAAAGCACCACACTGTTCCTAACTCAGATATTGCACTCTGAGTTCATTCAGGCTGCCTGACAATTCTCTTGCCCCCACCCCATCTGACAGCCCTTCAAGTTTAAGACAGTACTTCAAGTGAATAATATGGACATGTAATGTCACACATGTGTTTGTCACAACTGCAATACCAATGAACAAAAGAGAGGAGAAATAGGGAAGTTCACATCCTATAGACATTTATAGCTAACTCACTATTAAAAAATAAAAAGGAAAAGTTAAATTTAGTAAGCAGTAGTGGCAAATACTATAGTACTACAGCTATAAGAATTAGTATGAAATTTTAGGACAATGAGGGCAGCTAGGTGGTACAGTGGATAGTGTCTGGCCCGCAGTCAGGAAGACTCATCTTCTCCCGAATTCAAGTCGGCCTCAGGGACTCATTAGTTGTGTGACCCTGGGCAAGTCACTTAACCCTGTTTGCCTCACTTTTCTCATCTGGAAAAATGAGCTGGAGACGGAAATGGCAAACCACTCCAGTACATTTGCTGAGAAAACCCCAAATAGAGTCATGAAGAGTTGGACATGACTGAACAACAACAAAAACTGTGGATAAATGACAATAATAATATTGATTTATAAAATGTTTATGTAACTCAAGCAGTCCAATAACAAATAAGCAACCAAAGGATACCAAATCCTGAGCTAGTTGGTAAGTAGTATATATTAAAGACCTTATACACTAATGGGAATGTGGGAAATATTTACACTATAAACACAAATCAGACCAACAACACATTAAAAACAAAAATGCATCAAGGAAAGCAATGTGGTAAAATTGTGTCAGAGAACCTGGGTTCAAATCCTGACTCCACTATTAACCTTTGTGACTTTGGGGAAGTTGCTTCACTTTTCTGGGCCTCAGTTTCCTTATCTGTAAAATGTGGGCACTCAACTAGATGGCCCCTAAGTTCCCTTCAAGGTCAAAGTCTGTAGTTCTATGATCTTATGAAGATTTAGGAATAGATCAAAGAATCATAACATTATAGGATCATAGACTTGGAGATGAAATTAACCTGGGAGGTTATTTATTCCAAGCCTCTTGTTTTATTAATGAGGAAAGTGAATCAGCATTACTTGTCGAAGAACCCTCACTCCCCATCCCACCAGTGCAAAACTACTTATACGTATTCCTTCTCTAAATCAATTTATTCAACAAATATATGCTGATGCAGAGACAGGCACATAGAATCACATAGAAAGATTTTTTGTAGTGCCAGCACTCTAGAGATAATAGCTGGGGTGGGGGGGTTTCAAGCTGGGGCTGAGGAACCCCTGAGTTGGCTAGTGTCCTCAAATGTCCCATAGTGGTTACTAGGGTTGCCAAAATAAAAATTATTATCAAACTCCAAAAAAAATCACCACTACAATATATATAACAAAGATGATTTAATAAGAACACCTCCAGCTGTCATCACGGGTGGCTAGGTGGTAGAGTGGATAGAGCACGAGGCCTAGAGTCAGGAAGATCTTCATTCAAACCTGTCCTAAGACACTTAATAGCTATGTGACTCTGGGCAAGTCACTCTGGGCTTCAGTTCCTCATCTGTAAAATGAGGGCACACTGGAGAATGAAATGGCAGACCACTATAGTATCTTTGCCAAAAAAATCCCAAAGTTCATAGGGTCATGTAGAGTCAGACATAATTGACTGAACAACAACACCTTCCATGATAAAAGACAAGTCAGTAAGGTTGAAACAAAAACAAAACAAAACAAAACAAAAAAACTGACCAGTTAGCTGAGAAGCCCTAGCTCACTTTACAGCTAGGAAAATGAAACTAACAGTAAAAATAAGTGCTGGAAAGTTACAGTAAATGAGATGATTGGTGGGAGTGAGATCTGTAAGCTCCAGTGTCCTTTACCTAACATTCTTCTAATTTGCAAAATTGATTTCGAAATGATGGCCATATCCTTAGAGTTCAGTGAGAAAAGGCAATCTATTGTTTCAATAATCATGCACATTTAACAATAGCAACAACAGTAGTGATAGTCAACTAATCCAATGACAGAGTCTAACATTCCCTCATTCTTTGTTTAGTTATGATGCACCAGTTGAAGCCCTGAGAGAAATCAATGCAGGGTTTTCTGCCCTCTTCCTGTTTCTTTTTCTAGTGAAGCCAAACAAAGGGCTTATCTCCCTCGCAGATCAGCATATGAGATCTGCTGAGATGTGTTTGCCTGTCAAATACATAAACAGGACAGGATATGCCAGCAGCCATAGAAGAAGAACCTTGATTCAGTTCACGGATTACAGACTACAACATCCATCAGCATAAAAACAAATACATCCAGCCACTGCCATTGGAGCCCTGACTAATAACAGGGTGGAAAGTACTGGAAAGAGAGGTTGCCTGGGCTCCGACCATCTGCCTCAGATTCCCTTACACATCAAGAGGTGGTTTTAGCCCTCTCTGTTGTACCCAGATGAAATTTGGGATCTCACACTTCTCCCTTCTCCTGAGACAGGACCTAGGCTAAATGAATACTATCTCTGGGGATAATGGACCTTTGGAACTGTTCTGTGGGGTGCATTTGGAACCTTGACTATTTGCCCGAGGGTCCCCCCACCCAAAGTCACTTTACCCAGATAATCCAAAATTACGAAAATATCATTTTGCAAAGTGTTCTCACAGGCTTTAAAAAAATTTCTAGATGACATAGAGAAAGGTGTCAATACCGTAGCCATTTATTACCCCTTCCATTCTTATCAAGCAGAGCACTAATGTTTTCTACTTTCATGCAATATTGTTCTTAGGTCTTAAATGTGTTTTCATATATACTACCTATTTTGATACTCTACAGCCTGTAGTACTGTGGAATAAGGACTGAACCATCCGACTAAACTTAGAATAATGGACCCTGAGTTAAAAGTTCTGACTGTCATTCTCAATCTGTATGACTCTGGGCAAATCACTTACACTATCACTTATACTATATTTCCTCACCTGTAAAGTGCATGTTGGGGTGGTGGGTGGGGGGGAAGGAAGAGGGGAGGCTGTTGGACTGCATAACCTCCAAGTTTTGGGGTCCATTATCCCATAACCATTGCTCTTCTTCCTGCATTCTCAAAGCAGACCAATGACATTAAGAGGGTGATGTCTAGACTTACGCATGAATTGGGATTTGAGCGAGACAGAGCTGTGCAAAATTATCAGCCTCTCTCCTTCAGAATCATTTGAGTCCAGAGCCAAGAGAAAAGTCAAGATGACTGGTGATGGCGTAGGATGCAGTGGGTGTATTCCATAACTATGTGAAATAGGGAAGGTATTATCATCTACTTTTTTTTTTAAATGAGAAAATAGACACAATCAGACTAAAAGACAGCGTCAAAGGATTTAGTTACTAATGAATTTAGAAGATTTCCTGGTCCGATGCCTTAATTTTAAATATAAGAAAATGGACCAGAAAGGTTTAATAATTGTCCAAGACCACCAAAGTAGTAATTAGAAATAACAGAATTTGAAATCCAGTCTTCTGACTTCAATTATCATACCCTTCCTATTATAGTAGGAGGAGTACATTATAGACGCTATATATAGTGTCTGTATAATTCCCTCCAGACAGCTTTTCATCTAATAAATGATCCTATGCAATGCTCAAAAATCACCAAAATATATCTCTATTAATTTTTATGAATTTGTGTATGAAGACCAGTAATTATTGTGCCATATAAGATCTTCTCTCTAATTTTCAAAGTTACCAATATAAATTTCTCAACACCATTCTCCAGGATTTCCCATGATGAAGGAAAAATGAATGTACTACTGTATAGGACAATTCCATTTATTGTGGAAAGGGCATATCCATACTCAAATCAGTGGGATCAATGATAAGACCATGGTCAAAACTAGGCAAGATCCTTCGATTTGAACTGTAGCAGCTGAGCTTACTCAAGAATTTCTGTTTTAGAGAAGGGGGTTCAGAGGGGACATCATATAAATAGTATATGAATGAGGGCTATCTGTGTTTATTTTAATGGACTTTAAGGAGTGTAAGATCTGTGTGGACTGATGATCTTGTAGCATCATTTATTGGTCTCTGATAAATACATTAGCTCCACATATGTTCAAGCAGGCAAGAGGAATACTGTCATATTTGGCTGCTTATTATGGTCATGAGAGACTCTTAAAATGTACAAAACAATTCCAGCCACCTGAGAATGGCGTTAATCTATCTAAGGCACACCAGCTGGAGTATATCTCAGAAGACTGATATTCAAAGGTCCAGATCAAGAATATGAGTTTTTTTTCCACTTTAAAAAAAATGTATTGTTCGTGCGTTTATCTTAATCATATAGGCATTTCCCTTCCCCTTCCAGACTGAATCCTCCTTTGTGACAAAGAAAAACATTTAAGACAAAACACCCAATACAGAAAGCTTGTGTGACAATGTACATAATAATTGGTTTTAGAAACCCCTCCCCACCACCATGAGGGAGAAGGTACATTCAGTCTGTTTTAAAATCAAAATAGAAGCTATTGTCTAACATTGCTATTAATATTACTGGGTGGCCCGGAACTAGTTAGTAATGGCGTTATACAGTGGTTATTTTTAAAAAGGACTCTATGTAAACATAATGCAAAAAAGAGGGAAACAATGAATAACAAGAATTATAATAATAACAATGATAGTTAGCATTTCTATAGTGCTTATTATTTGCCAGGCATTGGGCTAAGTGCTTTACAATTATTGTATCACTTGATTATCACAACAACCCTTGGAGGTAGGTACTGTTATTATCTCATTTTATAGATGAGGAAACTGAGACAAATAGAAATGAAATCACTTGCCCAGAGTCCCATAGCTAACAAGTGAGGCTGAATTTGAACTCAAGTCTTCTTGAATCCAGGCCCAGAGCTCTATTCCACTGAGCACCTAACTACCCATGACAGAAAAAAAAAACAACCCAAAAACCAAAACAATATATACTTGGTAGCTTCTGTCAGGTGATCTCCATATTCTTCAAGTTTGCCCAAAGAAGTAACTGAACAGCACAAATGACCAATAGTAGGAACCTATGCTTCACTTTTATGTCTCTGCCTAGAATGATCATGGGTAGAAAGTCCATAACAATTTGGTTGTCTGGGCAAAATGCCAATGGAGCTATAGGGAACCATCATGGATGAATGAATGAATGAATGAATGAATGAATGAATGAATGAATGAATACATGCATGAATGAATGAATGAATGAAAAAGCATATTAAGTGCTTATTGTGTGTGCCAAGCACTGTGCTGAGTTCTAGAAATAAAAATTGAAAAACAAGACATTTTTGGCTCTAAAGGAGTTCATGCCCTAAAGCATTCCCTTCTCTCCTCACTCCCTGATCCTTTTAAGGTCCTTGTAAGGGCTCCCAAAACACATTTTTGTAAATAATCAAGATAGAGTGATTAATCTTCCTGTGGCGGTGGGGTTTTGGTCTTCACTTATAATTAAAGTCTGGTGTATGGTGCATGGGCAGATGAAGCAGAAGTTTTTTTTGGAGAGAGTGATCTGTGTGAATGCATTGGCTGCTTATCTACCCTCCAGAAAGCAGAAGTAGAAAGGAGGGAGGATGATTTCAGGTAGGGCATAGCACAGGGACAGAGCAAAACTTGAGGCTCTGAGGATTCAAACTTTTTTGCATTGTCTTCTGGTTTGATAGCAAGAAGGAAACATACGAGGAGAGTGAAAAGTTGAAAATAAACTATTTAAGCCTATTGTTTCCACAAGGAATATTTTACCAAGTTTCCCAGTGTAAATCTAGGAGGCTTTTTATTTCCCTGAGGCTATCTGTAGCATCAAAATTTGTTTTTTAAGCACAGGAGGCAACCAAGAGCTTCCAAGATGATCTACTCTTTGCAACATTACTGAAAGGGCTACTAAATTTTTAATTTCTTTCCCATTTAATCTCTTTGTAGGGGAGGAGGGAAAACACTTTTTTTTAAACAATGCAATCTGAAGATGAATGTTTCATAAAAGGACTTGCATAGAGTTGTTTAAATTCACATTTGTGTTACTGTCAAGGACATTATGGAAGCTGACAGCCAAATTACCAATTTATCAGATGCCTAGTGTTATCCATAACAAACACAGGAGGTTTGTGTACACTACAACGGCCAATTAGAGGTTCACAACACTTTCCATAATGTGGTCAGACAGTGGTTTACTAAACGTGAAAATTAGATAGTACAAAATACTATGCTAGGTGCGATGAAAAAAGATGGAAAGATGTAAGTTAAGGAATAGGGAAAATAGGGTGGCTTGGTTATGTATTTGTCTTGAATTGTTCTCTTGTAAAATAATTACTATCTTTCATTTCTAAAATACCTTTCTCTAAGAACATCCTAAACAGTTATAAGGAATGAATTCTCTGTCTTTGGGATCTCATTAAGAGGTTCTATCTTCCCTGAAGATACCTAATTTTTTTCTACCACTGAAATGCAGTGACATCTGGACTGGAATTAAAAGTGCCTCCATTACTGCACATAATAATAAACAAAGACCTCCTGTAGTTCTCCAAGAATCCATTGGTCTGGGATTACTGGGGTCAATGGTGCCACTTTGGGAGAAAGTGCATTGAGAGTTTAAATAGCCACAGATTAATGACTTGACAAGTGGCCAAGATCTAAGTTCTGGGTTTTTTTTTTTTTCTTTTCAGAAAGACGGTATCTCCACTTCCTCAGGAATGTACCAAGTATTGTGACAATGAGGAAAATTGAGTGCTGAATATAAGGAAAAAATTCTATTTATTATTGTATTACATTATATTACATTACATTTTATTATATTATTGTATATTCATATGTATCATATGAATAAGCAATACCTAATAGGAAAGTTTTAATCAGGCAAAATCACACTAAAGACTTTTCTCTGGCATTTCTTTAAGTTCATTTATAGCCATTGAAGTACTGAATAGGGGGTAGAAAACTAGACTGAAAGGCATGAAGACCTGGGTTCGAATCTTGCCTCTGACACATATAGGCTTTATGATCCTGGTCAATTATTTCACTTCTCAGGGCCCTAGGCAACTCTGTAAAATTATAAGTTGCAGAGAAGGTGCCAACCTGTATTGGTAGGCAGTTTCCTTACCTGGGAGTTCCATATATTAGTGAAATCACAGGTCCAGGCCCCATTGCTATCTCCAGTTGTGGTTAAGTGAGAAGAGTGTAAGATGTGGATTTGGAGTCAGAGGAGAAGCTGGTTTTGAATCCCTATCCTGGTTTTTCCTACATGTGTGACTGGTGCTAAGTCTCTTTACTTCTCTATTTTTTCCTCCTCAAAAGAGAAAGTATTGAACTAAATGATCCCTAAGATTTCTTCCAACTCTCAATCTTGTGATTGTTAGCCCAAAGTCATTATGGAGGTATATGAAAGTGCTATTTTCCGTGTAAAGATTGGTTTTATTCTTTTCCTTTATGATCAATTTGCAAGCAGGCTTGGCAATAATCCTACTCAAACCATCTCTTCCTCTTTCTGGTCTGAACTCCCGTTTCTTGAAATGACAAGAGTAACGGGAGAGGGAAGAAGAGGAGGAAATAAGGATTTTTATAATGCTTATTATGTGCTAGGCACAGTACTAAGTGTTTTTATAAATATCTCCTTTCATCCTTCAACAGCTGTGTGAGATAGATGCTATTATCTCCCCATTTTAAGGTTGAGGAAACTGAGGAAAACAGAGGTTAAAGGACTTACTAGTGTCTGAGGCTGCACTTGAACTCAGGTCTTTCTGACTTCAGGCCCAGCACTCCATCCACTGTGTCCTAGCATGAGTCTAATAATAAAAACTTACCCTTATTCTAGGCTTCTTGTGTTCAAACAGCCAATATTGAAGGTGTACTATGTGCAAAATCTTCTACCAGCTTCACACAGTCCTAAGTAATGCGGTCACGAGAAAACCTAACTCAACTTAATAATTTGTTTTTAAATGTTTATTTGGATTTAAAGCTACTAGATTTATCCATTCATTTGGCATTATTAAACCATATGGCTATTGGATTGTTCCTTTCTTTTCTTATTTTTGATTCCCATTTTAAGAAGCATAACACAAAAACCAAACACACAAAATAAAACATCTAGTACCCCCAGGAAATTAAATGCAAAAATACTATGTTAATTCAACAGAGCAGTGGAGACTTTAAATGTAGAGAAGTCAGGAAAAATAAATTTATGCTTCCCACTGTCCCCATAAAAGCCACACTGCATATGTACATGTTATTAAAGCATAAATATAAAGTAGCAGGCATGGTATAGAGGATTAAATAGGTGGCTTTGAAATCAGGACAACTACGTCCTATCCCCAGTGCTATCTCTCAATCATCATGTAGCCATTAGCAAATTATGGCCCCCAACCTGTGCCTCAGTTTCTTTTTTTTTTATCTAACACACTAATTCTTAGAGGTTTTAATTTCTTTATCCCAACCATTGACAACCTGGGAATGGATAATAATCAGAGCCTTCTCCATGAGTCAAGTAATTTTACCTCTCAAGTCAAACTACAAGGTAAGAAGGGGGGGAGGGGTGTGGAATGAATGGTCAGAATGGCCAATGTAAAGACTGCTTTAGAAGATAAAAATCATAGAATAAAGGACAGAAATCTAAGGCCATATAGCTCATACATATTCCACTTTCTTTCTGGGTCTCTCCAATTCTTTCTTCTATGCCAAAGGTATTTAGGAGAAAGATTTACTTGAGCCACCATGATTATGGAACATTTCTGGAACACCTTTCATCCCAATTCTTGTCTAACTCTTTTGACAACTATGAGTCCAAGCCCTTCTCCTAGTCCTTGGTCCTAATCTTCTCAGCACAGGTAGCAGTGGCAAATTACTCAAGGACCTAGACAGGAGAATCCAGCAGCCCTTACTCCGTTTGACTAATGGGCTTTTGTCCAAGAAACAGAAACAGAATGCTTTACAAAGCCGACAAAATGGTATTGGTTAACTTGTTTTATGTGTATTGATGTTTTGGCACATTAAATCTGACAATCCAGGATAATGAAAAAGGAAGGCAGCAAAATATACTTCTACCAAAAGCTCACTGAGTAAGCAGATTAAATTAGGCTACACAGACTAGTTGTCTGGACTCGGAAGGGGCTCAAAAAGACCTACTTCCTACCTATTCACCCTGACCCCGAAAATTCCATATCCAGCTTGCCTATGATAGCTGAAATTACCCCCAATGTCCTTTGGATTGAGGCATTGTCTCTTGAAGGCCCCAGATAAAATTAATAGAGGAAAGAAAGACATTAACTTATTATCACATTTTCCAGAACTGCAGAACTGGAAAATTTCTAAATGAACCAGATATTAACTTAGGCCAGAAAAAAATTGATCCAACATTAAATTAATATTTATTAAGTTAGGAACCATTCCAGAGCACTGACTCTGGAATTAAAATTCCCAGGTTTATATGCTGCCCTTGGTCAATACTATCTGTTGGATCTTGGGCAAGTCACTTAACCTCTCTCTAGGCCTCAGTTTCCCCATTTATAAAATGAAGAATTTGAACTAAATGGTCTTTGAGGTCCCATGCAGTTCTACATCTACGATTCTCTTAAACTTTGTAAAAATCTCTCTCTCCCTTCCTCCTTTTTCACTCTCCTATAATGTAAGTGTGTATCTATCTAATGTATAAATGTATGCATCTCCATCATCTATCTCTCTATCTACCCATCTACATACATACATACATGGGAATGTTCTATGGGCTACAACACAAAGATGGCATAAAAATTGTCCTATTCTCAAGGAACATACAGTCAAGTAGCAGAGCTAACAGCAGCTAGGAGGCACCATGGATAGAAGGCCAGGCCTGGAGTCAAGAGAACCTGAGTCCAAATCTGGCCTCAGATACTTACTAGCTGTGTGACCCTGGGCAAGTCACTTAACCCTGTTTGCCTCAGTTTCTTCATCTATAAAATCAGATGGAGAAGGAAATGGCAAACCACTCCAGTATCTTTGCCAAGTAAATCCCGAATTGGGTCACAAAGAGTTGGACACAACTGAAAATGACTGAATAAGGCAAAGCTAAACATTTAGTTGTTATTGAGTTGGTTTTTTTTAGTTGAAGAAGAGAGGAAAAGAAAAGGAGAGGAGAGGAGAAGAGAAAGGAGAGGAGGGAACAAAAGAGGGGAGGAGAGAGGAGGGAAGAGAAGGGAAGAAAGGAGAGGTGAGGATGGGAAAGGAGGGGAGAGGGGAGAAGAGGAAAGGGAAAGGGAAGAGGGGAAAGGGGATAGGAAAGGGAAGGGAATAGTAAAGAGGATGGGGATAGGAGAGGGAAGAGGGGAGGAGAGAAGAGAGGGTTAGAAAAGAAGACATGGGGATAGGGAAGGATAATAGCTATATTTTTTAAATGCTATCATGTAGAAGAATTATGAGATTTATTCTGCTAGGCCTCAGAAGATGGAGCTGGGAACAACAGATGGAAATTACAAAGAGGTAAATTTAGGCTTGATGACAGGAAAAATCTTTCTAAAAATTATATCTATCCAAAATTGCAATGAATTGCTTTGTGAGGTTTTCAAGTGGCAGCTAGATGACCATTTATTCTAAAGAAGATTTTTTTTCAGGGATGAATTGTACTATAAGGCCTCTGAGGTCCCTTCCAGCTGTGAGATTCCAAGGGATTACTCATATTCCCTATCTTTTCACTGCTCATTGAACAGTGTTAAAGGAAAATTTGGTACTTATTAAACTAGATTCTTGAAACTGGGTTTTAGATTTTATTTCTGTTATGGAAAAGAGAGTTGAATTCTGTGTGGTAGAAGACATATAGGTCTGAGAATCAAGTCCTGGATCTGGCAAGAACTAGCTGTGTGACCTTGTACAAGTCAATTAATACCTTTGGGCCTTATAGCTTTTATTTATCATTTGTGTGACCTGAATTGAATAATCTCTAAAATTTGTTCTACCTCTTTCATTCTTTGAATCTGTGAACATTGATTGAACACTTGAAATAAAGTTACTCTAATAATTCCAATTATGTAATTCCAAATGATCACCATAGTGTGGGCAAATGGAAAAGAGTCCTGGATTGAGGGTCCAAACATTCAGGTTAAAATTCTGGCACTGTTGCTTGTGATGCTGGGCAAATTACTTCATCCCTTTAGGCCTTAGTTTCCTCATGTATAAAATAAAGGGTATGAATTTAATTTCTTTTTTCCATTAGTGATGAGACATAGTCCATATGGTGGCATACAGCTACTTACATACATACTATCCCATGCACATATGTGTATTTACAGAGAAACATCTATATTTATCAAGAGATTAATCGATGCTAAGGAAACATGAAATATGTACTTTTTACTTGTTTTATATCAGAAACATAATGTAGTAAGAATAATGTCATAGCATCATAGACCAAGCTAAAAGGGACCTTAGCTAGGAAGTGTCTATAAACAAAAGGCCAAAGAAGGAGAGGGGGGTATTGACCAAAGTAATAAATGTGACACTGGCAGAGCAAACATTCAAACCTGGGTTATTGTTGTTGTTGAGTTATCTCAGTTGTATCAAACTCTTCACGACTCCATTTAGGTTTGTTTGCTTGTTTGTTTGTTTTTGGCAAAGATACTGGTTTGCCATTTCCTCTTCCAGATCATTTTGCAGATGAGGAAAATGAGTCAAACAGGGTTGTGACTTGCCCAGGGTCATATAGCTAGTGTCTGAGGCCAAATTTGAACTCAGGGGGCAGCTAGATGGCACAGTAGATAGAGCACTGGCCATGGAGTCAAGAGGACCTGAGTTCAAATACGGCCTCAGACACATGGTACTCACTAGCTGTGTGACCCTGGGTAAGTCACTTAACCCCAGTTACCCGACCAAAAATAAATAAATAAAAACAAACAAACAACAAATTTGAACTCAGGTTCTCCTGACTCCAGACCTGATGCTCTATCACTGCATCACTTAGTTGAAACTTGGGTTATCTGATTTCAATTTCAGTGTTATATCCTTTATATACTATTACCTCATATGAGAGAATTTAAACATGAGGAATTTTGAAAATTTAAGAGACCCTCCCTCAGAACAAAATAACGCAAGACGTTTGTCAAAGCCTTCATAATGCAGCTTGCCCTCCCTTTTTTTCCTTTTGTCTTTCACTTCTTAAGAAACAGACATCTCTCCTACAGAACTGGCTTGATGCATTCAATGGCAGCTCCATCTCATGTATGCCACATCAATTCATCACCATGGAAATGACTGGGATGATGTTTCAAACTGCCTTTTGAACAATCTTCCTCGTGAACCCTGAACAGAAAGAAGAAAGAAGGCGCTGCTAATATAAAAGGATTGCATGGTTGCTACTCTATTGTCTGGCTCACCCTCTTAACTTTAAGGGATAAATGCAGATTGCGCCAGCACCTCCTTTCCTTTCTAGAATGTGTAAATTCCAACCAATAGAGCTGGGAATTCAATTTGTCACTCAGCACCAAATCAATTCAACAGAAACAAAACGAAATGTAAATGCACATCCTTGAGCTAGATGCTCCAACAATTTGTTTCCCCCATTTATCACAAAACAGGAAGATAAACTATGTTAAAATTCACCTAAATTATTACCTGCTCCTCCCCCCTTTCTCTGAATACATACTATACAAATTATTGCCTTTAAGGGAGTAATTTCAGGCTGTTCACCTCAGAATTATCACTGCCAATAGCTATAATGGTAAAACCAATTTTCCCTGCAAGAATTCACACAAACTAGCAACTCACTGTTTTTGTTTCGTGTTTTAAATGTTACCTCCTGTATGGAAAAAGAAAGAGAGAGAGAGAGCAAGAAGGAGAAGAGACAGATAAAGAAAACACATGGGTATTACAAACCCTCTGATTGCTCTAATTACACCTAAAAGGAAAACAAGACCCCTCTCTTGGTGCTAGATCTATGAATAATTAAATAGAAAGGAAGAAAGATAAAAAAAGCTATAAACAACCCCCAACTGCTCTTCTCTTTCCCTAAGAGAGGTTTGTTAGGCACTGAGAAAAACTAGTCACTACTATAATTTCTTCCCAACCCAATCCTTGGCTTCCTATAAGCCCCCTCCCACTTTCACTGGTATTTCAGGCCCAACTGAGTCGCTGCTTTGAAATGTGTTGCCCCTCCACCTAGAATCCTGAACCAATAAGCAAGAAATTCCTAGAAATTTAGTCACCAATTCACAGGACCAAAAAGTAAATTATGAATGATTACCATCTTAAGTCTCATTACAGGGAGACCTAGAGCTTGTAAATATTTTGTAATTTAAGCCATTTGATTGAATTCATTGGAAATAAAAGTGGGAAAAGCTCCATAATAGGGAAGGACAAGGTCAGGGGTTCTTAACCTTGGATCCACGAATAGATTTCAAGGGGTGCATGAACTTGGATGGAAAAAAAATCTTCATTTACAAGAAATTCAACATTTCTTTGAATTATTATTATTATTTTAGTCAATTGGGGTTAAGTGACTTGCCCAGGGTCACACAGCTAGTAAATGTCAAGTGTATGGTCTGAGGTCGGATTTGAACTCAGGTACTCCTGACTTCAGGGCCGGCGCTCTATCCACTGTGCCACCTAGCTGCCCCTGAATTATTTTTTAAATCATTATTCTGAAGAAGAATCTGTAGGCTTCACCAGATTGCCAAAGGAGTACATGATGTAAAAAAAAGGTCAAGAACGTCTTGACTGGGCTATGACTATCATGGTATATAGTAAAGAGAACACTGGCTCTGGATTTAGAGGACCTGGTTTCAAATATTGTCTCTGACACATAATTATCTGTGTAATCTTGGGCAAGTCACTAACCCTTGAAGAGACTCAGTTTCCACTCTACATAAATTGACAAACATCAGTTCAGGCCGCAGTCAATATACTGCACTCATTTGGAATGAAATCTCAGGTTACAATTAAACTGTGAACAAAATCCTGCCTTATTTTTCCCTACGATGTTGAATCACTTCCTTGGTCTGGGACACCTTACAAATAAATATAAAATAACTAAAAGCTAAATCATAGTTTTAAAAGATGAACATTTTGCTAAATAAATGAACATCCCACAGTACCGACAAAGAGGATTTTCAAGCTGCCATCTACTTATTTATTTATTTGTTTGTTTTTGTATGTTTCACACACACACACACACACACACACACACCCCCAGATGGAGAAATGTTGAGTAGAGCAACTTGGTTCCTCTGTGAGATGTGATAGATTAGCTCTGGTCAATTGAAACAACAGCCATTATTCTTTCTGCCCACTCTAGCATAAGGCATGCTGTGTTGGCACATAGACATGAAGCCAGAAAAGAAAAGAAGAAAAAAAAACAATAACAACACATATTATCATCCTTCTTCTATGGTGATAACATAAATATGAGGCACGAAAAGTCAATGAAAACAAATGTGGATGCCAGATGGAACAAAGGACAACGTTTGGCTATGTAGAACCCATCCTCAGAGTGAGATCCCCTCCAGAAATCAAATCAAGCAGATAGATTTCTGTGATTCCAGACCACTAGGCAGAGCAAGCCATGCTGTTCTCCTATTCCCTTCCAGTCCCTATTCAATTCTAACATCCACATGTACAAAAATTACAGGTTAATCTTTTAGGGCAAATGCCCAAGTCCTAACGTGGTTTCTTAACCTGGAAAATATTTATTACTAATAGTATTGATAATAATAATTACTCTTTATATAGTCTTTAAGATTTGCAAGGCATTTTATATGTTATCTCAAACTTATTTTCAGTGAGTCATTTTTCAGTCATATCCGACTCTTTGTGACCTAATTTGCGGTTTTCTTGGCAAAGATACTAGAGAGGTTTGCCATTTCCTTCTCTAGCTCATTTTACAGATGAGGAAACGGAGGCAAACAGGGTTAAGTGACTTGCTCAGGGTCACACAGTTAGTAAGTATCTGAGGCCAGATTTGAACTCAGGAAAATGAGTCTTCCTGACTTCAGTCTCGGTGTTCTATCCACTGTACCACCTAGCTGCCTTCAAACATGTATAGCACAACTTAATCCACACAACAATACTAGGAGGAGGTGCTGTTATTATGCTCATTTTATAAGTAAGAAAACTGAAGCTGAGAAGTTAGCATGACTTGTTCAGACTCATACAACATGCAAGTATGTGAAGCAGAATTCAAACTTAGGTCTTCCTGACCCCAAGTCCAGCACTTTCTCTACCATGTCACCTGGCTTGGCCCAAACTTTTTTTAAAGGCCACTTATCAGTAATGTTGTAAAGCAGATGTGGTATGGGCTCAGGTACGGTTTTGAATAGATGACCTAGGAAGTGGTTCTGTTCATGTCCAATATCATCATTTATCAGAATGTCAAATGATACAGAGACGAAAGGCATAGTCAAAATGTTGGTCTGGCAACCAAAAATACCTCAACAAGCAAGAAGGTTGGGTTGCCATTAGATTGCAAGCTTCTTGAGGGCAGAGGCTGTCTTTTGCTTTTTTTTTTTGTTATTTTCAGCACTTAGTAAAGTGCCTAGCACATAGTAGGCACTTAATAGATAAGAGGAACTTTAACAAGAACAAATTTTAAAGTCCCACACTTCGGTTTAAATCGTTAGCTGCCCAAGACCAGGATGAGGAAGGCATGACTAAACTGTACAGAAAGTATGTAAATAGTTTGTTTCAGTGAACTTCACATTCAACATGAGTCATCTATGTAATGGTGTAGCCACCTTAGGTTATATTAGTAGTGATCTAGTTAAAGCTCTTCAAAACCTGGACCATTCTATCTTTACGGTATTCTTACATTTTACTTCTATACACACTCTACAATCTAGCTAAAATAATACTTGTTATTATTGTTAATTATAAAATTATTATTATTAATCAACATTTATATACCATGAAGCACTGTTCTAAGAACTTTATAATTATCTTCTCATTTAATCCTCACAACCCTTGGAGATAGGTGATATTGTTCTCACCATCTTACAGATGAGGAAACTGAAAAGAATGAAGGCAGAGTAACTTGATGGATTATTAGTAAAAATAAGGTTTTTTTTCTTCCATCCAACTTCATGGATCCCCTGAAATCTATCCATGCAAACCCTGGGGAGGCATGGACACCAGGTTAAGAACCTCTGCTTAGAGGGCAGAGGGTTTCCTGTCATTGGATGTCTTAAAGTGTAGGCTAAATGATCACTTATCAGGGATGTTATATAAAGAAACAAGGTATATGTTGAACTAGATGAACTTTGAACGGGGATGTACAGGAACCAGCTAGACTTAAGGATATTAGTAATGTAGAAAAAACAAAGAACAAAATTTCTCTGCGTTTTTCCCAGAGAGCCTGGTTGTTAAACATTTACCAGAATAGCCCTGTGTTACTTTATAAAGAGTGCAGGAGCCTGACAGAAGTACAGTAGAAACCTCAGGGAATGAAGATATGTATGTATGTATATATGTATGCATGCATGCATGCATATATGTGTGAAAATGTGGGGGGAGAGAAAGAGAGAGAGAAAGAGAGAGAGAGAGAGGGAATGAGATAGACAGAGACAGAGAGACAGAAACAGAGAGAGAGAGAGAGAGATTCGCATCGTATCCACTGTAAAAGAAGAGAAAAGAGGATGAAAGATAAGGGAGGAACTTCCTATTCTTCCACAAAATACGCTATTCTAGGACCCTTACTATTATTACACAACTAACTTGATACTAATTCCTGGGGGCTCATGAAAATTACTGTTTCCAAAAAATGCATTCTATAAAGAACAGTCTAGCTTGGAAGTATGCTAAAGAGGCTTTGAAACCCTGGCAGAAGTTCAAACACCCTGGTTCCAGAGAGTCTGGGGGTATATTTCAAACTTGATGCTTAGTCCATTTAGCTGTCTCCACAGCAAGGGAGATGGTCCCCAGGGTGAAATCTGTGGGTTCATTGAAGGAACAACCCTTGTTTGACTTTTCAGCTTCCCTACACTTCTAACCTCGAGGGTTAGAAGAAAGTAAAATGAAGACTCCTGGTGGATGTTGAAAAGCAACTGGGAAGTGTATGCATACAGTTTTTGATGGTGGGAGATTGAAGTCAGAATGGGAAGAGAAACTTTTCCCTCTGCTTACCTGGATAACACTAATGCACATCTCCTTTTTTCCTTTGAAACAGATCATGTATATAAAATGTTAACCCTAAAGTGCTATATAAAAATCAATTATTATCATTATTACTTTCCCATTCATAAATATTTTTAGCTAGGAGAAGCCAGAGGTAAACCAAAAGAAGACCAAAAAAAGACCTTATTCTTAATCATTTTGACATCCCAAGGTGCTTACTTGGGAATGGGGCTGCTGGCATCTAGAGGAGAAAATTTAATAAATCATAATAAAAATGAATGCCAATTACTATGCAAAGGCATCTCATCTTCTACAGAAGGCTTTTCCTGGTCTCCCTTCTCTTTTCTGTGAGTCATTTCCCTCTGAGATTACCTTCCTTTATAAATGCCTACATACATACATACATATACGTGTGTGTATGTATGGTATATAGTTGTTTGCATACAGTTGTTTCTCATTAGAAAGTAAACTCCTTGAGAGCAGGGACTACGTTTTTGCCTTTCTTTTTTTCCCCAGTGTTTAGTATAGTGCCTGGCACACAGTGAGTCAGCTAGGTGGTGCAGTAGAGTGCCAGGCCTGTAGTCAAGAAGACTCACCTCCCTGAGTTCAAATCTGGCATCAAATACTAGTTGTGTGACCCTGGGCAAGTCATTTAACCCCATTTGCCTCAGGTTCCTCATTTGGAAAATGAGCTGGAGAAGAAAATGGAAAACCTCTCCCTTATCTTTGCCAAGATAACCCCAAATGGGATCACGAAGAATCAGACACAGATGAAAAACAGCTAAACAACAAAAACTGACACATAGTAAGCACTTACCAAGTGCCTGTCCATTGACCAATTGACTGAAATTTGATGTCTAAAACATCTTTCCTCATTGGCCTACCACAGTAGGAATGAGATGAAAACAACATGCCACAAAAAAAAAAAAAAAAAGATGACAGGCATGCTGAAAATCAAACTTTACTAAATTGACCATTTTGCCTAGGGCTATACCTCAAGGCAAATCTTTACTATCTCCATTGCTGTATATAGGAAGGCTTAATTAAGGAGAATCTCACTGCCAATGATTTCTAATTAATAGCTTTGTAGAGCTCAAAAGGAGAAGGCAAGAATCTCTTAAATAAATTTCTGGTTTTGGTGGGATGGAAGCACACAATCATTACCACTATCTAAGCTGCATCTACAGGGCTTGGCTGAAAAGGTACCAAAAGACCAATCAACCAATCAATGAAAATATGAGGACTGAAGTGGCCTTATCATCATTAGTCTATGTGGTACAGTGGAGAAAGGTCCAGAATTGCAGCCAGAACAGTCTAGGCTCAAATCTTGCCTCCAACACCTATTGGCACTGTGACTCTGATAAAGTCATTCAACCTCTTAGTATTTTCCAAAATTATATGTTACATATATTACATACAGATATAAGTATATACGGGGAAGCTAGGTGGCTCAAAATTGAGTTCTGAGCCTGAAGTTGGTAAGACTCATCTCCCTGAGTTCAGATCTGGCCTTGGACACTCACTAGCTGTATTGCCCTGCACAAATCACTTTGACCCTGTTTGCCTCAGTTTCCTCATCTGCAGAATGAGCTGGAGAAAAAAATGGCAAACCATTCCAATATCTTTGCCAAGAAAACCCCAAATGGGACCATGAAGCATCGGGCACAACTGAAACAATCAACAACAAAATAGACACATATATGTATTTATCATGTTGAATTGTATGTAGCTTATATATTATATATAGCTGCAAGTACTCCCTACTGTAGTTTCAACATTATGACTCCAAAGAACATTCTTTACATACAACAATAATGATAATAGCTAACACTTACATAGTGCTTACTATGTCCAAGATACTTTCTTAAATGCTTTACAATCATTATATAATTTTATCCTCAAAATAACTCTGAGATGTAAGTTCTATTACTATCACCATTTTACAGATGAGGAAATTTAAATTCAGATCTTCCTGATTCCAGACCCAGTGCTCTATCCTATGTGTCACCTAGCTGCTGCAACTAAACCTTTTAAACCAGAAGCATATCTGCATTTTCACATGTACATAAATCAACAAAAATATAGATACCACTATTGATATAATACCAATAATATCAATAACATATCATATGAATACGATATATTGATATTATATAACATAGTGTGACATAATATAGCATAACATAATCTAACAGGGCAGAATGTAGCATAATATAACAATACAGCATAGCATAACATTATAAGATAACATAACACAGCCTGAAGTGGCATAACATGACATGACTCATGATGTGATAATGTGTGATTATATGGATATGTGTAGACATACTATGGATATGCACATATATTCACATGTACATATATGTACAAATGTGTATATGTATATACATGTTTATTATGTAGATTTGATAATTTTTACATTATATATGTATGTATACATTCACACATATATCCTTAAAATAAAGACAATAAAAAGGGACATCAGGGAGGTTCTAACAGAATTTGTAACAATGACCTTCATGTTTTTCGACCTTTTTTAAACCTCTCATGTCTTTAAAATTGTCATTAGCTCTAAATATAAATCAAAGTGATACTGTTATTAAAGTTAAGTTTACAGGTCATGTATATACACAAAGAAATTATGTTCAGGAACACTGAAAATGATTTGCAAAGAATAGAGCCAGCAAAACTCCTCTGATTGATTTTAAATAAGCAAGACTGGAGCCCAGTGCCTCACAAAAAGCTCTTGATCCACAGGGACTTTTAAAAAATTATTATTATTAACAATTGCTTGGCAATTCCACCTATTTAACATGACTACATCCAAGGTGACAGCCTACTTAAAGTAAACAGGAAGAAACCATTCTCTTCTCCTAAAAACCCAGAAATTCCTATGCCATCCTTTCAGTAAGAAAACTTCCTGAGAGACTAAGGCTTGCTTATCTCTACCACTCAATACCCTGAACCCAAGAGAAGTTGAGCTGTCTGTACCAGCAGAGGATAACATGCACATTTGCAACAGACTGAATGTTTGGGTCCAGTCTAGTTTCAGTGGTGTAGGGAACTCACAAGGAGAGAACTGCCTGTACCAATGCAGATCAGCAATTGTTCTGTAATTTATAGTCTTAAAGATTTGCACTCAGAAATTAGGTGACTTGCCCTGGGTCACATAATCAGTGTGTGTAAGAGGTGTCCAGTATACCACAGTGAATATGCACCAAAGATTCACCTTTGGCTGGTCTTCTTCATTCAAAAGCCAGCTATCAATCTACTATGACTATACCATATTGCCTCTCTTTTGCAAATTATGTAACACAGTAATTTCTGAAACAAACAGAAATCAATCTGTAGGTGAATTTGAGATGGTTTAGAGATAGTCCAGAAAATTGTGAACATTTCATATATATATATATATGTATATATATACACATATATACATACACGTATATGTATATAAACACACAAATACATACATATATACATACATACATACATACAGTTATCTCAGTTCAGACTTCAGTTGAACCTTAATCTGGTAATGCTGAGTAGTATTTTTAAGTTTCACTATTGAATGTGTTTGGAAAATAAAGAATATTTTGCACAAAGTCAAATGCCATAAAGCAAGAAAATGATCTTACTTATCTCATTAATTATCACATAATAGTCATTGTTCTTTCAGGTTAGATACAGAGTCAGAAGACCTGTATTTAAATCTCAGCATTGGGGGGCATCTAGGTGGTACAGTGGATAGAGCACCAGACCTGAAGTCAGGATGACCTGAGTTCAAATCCGACCTCAGACCAAACACTTGACACTTACTAGCTGTGTGACCCTGGGCAAGTCACTTAACCCCAATTGCCTAAAAATTAAAAAAAAAAGTAAATAAGATTAAAATAAATCTCAGCTTTGCGAATTACTGCCTCTATGACTTTGGGGGAGTCCCTTCCCAATTTTGGTTCTCAGTTTTCTCATCTGTAAAATGAGAGAGTTGGACTAAGTCACCTCTCAATTCCCTTCTAAATCTAAAGCTATTATTTCTTGATCTCAATTTAAATTGAGACACAGGGAAAAGAAATAAATGACCTGTACCAGCTCATATAGAACTCTGCTGGAAAATCCAAGAGAAAGATAATTTCCTTTGGAATTTGGTCTAGCCTTAAAACCCCAATACCAAGGGATATCTGTTATCATAACATCCAGAAATTATCTTAACAGTCAAATGTGCCAAATGTGAAATGCTATTACAATCCATGTTCAAGGCCTAGTCAATTAAATCTGCATTTATTAGAGACTCTTTAAGAGGATATTCCTACATAACATTACCTGTGTCCCCATGGAGTTGTCGTATCCAAAATATAATGATATAACCCTGCATTTAAATAATGAGACTTTTTTGGGGAAAAAAGCTAAGAAAACCTCAAAGTAGCTAAAAAATAAATAAAAGCATAATACATAAAGTAAAGATGAAAAATGGAGTGAAATTAACATGTAATATATTCTGATAGAAGGTAAATTGAGAACTAGCTCAGGAAAATGTGTAACAAAATGTTAAACTTGATTTTTCTGCACTCCTTTTTTCAAACTGTACTGGTCTAAGAATCAGGAGACTTGAATTCTAGTCTCCTAGTCTCATCGTTTTCAAAATAGAACACTTTTCCCCAAAAACCTACCCCACTTCCAACATCCCTATTTCTGTTGAGGTTACCAACATCCCTTCAGTCACCCAGATTCACAGTCTTTACTTTATGCTTGATGTATTATCTCCTTCCCCTCACAAATTTAATCAATCAGTTGCCAAATCTTGCTGTTCATCTCTTCCATCTTTCATTCTTTTTACTTATAGGGTTACCACTTTATTTCAGGTCCTCATTACCTCTTGCCTATACTAATTCACTGTTTCCATTCCTCAGTGTTCTTCCTGTACAATCCATCTTCCGTATTGTTGCCAAAATGATTTTCTTTAAGCTCAAGTTTGACCAAGTCATTTCGTTGCCATACTCAATAAACAACAGTGGCTCCCAAAATAGAACTCGTTTGTTTGGCATTTAAGGCCTTTATGAACTCGCTTCAACATCTCTAAAGTCATTTCATCTTATTTCCTTTCCTCCACTAGCCAGTAAAACTCAAGGATCCTCTCTGTTCCTCATACATAGCACTCTATCTCCTCTTTCCATACATTGGCACTGGTCATCCCCATGCCAACTCATTTCTATACATAGCACTGGTCATGGAATGAAAGCATCATCTTCTATAAAAAAATTTCCTGATCCTTCCAACTACTAATATCCTCCTTCTCTTAAAATATCTCATAATTATTTTGTAATAATTTTCAGATGTGTCCATATGTCCATAGTGCCATTCCCATTGGCATGCGAGCTACTTGAAAGTAGGAATATTTTCATTTTTTGTATTTGTAGTCAAATCAAAATATCTAATACTTAATAAATGTTTGTGATTGATAGTACAGGCTCTGCCATTGACTAGCTATGTGACCTTCAGCAAGCTATTTCTCCTCTGGGAGCCCCAGCTTCTTCATTTATAAAATGAGACAGTTAAATTAAATGGTCCTTAAGAATCTTTCCCTTTCTGAAATTCAATGGATGGATGACAATAGCTTTATAAGCTAAGTTTATTTCAGTATGCATGTTCCATAATGTTGACCAGATTGGAGACTCCTTGAAGACAGGGCCTACATTGAATTTAGTAGATGCCACTGCATTATGTGATATTCCCTGTGAATTGAATTTCCTTTTCATTTAAACCATTATATCATTACCCCTCTTTAAAAAAATCCAGGTTCAAATGTTTTTATTGAGATTGATTTGTTGTATAATTAAATTATATATGAAAGTTAGTTTAACTAGATTCATTATATAATTGATAGACTTAAGTGCCCGCTTATATCTGGGCATTTAAGAGAATATAAAAAAGAAAGAAGGCAATATTCTGAGATAGAATAATTCAAAGCCTCCCAAATAAAATCCACAATCACTGATAAGAATTTGGACTAACTATTCACATAGGAAAAACTGACTGGATGAAGAATGTCTGTTGTAGGACATTGATAGATAGTTAAATAGAAAACTCATAATGAGACTTTATGGACTTATACAAAGAAAACAGACAATGCAAACAGCATGTGGGTCTAGAATTCAAGTGGAGGAGCGCGAGCTCAAGTGCTCTTAATGACTTTGAGTTTCACTCTGAAACAAAAGTATGTCTTTTTAATGCAAAGGCTTTTCCCCTCTATTGATGTTGTATGTTTCTGAATTTGTAAAGTTAAATCTTACTCAAAGGGCAATGGATGGGCATATGGAGGGGGTGTGTGTGTGTGTGTGTGTGTGTGTGTGTGTGTGTGTGTCTGTGTCTGTGTGTGTGCCTGTGTGTGTGTGTGTGAAAGGATGGTAGTAGGCTACATGCTCCATCATTGTCCATGAAATAGCCAGGCACTGTGCTAGGTGCTGATGTTGCCAGTACAAAGCATAAAACAACCCCTACTACCAAGGAGCTTACATTCAAATGGAGGCACATGTATATATTAAAATATACACTGCATAAACGTAAAGTGAATCAATATACCAATATACAAAGTAGTGAAAGACAAAATAGTTTGGGAGGGAGGGCACTAAGAGTTGAGAGGATAAGGAAAGGCTTCATGCAGAAGAAGGTACCTGAGATGGATCTTAAAAGAAGAATATGACTCAATGAGGCAGATGTAAGGAGAAAGGGCATTGTAGGCATGTGGTATGTCTAGTACAAAGGAGTGAAGAATAGAGATGGAATGTCATGGGTGAAGAATAGAGAGAAGACCATTTTGGAGGACTGCAGGGTGGAGGGAGGATACTGTCCAATGAGGCTGAAACAATAGGTTGGACCTAGGTTTTTAGGCCTCTTGAAAGCTAAACAGAGGAATTAATATTAGAACTGAGAGACAATGGAAAACCACTGGAGCTGATTGAGTAGGGGAGTAATATGATCCAATCTACTCTTGAGAATAATTACTTTGTCTCTATGTGGTCTCTATGTGGAGGGTGGATTGGAGTAGAGAGAGACTTCAGTTAGGGAGACCAATTAGGAGTCTGTTTCAGTAATCTAGGCAAGAGATTATGAGGGCCTGAATTTAGGTGGTAGCCATGCAAGTAGACAGAAGAGGTTAGAAGAGAAAGACACCAATGTAGAATCAGCAAGATATAACAATTGACTGAATAGGTGAAGGGAATTTTAAGAAACCCTCCAACAATTGTTTGGCCCCTGCTATGGCAGAAATTTGGGTAGATCTAGACATGAGTCTGATGGGATGATTAAACAGAGATTCTTCACAATTTAGCTCTTGGAGGGAATAACCACAACGTTGCAACCACATATTATAGGTCCTCTCCCTGTCTTATCACCTTATTCTTCCCCCTAACTCCTTTCTCACACACTTGCTCTCTGTCCCTGTCTCTCTTTGTGTCTCTGTCTCTGTCTCTCACAGCATTAATGATATATATATATGTGTATATATATATATATATATATATATATATACACACACACACACACACACATATATATATATATATATATACTTTCTAATGTGTTTGGGGATATTTGAATGGAAGAAATCAGTGAAAGGGAAAATATCAACAATTTTTTGTACTAGAGAGATACAGAATAAAAATAGGAGACCAAAGGATAAAGGCATAGTAATAAAGGGAAAAAAAATTTATGAGGGATTTTTTAGGGGGGGAGTTCCTGAAAAATCTTAATTTACTCTCAAGGGAAGGGTTAGAATTTTGAGAGATAGTCCTAATTAAATAAGGAACTTTCATTCATTGTTATTGCAGTGTCTTTCTACCCCCAAATGAAGGTCAGCTACAGAAAAAAATGTGATTTAAAAAAAAGAAGAAAAATCAAGACCCTGCTTTTGTTGGGTAATATCCTGCATGTTTTTGTTTTGTTTTGTTTTGTTTTGTCTCTCAAAGATAGCTTCAACTCTTCTTTTTGGGAATGTTGAAAACAGGAAAGGTAAAAATGAAAGAATATGTTTCTTCCTCCTCTTCTTCTTAATTCTTTTTAGCAATCAATTCAAATTCAAATGTATTTTTGAAATGCATATATGTATATACATACATACATATATATATATATATATATATATATATATATGAGAGAAAATGCCATCATACAGAAGATAATATCTATGGACAACACAATGATTCAATTCCATCAGTTTCACTTATTCAAAAAGAACAGAGAGGTGCACTCCCCTTTTGAGCATTGCCTACATCCCCAAATCTATGGGCTATACTGATATGTCTTTAACATGCTATGCTATTTGCTATTAGAAAACCTTACCCTTTCCAAATGTTATGCAACCACCCAAAATGGTATGTACTATCTTAATTCCTGTGTTGTCTTTCCATTCATTTCACTTTCCGATTTTCAAGAGCTGTAATAGACCCATTGCTGGCTGTGTATACTAAAGCCAAGGCACAGGCCATTGGTTTTTGTATTGCTAAGACATCTAGAAAGAAAGGGAAAGGATTTTAGATGTTGAAAGGGGATAATCCAGTCTTGGCATCCCTAACCTAAAACCAAAGAATATGCAGACATTAGAACTGCTTCAGAGATAAAATGGGATGTGATACCTCCAAATGAACCGCTGGGGAAAAGGCATGATTCTTTACAGAAGACAGATACTCAAATGCAAGAAAGTAAATGTAAGGTAAATGTAGGTAAATGTAAGAAAAAAGTGACTTGTAACTAGACTTTCTACAGAGAGGCCATGTATCTCACACTAGAGAAACTCAACAACTCTCAGAACATTTTTCTTTTCTGCATTCAATCAGTAGTTAGTCAACAAACATTTATTAAGCACCTACTATGTGCCAAGCACTGTACTAAGTGCTGGGAATACAAAGAAAGACAGAAGACTCTCTCTGTTCTCAAGGAACTAATAGTCTAATTGGAAAGACAACATGCAAGCAGCCAAGTCCAAACACATATTTGTGGGATTATTTGGAGAGAATCAACAGACGGAAGGAACCAGAAGATGGGATTTTAGCTGGAAGTTGAAGTAAGCCAGGGAAGTCAGTAGGTACAGATGAGGAAGGAGAGCATTCCAGGCATGGGGAAAGCTTTTAATAGGCAAGTACCGATTACGAGTCAGATATGTTCCTTAGCTATTACATATGTATTAGCTTGAAAAGATGGCCTCCTCATGTGCACCTAAGGTGCCAGCTCCTTTGTGATAGGAATTACTTCTTTGAGAAGGTCCATTCCCACTTTTCCCCTCAATTTTTGATGACATGACATGCAAAGGATCTCTACAAGGATTTATTACTCTCTGCAGGTTTACAGGAAACCTAGGCTTGACACGGCCTTTGAAATCTCTCTGCAGTCCCCTTAGCACTCTGCCCTGCTCTTTACAGGAAAGGCACGATTCATTGAGTTGGCTGGTATGAAGCCGTATTCTTTACTGTACCATAAAGCTGTCGCAGTTCCTGCAAACAGGAAGGTGCCGTAGCTGGGATTGGGATTGGCCTTCTCTGTTTATGGGCCGTTCTTGATCATAAATTTAGCAAAGGAAGGCAGAGTGATTGGTGGTTGTTGCAGAGCTGAATGGGGAGCAAGAGGAGGTGACGGGAGGGGGTGTGGGCACCATGAACAGGGAAAGCTAAGCTGGTGCTCCCTCAAGGTCACTTTGCTTTGGCAGCAAACAAAATGAATTTTCTCATCTCGCTCTAGTCCTGTTTCATTACAGATGTAGACTCAATGGAATTCTATCAGAATTTTTTTTTTGGAAGATGCCACAGCATTAACTGAACATACTACCTCTGGGTGAAAGCTCTTAACACATGAAGCATAAAATCAAAAGCCAGGATATAAGCAGTCTCATTTGGCACATGGGCTACAAATCAGTTAAGCAAGTGGTATGGTGATTTGATGTTGCCTGTTCTCTCAATGAATGTGGGGAGAAGGTTGAAAAAGAGACAAAGAGACCTAAAGACATAAGAGCAAAAATGGGGAGAAGGAGCATTAAAGATAAGCATAATTCCTGACTGTCTACAAGGACAGCCCACGGACTATGAAGAGTTTTGAAAGGAAAATAAATAAATGAAAAGTGAGAGAATTTCATCAAGAAGAAAAATACACTTTGGTAATAATGAGCTAATGAATTTTCTCTGGGCAGTTGTAATTGATAGAATCAATCTTAGAGGTAAGGAGACCTAGATTCATACCCTACGTCAGATACAATGTGATTTCAGGAAACTCTCTAAAACTCTAAATTATACACAAACTGTTCATCTGCACCATGTCTCATTGGAAAGAATTTCTATAAGCTGAGATCCCTATATCAGTGAAATCACCAAAAATGAAAAAGCAAAAATCCATAGCAATGCCAAGAATTACTACCCATTGTCACATATGGAAAAACTGAGCAACAAAAAGTCTAGTTTTCACAGAATTAGTGGCTATGTTAGTGTCTATTTAAAAAAAAATCCATTCTATCTAAGTGTAATTAGGAGGACAAATAAAACTAGATGACTTTATTTCAACATATATAAGCTTTAAAAATGTATAGGAGTCTCAGGAAAGAATTTCAAATAGTGGCTTTAAAATTCTGTGAGATTCCTAAGGTAATCATTAAGGTCCACAACTGCTCTCATCTATATCCTAGTCCTAGAATGGAGTTTAGAAATCATCTAATTCAGTGCCTAGACTACAAGCTTCATGAGGACAGCGGCTTTTTCTTGACTGTATTCTGTCTCCTCTATAATCTAAGCATAGGGCTCTGCTCACAGAGGGCACAGTGGAATTGGACTGAATGAATTTGAGCACCACTAAAGCTTCTTTGGAAATTCCAGCAATCACAGAACGTGGCAATCTCAGGAAATCCCAAACATAACACAACATTTTGCAGCCTCACATTGTTCCTTGGTAACACACTCAATTTTTAGTCAATTTCAGAAATCATCAAACTGATCAGAGTGAAGGAGTGTGAGTAAGGGAGTGTGAGATATAATTTCAGAACCCAAGGCTATTTTTCTGTAGCATCTTAATAGATAGTATGTGGTCTCAGGTGAAAGATGCCAGTTTTACTGCACAAGTGAGACAGCACACAAGCCCAGGAAGTATGTCTTTGCTGCCACACAAGGAAACCAAATGTTTCCCATAGAGAGAAGAGGGAGAAGACATAAATGGTTCACATGCCATTGCAAGAGAAATCCCCAGCTGACAATAAAACACTGATTCTAGTGTTGACAGACTCCCTCCCACTGGCAGACAGCTGGATAGTTAAACAAACCAAAAAAAAAAAAAGTAAAACAAAAATCTACTTAGAAACTCCTGACCAACCTGAAAAGGTTTTGAAAAAAAAGTGACATTTTTTTGCCTTGTTCTCCTTATGAAGTATTTCTAAGTCTCACAGAGTCCCTGGGAAAGAAAACTCTACCTATATTCTTTCTGCTATGGTTCAACCAAAATAACACATAGGATCTTTGTGTGTGTGTGTGTGTGTGTGTGTGTGTGTATTGGGGGTGGGAGAGGAAACAACGACAACAACAAGCTCTTTTACTTACTTTGCCATTTTAGAGCAATTGGGGCAAGTGCAAATGAAAATTGAATGGATGTCTCTCCCCAAGTCATTTTTATTTTTATTTATTTATTTATTGGTGAGGCAATTGGGGTTAAATGGCTTGCCCAGAGTCACACAACTAGTGAGTGTTATGTGTCTGACGGCAGATTTGAACTCAGGTCCTCCTGAATCCAGGACTGGTGCTCAATCCACTGCGCCACCTAGCTGCCCTCCAAGTAATTTTTAAAGATGAGAGTGTAGTGAGAAGAGCGCTAGATGGGAGATAGGAGAAACGGGGTTCAAATTCTGGCAGGGCAACTCACAAACTTTGCGTCTTTGGAAAAGTCACTTAACATTTCTGACCTAAAGTTTCCTCATCTGAGAATGAGGGGGGATTGGACAGATTGGCCTCTGAGGTTTCTTCCAGCTCTAAATCTATGATCTACCATGATTACTCTTTGTTTGTGAAGTTACCAATTTTCTATTAATTGATTCTCATAAGGACTTATTTATAATTTCAAAAGGGCATGAAATAAAACCCTTATCAGAAGCCACTGTCACTATCTTCCTGATCTTCCAAATGAAATTAGAGCATGAAGAGAAAAAATAACTCACTCAAGGTCACTCTTGCTAGTTAATGGAGCTGGATTACAATTGAATATAGGCATAATATTATCCTGGTCAATGCCCTTTCCTGAAAATATTAATACATTATAAACAAATTCCATTGTGACCACACTCTACTGTGAGGCTGCGATGGCACTTGGCTGACCAACCATTTAGAACATTGCTCCTATGTTTTTAGTTTTTTAGGGCTTTTTTTTTTCAAAACCAATGAACAACATTAGAGGAATTATGTTTTCATTTTATAGGAGCGTCACCCTAAATATTTTCTTAAATGATGCCAATGGTTTCTTAACTTCCCTAGTCTTAACCTTCATTGGTCATCTTCTTTAATTTAAAGGAATCTAATTTGATTCAATAAGCATTTAATAAGCACCTACTATGTGTACCAGGATCTAGGATAGATACAGGAATATAAAGATGAAAATAAAATATTTCCTGCCCTCCAATTTATCTTGGAGACACCTTTGGACAATCATTTGCCAGTTGCATCTCCCATTTGTCTGTGAGCTCTTTGAGAGCAAAGATTGTTATAGCCTTTCTTTGTATCCCCAGTGCTTAGTCCAGTGCCTGGCACACGGTAATTATTTAATAAATGCTTGTTGACTACTCAGGGAGTTTGCATTCTACTGAGTGAAAGATCAAGCACAAATGAATAAAATTTAAATATATATGAAATAAACACAGATTCTTTTTAATACAAAAAGTAAGAGAATCAGGAAAGGCTCTTATAGGAGGCAAGATGAGATAAGTCTTCAAGAGATCAGGGGATTCCAAGAAGGGAGTTTGAATTCTACTGAGTGAAAGATCAAGCACAAATGAATAGAATTTAAATATATATGAAATAAACACAGATTCTTTTTAGTACAAAATGAAAGAGAATCAGGAAAGGCTCTTATAGGAGGCAAGATGAGATGAATCTTCAAGAGATCAGGGGATTCCAAGAAATAGAGATGAGAAAGGAGAGCATTCCTGGATTGAGTAAAATCTGGGCAGAAGGAACAGATGTGAGAGAATGTTATATAAATGGGATAGCAAGTCTATCAGCTTGGATGGGACGTGGAATTCTTTGGAGTACAGGAGGAAGAAAGAGGTGAAAGAAAAACAGTCTGGAAAGATAGACTGGAGCCAGGTTATGAAAGACTTTAAATCCCAAACAAAGAAGTTTGTATTTGGTCTTAGAGATATTAGAGAATCACTGAAACTTCATGAACAGGTGAATAACATGGAGTTGGGTTTTAGGACTATCACAGGTATCCACTTGAAGAGTGGATTGGAGAGTAAAGAGACTGCACTGATCACCATTCCTTATCAAATTTTTTTGTTGTTGTCATTTAGTCATGTCCAACTCTACATGACCCTATTTGGAATTTTCTTGGCAGAGATACTGACGTGGTTTGCTATATCCTTCTCTAGCTCATTTTACAGATGAAGAAACTGAGGCAAAGAGGGTTAAGTAATTTGTCCAGGATCACACAGCTAGTAAGTGTCTGAGGCCAGACTTGAACTCAGGAAGATGAGTCTACCTGACTGCAGACCAGCTACTTTATCCACTATGCCACCTAGTTTCCCTAATCAAATTTTTATTAAATGTCTACTGTATGCTCTTCCCTCCTCCCCTCTATTTTATGGGAAGTGTGCTTCTCCCACCTGGGCTTTAGTTCTTCCAGTGCTGCTGGTAACTCCTACGCTAAGAAACTGACTCAAAGATGACTAGACACAGAAGAGTTGTCAGGACCTATTTGAAAACCATGAACAGCTCAATGAAGGAGAAACTGGAGGATGATAACTTGTAGGTGTTTAACCATTTGTATGTGGAACAATTTTTGATTATTTAATATGTTTTATGGTAATTACTACCATTTCATTTTTAAAATTCTTGTTTTATTATCTAGTTGCTTAAGTTAACACAGGATTATTTTCAAAAATGAATCTTTGATTAGTTTTTTTTTTTATTTTAAAGGGAAAAAAAGCAAACAACATTTATTTCTGCCATCCTTTCCACATCTTTATTGGAGCACTTAGCAAACAGAGATATGGAATTTCTAATTCTGACTAGTCATTCTACTGCAAAGATGATTAAACATAACAAAAAAAAATATCCAACCAACAACGCAACACCTAAACCCCACATAAATTCAAGACAACTCCACGGCATTATTAATCTTTCCCTTTGCTTTGAGGATGCTCCATTTCCAAGACAGCAGGACAGAAGCAGCAATCTAAATGGTAAAAATGAAATGCTAAGACTCCTTGAAACAAGGGCATATTTTGTAGGTCCTTCTTGTCCCACCTAACCAAGCAGGTTATAGAACATAAAGAATCAAGGCTTCTTCCTAATTGAAGGTTTGGACTAGGGCTTAAGGAAAAGCCAGCTTCTGTCCAGAAATGCTTATATTCGCTTACAATTGAACCCAGTAAATTCTGGGCCTGATTAATGTACTAAAGTCATTACATTACAAACTATGCCATATTACAGGGGATGTCAATCTCATATCCATCTCTCTGATCTGTGATAACTGAGGTCATTTTAGTAAAAACTTCATGACCTGAGAGGTATCCCTAAAGCCAGATTCTTAACCTAGGTTCCATGAACTTATATGTGCATGTGTGTTTTCAGTGTGTTGATAATTGTATTTCAATATAATTGGCTTTCTTTGTAATCATGCATATTTTATTTTGTGCATAAATTTGAAACGGGGTCCATATGTTTCACTCTACTATTAGAAGGGTCCATAATATAAAAATCCCTGCCCTAGAGGATACAAGTTGTTTGGAAGATTCAGCTAAGCAAAGATATATGTAACCAGATAGGTGATGAATATGGCTATGATAGGCTATGACATTTCATGCAAGTGGGTACATAACAAATAATGAGGCACTTAGAGTGCTGGACACTGGAGACAACATAGACCTGAATTCAAATTCAGCCTCAGAAATTTACTAGCTGTGTAGGCAAGTCACTTAACCACTGCCTGCCTCAGTTTCCTCATTTGTAAAATTGGGATAATAAAGGAATCTTTTTGTTCAGTCATTTTTCAGTCATGTCTGACTCTTCGTGACCCTATTTGGGGTTTTCTTAGTAAAGATATCGGAATGATTTATCATTTCCTTCTCCATTTCATTTTACAGATGAGGAAACTGAGGTAAACGGGGTTAAGTGACTTACCCAAGGTCATACAGCTAGTAAGGAAGTGTATGAGGCAAGATTTGAACTCAGGAATGTGAGTCTTTCTGACTTCAGGTCCAGGGCATTATTCATGACGCCACCTAGCGGCCCCTAAAGGTATCTACATCCCAGAATTATTGTGAAGATAAATGAACAGTTTATCCTTTCCACCTCACGACCTTCCCCAATATGGTTTCAATATACCATGGGTCAGCATAAGAAATTAAATGGTTTTTTGGGGGGAGAGTTTTGTAGAAGCTGCAGATAACAGAGCCTACAACCAAATACTTAACTCACATTTTACAATAAGGTACTGTAAACACCCCATAAAAGGAAAAGAAAAAATTCAGACTTCTTCTTCAGTACAAAGATAGAGTCAAAAATTTTTACATGGATTTTCCAGATTGTGGGGGTGCCGCACCTCTCATCTCCATGATGTGTAAAGGATAACTATATTTCTAAAGTGCTTTGTAAATCTTAAAGTATTATATAAATGGTAGATAGGTAGCTTGGTAGCTAGGTGATAGTGGTAGTGGTAGTAGTAGTAGTGATTTAACAATAAAATATAGTTCTAAGAAACAGGAGAGTAGGACTGAGAAAGATGAAAGGGAGGAAAATGATGGCTCAAGGCAAAGTATTTATATGAGGGCACTTTGGGGCACATGCCACGAGGAAGAGGAATTAAAATCCATGACCAGCATGCCTAATTCAGAACATCTGCTCACTTTGGGATTCTAGTGACTTCACTCCAAGGGCCATTCAACATTTCATACATAACCCCCAGCCCCCAAAATAAGCATTAGTATTCTATATTATATATAAAAAGGGAGAAGAATGTTAGTCAAGTGACTTGGTTCAATCTTCATGAGTCATAAATAGAATTAAACGAGACGGTAAAGGCCATTACCCTTCTGGACTGTTATTTTTCTAAGGCTTGTACTACCTTTCTTTCCTGGATCGCTCCCTAACTGCTGATGACCTGTCAGTCAGCATTCTCCAAATTATATTTTCACCAAATATTCTTCCAGAAAATGTTATGGATTCAACAAATATCTAGGTTGCTTTCTGCATATAAAGAAGTGGGACTGACTATCAGAATTTCTTTCCATTCAATGCATCTGCCTCCCAAGGAGTAGAGGATGTTTCTTTTAGATAAATCAGAATATTAATACTTTCTTTTTATGCCACAGCCTCCTCCTCCTCCCCTTTTGACTTCCTCTAGGTCTTCTAATCCATTTCTTCACTTTGTTTTTCTCAAGTGTTCTCTCTTTCCCCTTGGTTTTTCCCTGAGGGCTCACTAACATTTTCCTAGTTGTTAATAATTCTTATAACCTTTCCTCTCCTCGTCTTTCTTTTTAAGTATGCAGTTTTAAAGTAACACCACAACTCATCACGACAAACCCTAGAACATTTGAAAATCTGGGTAAACCAAAAAAAATATTATTTAACATACATAAATGTTTGCATTAGAAATTTCATCTTCTGTAACCAACAGTATTTTCATTTAGGGGCAAGTTGCAGCATTGGTGGGGATTGAGGGGAGGCTCAACTTAGATCCAGCCTTTGGAGGAAGGAAATGACCCCTGGGATACTCCAAGGTTTTACATTGTTGAAAGTATGACCATCACTGTGAAGAAATATATTGCCACTATTATAAAGGAGAGGAGTGGAGCTGGTGGGGGGGGAATGAAAACTGGTGGATAAGGCCGGAAGAGGCTACTGTGGCTGCCAGTGGTGTGTAGGAAGAAAAGGAAGCACCACAGGGAAAGTGCCATCAGTGACCTCTAAGCTTTCTGGCCCAAAGGAGAGTCCCAGCTCTACCATTCCCATTATGTCTCTGATTGTAACGTTTCATTTTGTGAATACAATTTAGGGCCTCCCTCTTTTTTCATATTTCTACTAAAATAATGATACCTTTATCCAATAGCTCTGCATACCATAAAGAAAATTTTAATTTTCTTCAGAGTGCACTCTACAAAAGTGTAAGTTATATTACACTATTATTATTTTATCCATGAACAGTCAATACTAGAATCTAGACCTCTTAATTCCCTGGTAATAGTGCTCACTTAAAAGATCATATTTTTCCTCAAATTTTCCACGTTGGAACTTTTTGTAAATTCATAAGATCATACCTTGAAAGCTAGAAGGAATCTTTAAGGCCATCTAATCCAACCTTTTCATTTTCTAGATGAAGAAACTCATGTCCTGAGGGGTTATGTGGTTTACCTTCTGCAGTGCCTGCCCAGTATTTTATGTATACACACACACATACACACACACACTACATAAATATTGTGTATACTGCATTGTATGTATATATATATATATATGTGTGTGTGTGTGTGTGTGTAGGTAACTATTTTATGAACTAGTGTAAATGGCTTCCTACTTAGCAACATTTAATAGACTAGACAACACGTGTTGTTTTTTTTTTTTATCCACTTTGTTTTTACAGTGTGAATGGTTACACCCAATCCTTAGGCCTTCCTGTGGATTTCATTTCAATCTTTTCCTACACACACAAAATATAGGAAAACATTGAGATTCATCCATTCTGAGATCAGAAGGCACATTTGTAGAACTTATGAGTTCTACAAAACAGTATTGAGTTTCATTAAAATAGAGAGGAAAGGATAACTACATTAGCTATAGTTTAAAAGTCTTTCTCTCTAGGCAACTAAATATGATTTTGATCCAGACAGAAGAGTAATAGGGGAAGGGAATAAACATTTTATATAGTGTCTACTATTTGTTAGGCACTATTCTAAGTGCTTTACAAATATTTTCTCATTTGATCCTCACAACAACTCTTCAAGGTAGGTGCTGTTATTATCCCCATTTTATGGTTGAGGAAACTGAGGCAAAGAAAGGTTAAGTGACTTGTCCAGGGTCACACAGTTAGGAAGTGTCTGAGGCTGGATTTAAACTCAAGTTTCCCTGGCTCCAAGCCTAGTGCTCTATCCACTGGTCACCCAGAGCATAGAATAGCAGATTCAAGTTCTTGTAAATGGGGAAAGGGGACATTTCTATGTTTCCTAGATATGATTCCAGTCCTTCTAGTGACTAGGTCCTCCTGGCAGAAATCTGAATACATCAACCATTCTGATTCCATAAAAGAACAAATTGCAATGAAATGATTCAAAATTTTAAATGTAAATGAATTTGACAATGTTTTTCACTATCCTTTAAAACAAAATCATTGTCCTCACCAATTCCCCTCTTTGAAGGCAACCCTTCGGAACTATCCTGTTAGATAGAAAAATAAAGAGGTCACACACTATGTCGAGTAAATGTAGAACACTGGGAGACTAGAATGCCTACATTATGGCCATCACCACCAATATTATCATCAAATTTTCATTATATCTGAAATGTATATTGCATTTAAAGTTGGCAAAGCACTTTTTAACCTACATCTACATCTTTCTTTTTCTTACTGTTTTCTCCAACAGATTTCTCCCTCTAATCTCCCTCTAATCTCCCTCTGAATATATTAATGTAAATATATGTATATAAACATAAATATACATACATACATGGGTTCCTTTCCTACTGACTTCAAATATCCCCCAAATCTAGCTTAAAAAAAATTCATTAAGATCTATCACCTACTCAAATTATCATCTTATGTGTTCCCTCTCTTTCTCAGCTGAACTTCTAGAAAAAAGCTGTCTATACTCATTGCTTCTCCTCTCCCTAACTCTTCAATCTTTTGCCATCTGGTTTTCAACCTCATCATTCAACTGAAAGCGGTCTATTTAAGGCAATGATCTCTTAGTTGCCAAATTTAACAGTCTTGATAGATGGGGGGGGGCAAGACGATGGAATACAGTCAGCAACCCAGCTGAACTCTCCCAACATTCCTCTCCAAACAACTTTAAAATAACTCTTCAAATCAAATTTTGGAGCAGCAGAGCCAACAAAAGGTCAGAGCAAGACATTTTCCCAGCTTAAGACAACTTAGGAGGTTAGTAGGAGAGGTCTGTGACACCAGAGGGGGGACCAGCCTCGAGCAGAGCAGAAGCACCAGCGGTGGGCGTTAGAGGTGGCCATGACAGTGGCCACAGCAACAGCAGCAGCTTCAGGAGCTCTCAGCCCAGAGATGGTAAGGGAGATGTACAACTGGTCAGAAAGAGATTAAAGGGAACCTTTTGCTGGCATTGGGTATAACTGGCACTGATTGGCAGTTCTGTTGCCCATATGCAATTCTGAGTCATAGTTCCAGGGCAGAGAGGGGTGCTTCTGTTTGGTTGCAAAAGAGCAGGGACCCTGGACACAGTTCTTAGGTGGAGAGGAGCTTATGACTGCAAGAGAGCAAGGAACCTGGTCACAGTTCCAGGGCCAAGATTACATTGGGATGTTCTCAAAAGAAAATGAAAGGGTGAGAATAAAGGATGCACTGAAGAAGGAAGAAGAGGGAAGGGAGGAGTAGAATAGGGAAATTTTTCTCACACAAAAGAGGAACACAAGGAAGAGGTTTTATAATGGAGGGGGAGATGGGAGGATGGCAGGCAATGCTTGAACCTCACCTTCACTGGAATTGGTTCAGAGTGGGAAGATACATACATACATACATACATATATATAATATAGATATATCTATATCTATATCTATATTATATATGTATGTATATATGTGTGTGTGTGTGTGTGTATACATATATATATATATACACATACATATTCAGTTGGTATAGAAATCTATCATACCCAATAGGGAAATAAGAAGGCAAGGGGATAAGAGATACGTGGGGTGGTAGAGACAATAAAAGGGAAGGTGGATTAAGGGAGGCAGTGGTCAAAGCAAAACAGACTTATGAGGAGGGACAGGATAAAGAGAGAGAAGGATAAAGAAAAGAAAATGGTACAGAAGGAAATATACAGTTAATAATCATAACTGTGAATGTGAATGGGATGAGCTCACCCATAAAATGGAAACAGATAGTAGAATGGATTAGAAACTAGAATCCAATATGTTTTTTACAAAAGACACATTTGAAACAGAAAGACACACACAGAGTTAAAATAAAGGGTTGGAGCAGAATCTATTATGCTTTGTTGGAAGTTAAAAAGGAAGGGCTAGCAATCATGATCTCAGACAAAGCAAAAGCAAAAATAGACCTATAATTAGGGAAACTACATTGTGCTAAAAGGTACCATCGACAAGGGAGTAATATCAAAAATCTCTATGCAAGTTTCTCTGATAAAGGCCTTATTTCTCAAATATAAAGGGAACTGAGCTAAATTTATGAAAATAAGAGCCATTCCCCAATTAATAAATGGTCAAAGGATACAAAGAGACAGTTTAAAGAAGAAGAAATCAAAACTATTTATATATCAATTAGAGAAATGTAATAAAACAACTCTGAAGTACCACCTTATACCTATTGGAAATGGTAGATGCTGGAAGGTTCAGGAAAAATAGGTACTGTAATAAACTATTGGTGGAGTTGTGAATTAGTCTGGCAAACAATTTGGAACTAGGCCCAAAGAGCTTTAAAACTGTGATTATCCTTTAACCCAATAATATCACCACTAGGTCTGTATCCCAAAGAGACCAAAGAAAAGGAAAAAGAACTGTATGAACAAAAATATTTATAGCGCCTCTTTTTGTGGTGGTAAATAATTGGAAATCAAGGGAATACTAATCAGTTGGGAAATGGATGAACAAGTTGTGGTATATGATTGTGACAGAGCACTATTGATGAGGAAAGTGGGATTCAGGAACAAAAAATGGTAAGACCTATATGAACTGATACAAAGTTAAGTGAGAAGAACTGGGAGATCATTGTACACAGTAACAGCAATGTTGTAATGATGATCAACTGTGAAAGACTGGTCTACTCTGATCAATAAAATGATCTGATACCACTACAAAGGACTCCTGATGAAAAAAAATGCTATCTCCAGACAGAACTCCAGATAAACTCTGAATGCAAATTGAAGTATAGTTTTCTCTTTCTTTTTTTTTTTTTTTGCCTTTTTTGGTGATATGCCTAATTTGAAAATGTTTTGCATAATTTCACCTGTGTGATTAATTAATATCATTTTGTTTGTCTTCTCAGTGGGTAGTGGAGGGGGCTCAAGGAAGAGAATTTAGAACACAAAATTTAAAAAGAAAAGAATGTTTAAAATAAATAAATTATAATTAAAAAAAAAACAAATTTTGCTATCTTACCCCTTCTCTCTATTCTAACAAGTCAGACTAGCTAAACTAGCAACGCACCCTGAGGGAGATACAGGGGACAGCTGCATGTGCCAGGCAACTCAAACCACCTACCACCATGACCACCATCTCCCCTCAGACCATGAGGGGAACAACCAAGGAACCTGAATCCAAGAGACTTAGGAATAGAAATTACCTCTCCCCTCAGGTCACTAGAACTGCTTTTAGTCTATCTCACAAAGAAATCATTAAGGGGAAAATGCACCACAGAGAGGGGCCCACCTTCCCCATCACCACTCACAACAGCTGCTGATCATCTGCCATGAACAAGCAGATAGGCAAAGGAGTCCTGGGAATGGCAATATTCTACACTCCCTCAGGCCACCAATCCTGCTTCTAGTCCAGCTATCATAGCCATTATCTGGGGAAACAACTTCGGTAGAAAATGGACCAGATATACCCAGCTGTCAACCAATTGTCACACACAGTGCAGGCAATTCGCTCTACAAGTCACCCTGAGGGAGAGACAGGAAGCAGCAGCACATGCCAGGATAGTCAAGCCACCACCACCATCTTGACCACACTATCTCCCCTTGGATTCTGATGGCGACAGCTCAGGACCATGAACCCAAAAGCTGTAGGAATAATGCCATTAAATAATGATCCTAAAGAAGAGGTAGTAACATGTTTGTCACTAAACCCTAAGGACCATGGGACGTGTCTGATTTGCAGCTGAACCCTTCCATGTGTTTGTCTCCGTCATTAGAATGTGAGCTCATTGAGAGCAGAGAGTGTCTTATTTTTCTATTTGTAATCCCCAACACCTAGCACAGAGCTTTGTACAAATTAAGTGTTTGATAAAAGCTTTGTTTATTCATTCTTTATTCACACAGACATCATTCCAGTTCAGCCCCTTATCACCTTGCTTAGACTATTTCAATGGTTGAATTTGGTCTTCCTGAACCAAATCTCTCTCTACTTTAATCTATCTTCTACCCAGTTGTCAAAGTTAATTTTCCTTAAGCATAGCCCTGATCAGGTCACTCCCTAGCTCAAAGAACTCCAGTGGCTCCCTATTTGGCTCTTATACTCTTCACAACCTGACCTCAACTTAGATAAGTTCCAGCCTCATTCTACAATACTCCTTTTCCTGTACTATAAAGGCCAACTAAACTGGTCTTCTGCTTGTTACTCACACTCTATCTCCCATATCTGTGTCTTTACATTAGCTAGTCCCGATGCGTAGAATACACCCCTTACTTGCCTCTACCTCATAGAATTGTTGTCTTCCTTCAAGACATCCCTCAGGGTCTACTTTCTAACATCAGACTCACCTAATACCCCAAACTGCTAGTCTCCTCCCTCTCAAACTATTTTTTTTTGCATTTATTACAAATACGCTTGTATATTTAGAAGTTGTTTCCCTGATAGACTACAACCTCCTTGAGAGTAAGGATTGTTTCTTGTTTATCTTTATTTGCATTCCTAGTACCTAGCACATAGTAGGTGCTTAACAAATGCTTGTTGGTTTTTTCATTGATTTTATAATAATTGCCTCTCAGAACTAGAGAATGCCAGTCAAGAGCTGTCCTCACTTAATCCTCAGGTGAGGAATGAACATCACAGGCAAATCACTCCCTCATTGTGTCTATTATGACAAAAATAGTCTTCTTTGACATAGAAGAAAAGTATAAAACTTAAACAACCTAAAGGGCTTAGTAAAGCATTTGGACTTTCCTTGATGAAGGACACCCAGGGGATACAGAGAGTATGGAAAATATCTACAAATCCCAATCACCTAAAGATAAAGACAGTCAGGAAAATTTGCATAACATTAGAACGAAACATAGTATTTAAGAGGATGATATGGATGATAATGCAAAAATTAGCCAGTTAACTTTGATCCTACAGTAGCCAAATCTAAAATCTGTTCATCTTAAATGAATACTATGCCCCAAAAGAAAACAACAACCACCACATTGAAGCAACTTAGATTTGTTTCTTGTAATTAAAATGAAATAATCCTTCTAATTTGTCTTCGGCTCAGTGACCTAAAAAACCAAGAGCTCTGCTTTAACACAAATACAGAAATCCTGCTCTCTGCTATGTTATTAAGTTTTATGCCTCCTAAATATACCAGTAGAGGATAAACTGTTTATCTGTTCTCTGTCTTTTCATTACCCATTTTTATGCCTCTAGGTCTCTGTTTGTTAGACTCTGGGGGTGGTGGGAGAAAGAATATTCTCCACAGTTTTTCCCAGATAAACACCCTATAAATTACAAGTAATATTTACCGGCCTCCATGGAGTTTTGCTACATCAGAAGTAGTGGGCACGTGCCTGTATTTCCATATAGCAGTATGTGGTATTAATAATTCTATGGATTTACAAATGTGTATGCACACACTTCCATACACTGCTTTAATTAACTTGTCCAGCATTTAGAATTCTGGCCATCTATGAAGTCGGAAGGATCATTAAACCCAATCATATTTTCAGCCTAGCCTGATATTTCACTAGAGCCATTCAAATCAATTTACCCAACAGAGACATTTGTCCCTGGCCTGTCACCACAGCCCATACCCAGCGTCCTACACTTCTTTATCTTTTGGCAGGGCCATCATAAGCGAGCGACACAGAGGGTGATGTATGAGAACTCAAATAAGTTATAAATCCTGCAGCCCTTCATCTCCCGTCAGGCGGGCTGAATTTACGCCTACCGGCCTTGGCAACAGGCTCTCAGCTCAGCTCTGGGAAAGTCAACTGAAAATGACACTCTCTAAAGAGTGAGATTCTTTTCTTAAGTTGGCAGTAGGGAATAGGCATGCAGGCAAGCACTAGGGAGAAAAGGTAGAAAGGAAGAAATGTCTGAAAAAAAAAACCCTGAATTTTCTATTTCACCCCCTACAGACAACAGACCACTAAGCTGGTTTGAACATAAGAGGCAAAATATACTCTATCACTACTTTCCTCTCTTCACCAACTTCATCCATTTCTTTTTAGTAATTAGGACCCAACCAACCCTCAGACTGCCTTTCCATCCTAAGATGGGGTGATGGGGTGAGAGAATTTATTTTTCTTCTATGGACACTATGCAGAAAGGACCGTGATTAGTTCAAGGAACAGAGGTGAATACACAACTTAAATTCCCTTTAACAAAGTGAAAGATGGTAAAGCACTGAATTTGATATATGGAGGCTTATCTTCCCTTCCCCTCTCTACCCCTAGCGACTGTTTTTAGCGAAGGGGGAGGCAGCAGAGAAAAACAGTAAGTGGCTACAAAAGAGATGTTTAGTGAAGTTCAGAAAGTTGAGTTCAACTGAAACTTCTCTGCCATCTCTTTCATATGAAAATCACTTCAGGTGATGATTTTACATAAAATCTATGATTCCATGTTCACGTCCTAGCTCCAGCTAGGTATAGAATGAGAGGGTGGATAGGAAGTCATTCTTCCCCTGATTTCTTGGCAGCAAGAAACTCTAAAATAAAATAATATCTTTACCAAGTCAATACAATCAAATCAGATTTCACTTTAATGATGAGAAACTAGGAGTTTCAAGTGAGTTTGTGTTAAAAATTAGGAGGAGGAACTGGCAGGGGTGAGGATGGAGGTAATGAAGAGAGGTATTTAACCTCGAACCCAACGTCTACCTAAGTGATTATTCTGTGACTGAGAGGATAGTGAGCGGCTTTACAATTTCTATTGAAATCAACACTGATGCCCCTACCTGGTACTCTCTTTCCCTTCCCCTTGCTCTCATTTAGATCATCAACAATGCCATAAAAACAGCAATCTCTCCTTCTCCGTACACATCTCATTATCCATCCTCCTTAGTATACATCTTGAGTAATGCAATTTACTTCAATGTCACCAAGAGAGACTCATTCCTTTGGGACTGCCATAACCATAAACCACAATCTGCTGCCAATTTATATGTCCTTAACCGCCCCCTTGTTTTAACTTCTTTTAAAAAAAAATGATGACAATGTGAGTTTAGTCCCAGTCCAAATTAAATTCCAAGCTTTCCTTTGCTTGTTTTCCTTCTCTTTCCCCACCTGAAGGAAAAGAGGAAAAGGGAAGGCCTGCTTTGACTACATGGTCCCTCTGACCTTCCCTCTGACCACCATGGACACTAAAAGGAAGGGTGGGCAGGAAGAAGTAAAGTATCTGGGGTCGCTCCTTTTTGTGGTTTGTTGACACTTTTCCCAGGCAGTAACATGTTCCAAGTAAGATTCTGAGAAAGCTGAAGCTAACTCATCACTATATTATGTAAAATTAGGAAGATCTCTATATACTTAGGGACTTTGTTACAATAATTAAAGGAGGTTTTATACTGAATATTGTCTAGTAGATATCTTATTCTAACATGTAAGTATAACAACAATTGTCTTACTTTTTTATTCTAAATCACCATGAAAAGAGGCATGTCATAACAGACAGGGAATGGACCTTGGAACTGAGAAAAATCCCATATCAGATTTATACTAGCTGTCTGACCCTGTGCAAGTCACTTGAACTTCTTGGTGCTCCAGGCAAGAGATGTCAAATAGGTGACCAACAATGCCACATGTGGCCCACAGCACTCCCAAGAAATTAAAATGTCATTGGGAAATATTTAACAAAATAAATTAATAAAAAAATATATATATAAACATGTGTGCTTTTCTAAGTCAATATGCAGCTCACAGGAATCCTCCTGTATAGTTTAGCGAGTTTGACACCACTGCTCCAGGCAACTCTCTAACACTGTAAATTGCAGGGAATGTACTAACCTGCACTGATAGGTGTTCCCTTATTCGGGAATACCTTATATGAATTAAAATCCTTATCAATGAACCTTTACACTAAAGAGTAAACGAGCTGCGTGTCAGTAACAGGTCAAAACCATGCTCACATTGTAAAAACAGTAGGATATTTAAGGAAAAAAGAAAGGGAAATATCAAAGATAATTGATATAGAGAATTACTTTTTACAAGCTTTACAAATTTTGGCAACTGTCATTATTTATTATCTGCTCAACTGTTTTGAAATGTCTTCTTTCTCTGCCAAAGAGAATGACCTCTGAATTGAAAATGGCTACCATAGAATTATTCCCCAATATAATTAAGGAGATAACATGAGAGTACCTTGTTGCCCTTGATGAATTCAACTCACCTAGCCCAGATGTACCAAATACTCAGGTACTGAAAGAACATGTGGAAGTTCAGTGATGTGGTGATAAGTACACTGCTGTATTTGAAATTAGGAAGAACTGAGTTCAAATCTTACTTTAGATATTTACTGGCTATGTGATCTTGGGTAAATTACTTAAACTCTCTTGACCTCAGTTTCCTCACTTGTAAAATGGGGACGATATTTGCTTCTACTCCATAGGGTTGTTATGAGGATCAAATGAAATCATATGTGCAAAGTATTTTGCAAGCCATAAAGCATTATATAAATGCCAGCTATGATGATGATGATGATGATGATGATGATGTGATTATGAAGCCCCCTATCAATGCTTATCTGACTTACAGCTGACACCTTCTGTTTATGTTATTTCTCACATTAGAATGTGAGCTCCTTGAGAGTAGGACTGTCTTGCTTTTCTATTTGTATCACCAAAGCTTAGCCCAGTGTTTTGCACATAGTAAATACTTAATAAATGTTTTATTTGTTCATTCAATGTAGTTTGAAAGACTGTAGAGAATAGGAGAAAAGAAAATGTCCTGATTTTCAAAAAAAAATAAAAAAGGAAAGGAAAGAGAAGAGAAGAGATGAGAATCTGTAGACTATAGGCTACTCAGTTTGACTTCAATGCCTGGGAAAATTCTGGAATGAGTCACTAAAGAAATGGTTAGTGAGCATCTAGAAAAGGAAGCAGTGACTACAAAGAATAGGTTAAGCTGGGCTAATCTTATCTCTTTTTTAAACAATATTACTAAAATTTTATATCAAGGAAGTGTTACAGATAAGTGCATCTAGGTTTTAGCAAATCATGTGACAAAATATTTCATATCATTCTTGCAGAAAATATGGAAAGATGTGGGCTAGAGGATAATACAATTAAATGGATTCAGAACTGGTAGAATGGCTGTTATTGGTTTAATGTCAGCTTGGCAGGAGGTCTCCATTGCAGTGCCCCAAAGAGCTGTGCTTAGTCCTTGATTGTTCAACATTTTATCAGTGATATGAATATAGAGGACATGACTATGAAGTTTGCACCTGACGCAGAGCATGGAGGGATATCTAACATGCTAGATGATAAGAGCCTGGATCCAAAAAGAACTTGACTGGCCAGGACACAGGACTAAATCTAATTAAGTGACATTCAGTAGGGACAAATGTAAAGTCTTACATCGAAGGTATAAAAAACCAATTTTACAAGTACAATATGGAGGAGGGAAGCATGATTCCACAGCAGTTTGCCTGAAATGGATAAGGGAGTTTGAGTGGATTGTACCAGGAGTACCCTACCCCTCTACCTTCCCTTCACCCCATTTGGACCCTCTCCAGGGCAGACTATCGAAAACACCATCACCACTAGAGTACCACTTGAATGAATAGGGAGTCATCAATTCTATTTCTTCTAATAGATAAATTACTATAAAGTCATAGCATCTGCCCTACAACCTAAGGTCCTCCATCCACCTTACCTCTATGCTCTCTAGACCCCCAAGAATTCCATCTGATATAGTGATGGACCTACTAAGGACATACCGCTTATGAACCTCTGCAACTTGACACCAGCCTTATACCCTTAGGACTTCAGGGTTTCTCAGTCCATCTTGATGCTAAGCTTTCTTTTATTTGTTGCTTCCTCAATTAAAATGTGAGCTCCTTAAGAGCAGGCACTATCTTGATTTTCATATGTACATCCCTAGTGATAGGACAATGTTTGGCAAACAGTATACAGATTTTTTCCATTTATTCATTTGTAAGCTGGAAGTTGTCCAAGGAAGATAACTCAAGATAGGCTATGGGTCTGAAGACAATGCCATATAAAAACTGCTTGAAGCAAAAACAAATGCTTATCTTGGGGAAGGGGGGAGGAAATCTTAAGGGTGACATGATAGTAATGCTCAAGTATTGGAAGGGCTGTCATGTGAGAGTTAGTGGATTTGGTCTGTTTGGTGCCAGAAAACAGAAGCAGGAACTATGAGTAAAAGTTACACAGGCAACTGTAAACGTGATGTCAGGAAAAAAAACACAAAACAACAACAACAAAAAAAAAAACCCGAAAACTTCCTAATAGAGCTGTCCAGGTGGGGATGGGTTCCCACTCATTCTAGGGCTTCATTCAGAGTCTAAATGGTGACTTATCAAGCATGGTAAGTGTAAATTCCTTTTATGTATGGGTTACACTAGATGGCCACTGAGCTCCCATTAACTCCAAAATTCTGTGGTTCTGCAATTCATCCAATTGTCTAAAGACTGTACAATGATTCAAATAGTGACTCTATTGGTATTTTATGTTCATTTTGAACTACAAGAGAAATCCTCTCTCTCTCCAGAGGAACAGACCCAAATGGCAAAATAGTGAGGTGAACCAAATGTGACACGTTAGATAAAAGGCAGTGAGAGCTAAGGCATTCTTTACTAAATATCTGAGAGAGCAAAGGACAAATATTGTGTTATTCAGTGCAAGTGCACCTTGACGAGCCATTTTCCTGCCTTTGATTTCCTCTGTATATAAATATAATAATAGACCTTAGAACATGAAAGGACTAATTTTCTAGTTTTCTAATTCACATATATGATTTGTTTTTCAAAAACAATGGGAACATAGCACAATTACTGGTTTAAGTGCACTGAGCTCCTCAGATGAAGGTTCCTATGGACAAAAAAGTAATTTTTTGAGAAAAAAAATTCAGTTATTTCTATAAATAACCACTTGCAGGAAATGGACAGAAATAGGACCTGTTCTTTTCACATGAATAGTTGTCAAAGGAGTATACCAGATCCATTTTCATGAAAAGGCCAAATATGGCATGTTTTATATCATGAAAAGAATACATTAAAAACCTCCTGAAAAAAGAAAACTGCAATGAGACTAGAGAGCAAAACCAATCTAAAAAAGAACAATGCTCATTCATAATTATTTAATATTCTTATTTGTCATTAACCACTATAGGTAACACAAACTATGATTTTAAACAATTTCCCATCTCAACTTTGTTAACTTCATTGACATTTTTTTACTTTTGATAAACCAAAACAAAAATAACATATCTTTTCCAGTTTTCAGATGTTAATGATGACACATATGGATTTTTCTTAATACTTTAAAGATGAATTAGATTTGTAAAGAGATAGATCTCTTTTATTTAAAATAAATATAAAAACCAAAACAAAGAGCTTAAACTTAAGATCATAAAATTTGCAGAAAGAAGAGATCTTGGAAATCATCCAGTCACATTCTTAGAATGAGGAAACTAATATTCACAGAGTTAAAGTGGCTCACTTAAGGTCACACAGCTAGTAAGTAACAAAAAATATTGATTCAATACTAAATTCAAATAATAGTTCACATTTATATAGAACTTTACAATAAGCCAAACTGTTTTCCTTTTCTTGGCAATCTTCCATCCTAGGCTGCTGTGTTCAGAACATTCCTTGAATCTTTTCCATTGCTTTGGCCACAAGGTGATGTAGGGCAACAGCAGTAGACTTGGAGTCAGGAAGACCTGCACTTAAATTCTTACTTTACACACTTAATAGTAGTGAGCCATAGGCAAGCCATAACCTCTGTAAGTTTTGGTTTCTTCATCTGTAAAATCAGGATAATAATAGCACCTAGCTCCCAGAGTTGTTTGTGATGATCAAATGAGATAATATTTGTAAATGGTTATATTTCACAGATCGCAAAGTGTTATAATGCTTGCTATTACTACTACTACTACTACTACTACTACCACTACAGCTGATTAGTGTTTAAAAAGTCCAAAAAAAAATAAAAGATCAATACATACACAGAGCAAGTCATCACCATAATATAGATGCTACTTTACTTTCACAATTTTAGCACTATAAAGACACCTTCTGGAAGTCTTTGTTTCAGAGGTCTTTTAAATTCATCACTTGACTACATAATTTTTAATCTTTCAAATATTTGATAATGTCTGATTTTTTTGTGACCATTTCAGGAGATTCTCACCCTAGGACATCATCAGTAGCAAGAATATAGTCTTATAAAATCAATGACTAAACAATCAATGATCCAATACTTCAGATCATTTCTGTGTATGGTCCCATCACTGACAAAACCTGGCCTATTTAGAAAATATAGTTAGAGTAAACAGAAGTCTTAATATAAGTTCCAAGAAGCTTCAGGTTCTCCTGGGCATATGTAAATTTAGGACAAAATAAATCTTTCAGCTCAAAACAGCAAGTAACAAAAACACTTAACCTAGAATTTACTCTTTTTTGATGAAGTGTTCTAGAAGTATTAACATGAGCCAGGCCATTAAAGAACTCCAACCTGGAAAGCAAATTAATCTTCCTATAGCTAAGTTTCATCATACCATTCTACTGCCTTAAATTCCTCATTTGTTTCCTTACTGACTTTCAAATAAAGTCGCCACTCCTTATCCTGGCATTCAGGGCTTTCCATGATCTAGCCCCAAATTTACTTTGTGTAAGGTTGTATAAGTCCTCAACCTACTTATCACTCACTATTCCCCTATCCCTACACTATGGGCTGGATAGAAGAATCTCATGTCCCCAAGAAGCCTTTCCTGGTCCCCCTCAATGTCAGTACCTTCCTTCTGGCATTACCTTCTTTGTATGTTGTTACCCTCAGTAGATTTTAAATTTCTTGAGGGCAGGAACTATTTCTCTCTTTAAAAAAAAATCTTCAGCATTTAGCACAGTTCTTGGCATATAGTAGGTACTTAATAAGGGCATGTTTGCAACTTGATTTGACTCGTGGACTTGGATATGATACATATTTTCTCAATTTTGCCCACCTCTTCTTGGTACACCACCCTTCCCAAATCTGCCTATCAAATATCCTAGACATCCTTAAACACCCGGAGTAAATGCCACTTTTTTCACAATTTCCTTACCAATCCCTAAAAGCTACAAAAATTCTCTTCCTCATTTTAATTTTGCAGAACTATTTTGGTTCTCTTATTATTTTCCCCAGTCTAACCTCTATTAGAACTATTAATATACAAATTTCATTTCACCGACTATTTTATAACATGTTTATGCTAGTTTATAAATTCCTTCAAGGGAAGGGCTATTTTTTATCTTTATGATGAATAAAATATAATTTTTATTCTACAAACATAGTAACTAGCACATAGTAGGGCCCCAATATATGTTACTTGGTACCTCTGACCTTTATTTCAGTGTAGAAAAGGAGGTAAGGGATGGGTCCCTAATGCTTACTTCTACTTCTGAACTCTCAATTCATAAGATTTCCTAATAAATGCTTCCAGATTCCAAATTCAGCATTGGAATGATGATAAAAACAGAAGTCTTCAAAATATTTGTCAAAACACAAAGTGGTCCTCAGATATGATTTAGGGGGTAAAGCTTATTGTAGGGGAAAAGCAGGAGACTAGGAATCAGGAAGCATTGGTTCTAACTCTGGTTCTGCCACACATTAGCCATATAGCTAGAAGCAAGTCTTTTAATCTTTCTAGACCTCAGTAAACTTATTGATACTAACATTGCTACTGGAAATTATATGGAAATCAACTATACTTTGCCTCTAATCATGATCACTATGACTCCTCATACCAAAATTCTCCCAAATGGCCATCTCTACCCTAGAATGTGCTGTCTCCCCCTAATTGTATGTAAGCTTCTTGAGGGAAGGGATGGCCTTAGGTTTGTATTTGTATCTCCAGTGCCAAATGCATAATAAATACTTATTTTCATTCATTCATCTGTAAAATGATTGGGTTGTATTAAATGACATCTAAGGACCCCTTTGGCTCCAAACTGTCTCCTTGTTGATATTTCACTATCCTTTGGCATAAAAAGGAAAGATTCTTTTGAGCATGATTGGGCACATCTAATAGAACATGAGTGTCAAATATATGGCCTAAGGAACTTCCCTTGTGGTAGAAGGTTGACTGAAAGAATTCTAACAAAGACAGACAATTGGTTTCCAAAAGGAAAAATAAACAGAGAAAGACTGTCACAACTAGAAGTGTCAAGGCCATGCACAAGCAATCTATAAAAAGGTTGTAGAGGTAAGGGGTAAGCAGGTATTATTGAAAAGGAAGAACCTGAAACTGAAATACAGACTTTAATAAGAAGACATAAACAGAATAAAGTTAAGTAGTTACTCAAACATGTTTAGGTGAGATACTGGGAGAAGGAAGAAGGGAGAGGCAGAAGAAAGAAGACAAGGAAAAGGAGAAGAGAAGTAGAAAGAGAAGATGGAAATAAAGAGGAAGAAAAGGAAAAAGAGGAAGAGAGAAAAAAGAAGAGGAAAAAAGGAACAACAACCAAAAATTAATCAAACAAGAAGAAAGAACAGGAATAAGATGGGGCCAGGGAGAGAAAAAAACAATGGTTAAAATATAAAGCAAAACACTAATATAGACACTAATAGAAATACTGTTACAGATGCCTAAAAAGAAAGTAATTCACACTCTAAAATACACAAGAAGAAAAAAATGAGAGAAAAAGATAGCAAAAAATAAAGTGAGATGGTCTATAACATAATGCGAAATACAGACAAGATATAAATACCTGTATGGGCAAAAAAATAGCTAGGTGATGCAGGGAATCAGGATAACCTAAATTCAAATCCAACTTCAGACTGTGTGACTCTGGGTAAGTCATTTAACTTGTGTCTGCCTCTGTTTTGTCAGTTGTAAAATGGTGATAATAATAACACTTAAAATCATGTTGCCTTGGCCAAATCACTTAAACTCTCAGCCTCAGTTTTTTCATCTGTAAAATGGAGATAACAGCATCACCCATAAGGCTGTTGGAAAGATCAAATGTTACAGATCATCTCAAATGATATGTGTGAAGTGTTTGCAAGTCTTGAAGTGCTCCCATAGCTCCTCCCCTGTCTTCTTTCTAGAAGACCAAGAGTCTTGTCAAGGCCCCTATAAATTTCCCACCCCAGAGCAAATTTCCCACAGGGCTTAGAAAAAGCTTCAGCTTTGTCCTTGAAAACATCTTCTAAACCATTTCCTTTTGTGTGACTTTGCATCAAAAGTCACATGATTCAGACCCAGTTGTTGGAGGTCTAAGGAAATGAGTAGGAATTATACATTCCCTTATGCTCTGACTCTGCTTATAGGAAAAAAAATAATAGTAATCTAGTCTACTAGTAATTATTCAAGGAGATAATCCTTCTGGTCTATCAGAAAATTGAAACTTGAAATTTCTTATAGTGCAGAAAAATGTTCACATAGTAACACAATTTTTTGGTTACCACAGTAAGGAAACCAAGAAAGATAAGCTTTATGGGTAGTGAGCAAGAGCTATGTGAGAATAACACTAACATTGCACCATTATCTCCTCTCCTCTGAAGTTTCCTCCAAGCAACATATCAAAGTATGGAGTAGCAGAATGTCTGGCTGAAGTTGATTAGGTTTGTATAACTGATGTAGTTATAGAGCTACTTATCTTGGAGGGGGAGAGGGAGAGAGAGAGAGAGAGAGACAGAGACAGAGATAGAGAGCCAGAGAGACAGAGACAGAGAGAGACAGAGAGACAGACAGAGAGACAGACAGAGAGAGAGTCAGAGAGACAGGGAGAGAGAGTGTGACAGGTGAGGCTCTGTGGGGCTAACAAATAGGGCCACAATAATTTTTTGCTCCTATGTAACTTTCCATGTGTATTTCTAGGTTTCCTGAACTGTACATGTCCTTCTGGGAGTCTTTGGTTCCAGATTCTGTTATTGAGTTGCCTGAGATTTTAGGCACAGAGAACATGGAAGCGTGTGATGGTGATGAATCTGTGATAACTTTGTTCTCGAGAATACCGTCGCTTGTTCTCTTAGGCATACCTGTGTCAGGTCACAGGGCCCTGGTAGTCAGTGGTCACTAACTTTAGACTTTTCCCTTCCAGTTTCAGTTTTTTCTTTTTTTCAAGAGGAAGGAAATTTGAACATTTGTAATAATCTCCCCAAGGGTAGGGATCTAGTCTTATTTCCCTCAGCACCTACATAGAATGCAAGTCTGACCATGATGCTCTCCAGTGGCTCTTTATCACCTCTAGGATCAAATATAAAATGCTTTCTTTAGCTATTAAAGTCCTTCACAGACTGGGCCCCCTCCTACCTTTCCAGTCTTCTTATGATTATTCCCCCTTCAGAACTTCTAGGGTCCACTGAGACTGGTCTTGCAGGTCCTCACACAGAAAACTCCACCTCCCAACTCTGATGTTGAATTGGGCTGTCCACCATGCCCAAGATGCTCTTCTTTCGTCTTGTCTCCTACTTTTGGCTTCACTGCTTCCTTCAAAAGTCTCAGCTCATATTGTGCCTTCTGTACTCCTACCTTTCCTTGTCTCCTTCATTGTTAGTGTCTTCTTGAGATTTCCTCCAATTTATCCTATATGTTTCTTGTATGTACTTGGTTATTTGCAAGTTGTCTTCCACATTAGAACATATATTCCTCAAGCACACTGATGGATTTTTCCTTTCTTTGTAACTCTGGATTATAGTAATCACTTAATAAATGCTTGTTGACTGGTGGCCCGACAGATTATACTCATAGTTCATTGAATTCAATTTAATCATAACAGCTAACAAAAGGACTCAGCCTGATTTCTCTTTTAAGAGGTCTAATTAGAAGGGTCAAAAAAGGGAACCAAAAGACCGATGTGTAGATCTTTGATACTTTGATGTAACACAGGTGACTTTTAGAAGTAAAAGTTTTGTTTTATTTTACTTTGTTTTGGGTTGAGGGATGGATAGGCTTGTGGTTTTACGTTACAGGTATCTGTGGTGAGGGATGCCTTCTGTAAGTGAATTCTGCAGTTTACTATTTTAGGGAGTTACTTGGGTGACTGTAAGGATAAGTGACCTGGACATTATCTCACAACCAGCATGTAACAGAATGAGGACTTGAACCAAGCTCTTCTGACTTAGGCCACTTCTCTACCCACAATGTTACAGTGCCTGTAGGTACCAATTATTAACCAGGTTGACTGAGAATATTATTATCATATTAGCAGGAGGCGGAGCCAAGATGGTGGAGAAAAGACAGTGGTTCTGCTGAGCTATCCCCAAAATCCCTCTGAAAACCTTTAAATAATGTCATAAAACAATTCTTGGAGCAACGGAACCCACAAAAGAACATGGTGAAATAATTTTCCAGCCAAAGACAACTTAGAAGGTAGACAGGAAAGATCTGCCACATTAGGGTGAGAATGGAACACAGTCTAACGCAGGCTATGCCAGGATAGACCAGGCTTCAGCAAACCAGGAGCAGGCCTTGGGAGCCATTGCCCACAGATAGTATGGGGGTGAAACAATTGGTAAGAAGGAGATTAGAGCGGTCTCTTTGCTGGCACTGGGAATAGGGCTCTGTTGTTTTGCTCATACTCAGATCTGGATCAGTCCTAGGTTCTAGGGCAAGGAGCACTAGCACATCAGAACTTGTGAGCCTGCAGTGGAACAGGGACCCTGGCCACAGTTCCATGGCAGAAAAGTGTGCTTGTGGCTGCTCATAGCCCAGAGCACAGGTCAGGAGAGTAGTAAACACCTCTTCTTAGATCATACCACCTTGGAAGAACTGATAACTTACAGGTCTTTAGAAAGATCTCTGAAAACTACTTCACAAAACCCCTGAAATTTAGGACAGTGTACCCTCCACCCTGGAAACAGAGCCCCACTTTAACAAAGAGTTAAAAGTCAAGAAATAGACTGGAAAAATGAGCAAACAGCAGAAAAAAATTCTGACCATGAAAAGTTGCTATAGGGACAAGGAAAATCAAAACACACACTCAGAAGAAGATAATAAAGTCAAAGCTCCTATGTCCAAAGCTTCCACGAAAAATATGAATTGGTCTCAGGCCATGGAAGGGCTCAAAAAGGATTTTGAAAATCAAATAAGAGAGATAGAGGAAGAATTGGAAGAGAAATGAGAATGGTGCAAGAAAATCATGAAAAAAAGTCAACAGCTGGTAAAGGAGGCACAAAAAATACTGAAGAAAATAACATCTTAAAAAACAAACTAGGCCAAATGGTAAAAGAGATACCAAAAACCAGTGAGGAAAAGAATGCACTGAAAAGCAGAATTGGCCAAATGGAAAAGGAGGTACAATAGTTCACTGAAGAAAATAATTTCTTAAAAATTAGAATAGAACAAATGGAAGCTAATGACTTTATGAGAAATCAAGAAACAATAAAACAAAACCAAAAGAATCAAAAAATAGAAGAAAATGTTAAATATCTCATTGGAAAAATAACTGACCTAGAAAACAGATACAGGAGAGATAATTTAAAAATCAGACATCGTCTTTCAAGAAATTATTAAGGGAAACTGTCCTGATATTCTAGAATCAGAGGGTAAAATAGAAATTGAAAGAATTTACTGATCACTTCCTGAAAGAGATAACAAAATGAAAACTCCCAGGAATATTGGAGCCAAGTTCAAGAGCTCCCAGATCAAGGAGAAAATATTGTAAGCAGCCAGAAAGACACAATTCAAGTATCATGGATAACAGTAAGGATGACACAAGATTTAGAAGCATCCACATTAAAGGATCAGAGGGCTTAGAATATGATATTCCAAAGGGCGAAGGATCTAGGATTACAACCAAGAATCACCTACCAGAAAAACTGAATACAATCTTTGAGGAGTAAAAATGGAAATTCAATGAAATAGAGGAGTTTCAAGCATTCTTGATGAAAAGATCAGAGCTGAATAGAATAATTGATTTTCAAATACAAGACTCAAGAGAAGCACAAAAAGGTAAAAAGGAAAGAGAAATCACAAGTGACTTAATAAGGTTAAACTCTGTACATTCCTACATGGGAAGATGGTACTTGTAACTCATAAGAACTTTTTCATTATTAGGGCAGTTAGGAGTATATATAGACAGAGAGCATAGGTGTGAGTTGAATGAATATGAAGGGATGATATCTAAAAAAAATAAAATTAAAGGGTGAGAGAGGAATGAACTGGTAGAAAGGTAAATAAAAAAGTAGAATGGGGCAAATTATCTCACATAAAAGAAGCAAGAAAAAGCTTTTACAGTGCAGGGGAAGATGGAGGAAATGAGAGGGAGGGAGTGAATCTTACTGTCATCGGAACTGCCTCAAGGAGGGAATAACATACACACTCAACTGGGTATAAAAATCTATCTTACTTTACAGAAAAGTAGGAGGGGAAGGGAATAAAAGAATGGGGGATGAGAGAAGGGAGGGCAGATTGGGGAAGGTAGTAGTCAGAAGCAAAACACTTTTGAGAAGAGGCAGAATAAAATGAGAAAGAGAATAAACAGAGGGCGAAATAGGATGGAAGGAAATATAGTTAGTAATCATGACTATGAAAAAAATGTTGAAACAAATTTCTTTGATAAAGGTCTCATTTCTCAAACATACAGAGAACTAAGTCAAATTTATAACAATTAGAGCCATTCCCCAATTGATAAATGATTAAAAGATAGGAACAGTTTCCAGATGAAGTAATCAAAGCTATCTATAGCCACATGAAAAAATGTTCTAAATCACCATTGATCAGAGAAATGCTAATTAAAATAATTCTGAGGTATTACCTCATACCTATTAGATTGACTAACAGGGCAGAAAAGGAAAAATGACAAATATTGGAGGGGATGTGGGAAAAATGAGACATTAAAGCATTGTTGGTGGAGTTGTAAACTGATTTAACCATTCTGTAGATCAATTTGGAACTATGCCCAAAGGGCTATAAAAACATGCATACCCTTTAACCTAGCAATACCAGTACTAGGTGTGTATCCAAAAAGAGATAAAAAACAAAAATGTGCAAAAATTACATATACAAAAATATTTATAACAATTCTTTTCTGGTGGCAAAGAACTGGAAATTGAGGGGATACCCATCAATTGGTGAATGACTAAATAAATTGTGGTATGTGATTGTGATGGAATATTATTTTGCTGTAAGAAATAATGAACTGGATGATCTCAGAAAAATCTAGAAAGACTCACAGAAGCTGATGCAGAGTGACACGCACTATGTACAAAGTAACAGCAATATTGTGTGATGATCAGCTGTGAATGACTCAGTTATTCTCAGCAATATGATGATCCAAGACAAATCTGAAGGACTTATGATGAAAAATGTTATCCGTCCCCAGAGAAAGAACTGATTGTGCAAAGCATACTTTTTTTTTACTTTATTTTTCTTGAGTTTTTTGTCCATGTTTTCTTTCACACCATGATTAACATGGAAATATGTTTCTGCATGACTACACATGTATAACCCTATATCAAATTGCCAGCCTTCTCAATGAGGGGGGTGAAGAGGGAGGGAGAGAATTTGGAGCTCAAAGTATTAAAAAACTAATATTGAAAGGTTTTTTTGAATGTAATTGGGGGGAAATAAAATGCAAAACAAAAATAATAATAATATTGGTAATAATATTATTCTCACACAATCCCTTGTATGGGGATGCCCTGCACAGATGTAGATTGTGACCTATGATTTTTGTAGAGACATTCTAGGAAGTTCCTGAGAAGCATAGATGATAAATGATTTGCCCAGGGCCTAGAAGCTGGTAGATGTCAGAAATGGAATTTGAACTCGGATATTCTACATTCCATTCCCAATGCTATAAAACATAATCCTTCTCATAGTAAAATCACTTATTAATGTCACTAGTACTGCTAAGCACTGAAAATGAAGATGAAGTGTCCAGTAAAGCAACAAATGCTTTGTGACCTTTTGTCTGAAAATATATTTCTTTCTTGAACTCAAAAGAGGTTGGTCTCTGGGTTACCCATGTCTCCACAAATTAACTCAAAAAAGCACACGGATTAATTGCTACTCTGAATTTCTATTGTTTCTAATGAGGTATTTTTATTCCTATCTCATTTTCTCTTAGGAATAAACCAGTTTTGCTAAGCATCACTCCATGTATATTCCTTGTGTTTTTTCTCCTCTAGGGTGATTACTGTATTACAAAATAAAAGCTGCCCTTGGGACAGCTTGGGGGAGGGAGGGGAGGGAGGAAAAGAAAGTAAGCAGAAGAAAAGCTACAGAAGTGTTGGTTTCAGACACCTACTAAATAGGTTGTAAATGGATTGGTGAATACAGGTTGAACAGCCCTTCTTTCATTCTCTTCTCTCCATGACCATCCCCCCACAGTTTTTGGCACCCCCTCCCCAAACATCTCTGTCAAGCGTGACTATCCTCCACTATCGAAACCTGGAAATCATTAAAGCCAGCAACATGTGCTCTCTCTCATCTGTCATTTCCCAAACACTAGTCATTTATACTGCAGTAAACAGTACATTAGCTACCAGACAGTTCCTAATCTGTCATCCCTTTTGTTAGATCCACTCTATCTACTCAACAGATGAGGCTGCTTGAATAGACTTCTCCTCCTCTAATGAAGTGCCACCCCAGTAACCTTGCTCCCAGTTTGTTGTCAGGCATGAGGGCAGAACCTGTTGCAAAAGCCCAAACTGGGTTACATCTCATCTTCTCAGCATGATATACCCCCTCGACAATCACCCATATTTGACTGTCAAAAATATTGAATGGAAGGCTTTAGCTCATTAGCCCCAAGATTAAGAAGTTTCTTGTTTGTCCATGTGCTAGTATTGCCAGCTGCACAATTCAAGACCCTGATGTGACATGGAGAAATCCTGGAGAAATTCTGCATAGACCATGAGGAGGACTAGGAGTATTGTATGATCGGTATTCTTAGTCTTCAGAGACCAGAGTACTGACCTGAAATTAAGAAGATGAGATTCTAGTTTTATTTCTACCACTCACTCCTAGGTTTGTTTCCTCATGAGGGAGGAAAGACTAAATCATTGCAGAAGTTCCTTCCCACTCAAAAGTAATATGATCCTATTGCTCTAATTCCTAATTTCTTGGCAAGATGGTTAATCAGGGTTCCAGTCCATAGCAGAGGATGGACACTATTGAATGTTGGATGGAGTCAGGAAGACCTGGTTTCAAATCCAATCACAGATATTTACTGGCAGTGTGAACCTAAGAAAGTCATTAAATCACTCTGAACCTCAAATTCTTCATCTATAAAGTGGGGATGAAATTTTTAGAAACAACTCAGAGGCAGTGTGAAGTAATAGATAGAGAGCTGGTCTTAGCATCAGGAACAACTGAGTTTGAGTCCTCCTTCTGATGCTTCCATCCTAGCTGTGTAACCCTGAGCAAGTCAGGTAATCTATTGTTGATCCAGGCAACTTGCAAAGACCATAATAGGCAGACTAGGTACCAGCATGAACAAGGAGTTCTATTTATAAGTGAAAATACCAAAATAAAAATATACTACCAAAATAAAAATAAAAATAACATCTAACTCCCAGGGTAATTGTGAGGATCAAATGAAATAGCATATATAATACACACTGTAAAATTTAAAGCACTACATTGATATTACCTATGTTTTTTTTAATGTTATTCACTATAAACCTAAGCCCATTTTTTTTTCCTTTGAACTATGATCATATACCATGCAAGTGACAATTAACTGCTATGACATAGCAGGTACCTTCAGTTCATACAAACCCATTCTGCCACTCTAACCAGCAGCTAGAAAAGAAAGACTATTCATTCTAGATCCAATTCTCTGTCCCTGAGCCATCCAATCCCCCAGCTGTTCCCTTTTCTGTTTTGTTTTGTTTCATAAAGACAGCCATTTAACTTTCCGTCATCTTCAGCTCCTAATTGCAACAACCAGATGGAATTGCTGGGTGAATCCGAGACGATTTCATTCCCTGACATTGACGGAGAGAGTCCATCTTCTCACAAGAGATTCCTGATTGAATCACTGGGTTACTATTTATCTCAACATCTGGAAGGGTTTTACTATCCCCTTTAATTTAAATGAAAAAAAAATCCACTGTTTTTTTTTTTAAATTGTTACATTCTCCTAATGTATCATATTTTTAAAACAATGACCCACAGTTTCATGTTGTTTTTTTTTTTGTTTAAATCCAGAATTTGTTTTTAAAAAATCCAGCAAGGGGAAAATCTATTCTGATTTTGGTCAGGTGACCTTTCAGTGCCCCAAGTAGCAAGTGAGGTGTCAAGGAGAAAGGTGTGACAGCTGGAAATCCAGAGGACACACAAATACTAGAAAACCATAGTTTTTCTTCTTGTTTTCCTGACATCTGCCAATTGGATAGCTATTTAACATTATCTTCTGAAAAATGCTGCTTTTCAGATATAGGATTTCCTTGTATAATATGTGTTGGTAATAGGGTACCTCAGATAGTCTTACAAATTGATATTACTTCTTTTTAAACACCAAGGTCAAGAAGACTTGGCCTCTTATATCTCACCGCCTATGGCTCAACATGCTCACAAGAAATAATAGTATGGGTTTTCTATTAGCTATAGACATTTTGAGTCATGTTTCTAGAAACTACTCCATTGTATAGCTAGAAATGTGGAGCACCCAAAGCACAGCTTTCAGAAAGGGTGCTCTTTTTACTTGATTACAACACAAATAGCTTTCTAACCCTCTTGTCGAACAGAGGTTACATAGATGCTATTTTTCACCTCCATAGAGGAGACGATGTAGCTGACAGAAAGTCTATCACTTGCCTTGAGTCTAACCTGCCCTATGGACTGGACTTGACTCACAGAGTGAGCCGAAAGGGAAAATTATTTTTAAAAAGACAAATAGTCTTACACGAATGTAAAGTGCTATTAAACTTCACCAAGCTGTGATTGATCTTTAGCACATAATAATAAAAGTTAGCATTTATCTAGCTCTTTAAGGTTTGCAAAGACCTTTACAAACATTATCTCATTTTATCCTCACAACACCTGAGAGGTAGGTACTATTATTATCTCCATTTTACAAATGAAGAAACTGAGTCAAAGAGAGATTAAGTGACTTTCACAAGGTCACACAGCTAGTAAGTATATGAGGATGGACTTGAATGAAGGTTTTCCTGACTCCAGGTCCAGAGCTCTAACCATTGCATCACCTAGATGGCATATTGACATTATATTCATATTGTCACATTGACATCGTTTAAAAGGTTTGGCTAAAATATTATGTGGAGACATAGTGTGTCTGTATTAAGAACTTTAGGACCTAATTCCATCAAGCAAACATTTAATAGGCCCCATTTTCCACAGGGTATTCTGGTAACATGCTGGGAATACAAAGATTAAAAAAAAAAAAAAAACAACTCTATCCTTCAGAGAAGCATGAGATCAACAGGGCCTAGAGGGATCAAAGAAGATTTCATGCAAAATGTGAAACTTGAATCGATCCGTGAAGGTTGGGTGTGGATAGAGAAAGGAGGGAGAGAAAAGTAGTTCAGAGTGAGGGAAGTAATGGAAACTTCTATCCAGCTACTTCTTCTGACCTCACTTCCTACTCCTCCAAAACACTGCAAGAGTGAGACCATGCAGGAAATCAGGGTAAGCCTAGAAGGACCAACAATGTGGAAACACCATCGCAGCAACACACACTAAATGATATCTCAGTTCTGCTTAACCCTAAAATCTTCTCCATTAGTTATCTCTGACTGTTTGGCACACTGTCCACCTTCCTCTACAACAAATAGACTTCTTCCATCTCATCTTCCACTATTCCACTCTCTAAACCCTGTCACACAAACTCACCACTCTAGACATAAGTCCTATTTTGTTGCTCTAACCTCTCACCTCTGCATTTTCACTGAAAATTTTGCTCTTACCATTCTTCCCACCTAAAAATGAAGAAAATTAAATAAGCATTTATTAAATATTTACCATGAGTAAGACATTGTTTTAGTCTCTGACGTATCAAGATAGATATAACAGAGATCCTGCTCTCAAGAATTTTACAATCTAAATTTGGGTAAAAGATGAAGATTCAGATAATTAATGAGAGAATACTATGCAGGGGAGAATGTCTTCTGTGCAATAGAGGTCCAAAATGAGTTTTATGAGAAATCTAAGAAGTTCACTTTCATCTAGGAGACTCAAAATAGATCATTGAGGATTGATACTCCGCCTCATATCTCTTCCAAATCTGATCCTCCTCTGCCTTCCCCATTACATGGTGCCCTTTGGAACTTCCATTCATCATCAACCTCTTCTTCTTGTACTCCTTCTACCTTCTCCAAGTAGCTGAACCTAGATTCCACCCCAGAACTATCTAATGCTCATTGTTCCTTTTCTAATGTCCTACCACCCCCATTTTATAGGACCTGGAGGTAGTGATAGAATTATTTTTGTTCTACAAAACCATTTCCTGACACTATTTGCTATGACCACTGGACAAACTCATCTCCTTTGAAGTTCACATAATCCGACTATAGCACCCTCTCCTGGCTAGCATCTGGCGACCTAACTTTCTTCAGGACATTGGTACCTGACTCATAATCTTTCTTTTTCACTCCATTCTCTGACCTTAGGAACTTCAATATTCACATTGATAACTACACACTCTGTCTTCTTATTTTCTTGAATTCTTTAGGTCCTACAACCTCCACAGTAATCAAACCATTCACCAGTGTGGGAACACTTTAGACCACCATCTCTCAAACATGCTATACCTCCAAGATCTTGAACTCTAAAATAAATCCCATAGCCTTAACTCCTATTTTATATTATTTACTCCCTTCCTTCTCCTGCAACTATTCTTTGACATCATTATACTCTTGATTTCTTGATTTTCTGTTTCTTAACTATCTTGTCCTTGCTTCCCTCTTCAAGTTTCAACCTCATAAATGTTTTCCTTTGTTATATAGAAACAAGACACCTTTTGTTAAATACTCTTTTAATACTAGACTTGATTCTCAGATGTTTTTGGTCAGCCATTTACATAAGCTCTTTCCTTAACCCTTAAATTACTTTGCAATTACTTTGTCATTAATTACTTTGTAATTCAACCTCCCTATATCTCCATGCTATTAATTCTCCATCTTGGATAACTCCTACCATCTACCTCCTCCATTTCAAATTATGTTGAAAGTAATCATGAATCCATAGGAAGTTTGTGAATAAATTTATGGTATTTGACTTAAACCAGGCCCTCACAATATTTTTATTTATCTTTGATTGACTGTCTATTGTATTCCCCATAAAAACTGCTTAAAGGTTTTTCCTCAAGCCTAGAATACTAATCTCTCTTACTTCCATTTCAAGAGTTGATCTCATCTCCTACTTAAACGAAAAGATTGAAGCAAACCAATATGAAATTTCCCACCTCTCCTCCTCCACTCCATTAACTATTCTGATGTCTTCACCCATTGTCTCCTTTCTCCTTTTTACCTCAGAGGAGGAAGTAGTGCCTCTCCTTTATCAAAATTAATCCCCTTATCTATATTATTGATCTTTTCCACTATAGTATCTTTTGTGACCTTATTCTATCAATATACTCTTTTTCTTTCTGTCTCTGACTCTGCCTCTCTATCTCTCTCTCTGTGTCTGCCTGTCTGTCTCTGTCTGTCTCTCTGTCTCTCTCTCCCTCTCTATTTTTGTTTGTCTCTCCCCCCATATCCTTCTACCTCCTTTTTTTCTCTTTTCTCCTTGTTTTTTACCTTCAGCCACCTATAACAAACATGACCATAATGTTCCATATTAAAAAAAAGAAAAATAAAGCTCTTCTCTTTGCCCTACTACACCTTTTAATGTATCATTTAATCTCCCTAATTCATTTCATTACCAGACTTCTAGAAGGCAGAATTTTTACCCTTTCTCTCTCTCTTTTTTTTATTTTGCCCTTTCTAATCACTCTGCTTCAACTCACATCACCTCCCCTCGTTTGAAACAGACTTTGGCCTCCTCTATCCACACTTTCAGATATTGAAGTTCTCCCTTCTTTCAAGGTCAAACTCAGGTATCAACCCTCAATGACCTGCCTTGACTCTTCTGGATGAAAATGAACTTCTTCTTAGATTTCTCATAGAACTCATTGTGGACTTCCCAATGCACAGATGACAATCTCCCCTGCATAGCATTTTCTCAAGAATTGTTTGAATCTTCATCTTTTTCCCCAGTTTAGACTGTAAAATCCTTGAAAGCAGGATCTGTGTTATATCTATCTTGGTACTTCAGAGCCTAAAACAATGCCTTGCTCATGGTAAATATTTGATAAATGCTCATTTAATTTTCTTCATTTTTAGGTGGGGAGAATGATAAGAGCAAAATCATGGAGCTAAGAATATGTATTGCATGTCTGAGGGGCAGTGAAACCAGTCTTAAGCAAGGTATTGTGTTCAGAATTAAAGGTTTATCAGGTCAGTTGAGTAAGGTAGAGCCAGATCATGAAGTACCAAAAATCCATGCTGAAGAGTTTGGATTTCCTACTTAGAAAAATGTGGAACTACTTGGATTTTGAGAAGTGATATGTCTCAAAGAGATAGTAGTTTAGAAAACTTAATCTGGCAATAATATGCAAGATAGATTGGAGGGGAGAGTGGTTGGAAAGATAAGACTATTTAAAAGACTCTCAATAACCTAAATTTGGAAATAATACTGATTTAGGTCAGTGTGGTAACAAGAAGAACAGAGAGGTGAATCCAAGAGATATTTCAAAGAAAGAAATGGAAAAAACCCAATAATTGAATGGATATGAGGAATAAACTGGGAGGACTTGAAAATGACTACAAATTTTGCATGACTAGAAATAATCAAACCATCTTGACAGAAAAAGATAATATCTACTTTTAGGCAGATACTTAGTTTCAGCTCTTTTCAGAGGATGCTTTAATTTTATTCATCATTCATTTTATGCTAACTCTAAGGTAGCATCACACACATAATGTGGATAGAGCGCTGGACTTAAAATGAGGAGGAACTGGGTTTGGATCCTGCCCCAGATACTTACTAGCAATGCAACCTCTGGCAAATCACTTGACTTTTCTGGTTCTCAAGTTTCCTTGTCTACAAAATGAGGCTTAATGACTTCTAACATCCCTTCCAGCTTTAAATCTATGATCCTGTGACTGTAGGAGAGGAATCACTTGTGGGTCAAGCCTTCAAAAGTGTTATTAACACATATCTATAGTGTAGTTGAGAGACTTTCCAACCGATCTCTATAGACGCAGCAACATAACACTCCCAAGGTACCAGAAACTACCCAGACATCAAAGGGAAGATTAACTTTATGAACTAGAATTCACATTTCTGTTTCTATTACTATTTAAAGAACTGGTTTTTTTTCTCATGAAATGAAACTAGGTTCTACCCAAGTTTTTATCACAGTAAGTATTACTTTAAGTATTAGACAACAGGGTTGAACTACCACTGGAGGTGAATGTCATGTGAAATAGTTTGTATTTTAGGCATTTTCCCAATAGGGAGGCAGACAGAGGGGGAGGGAAGGAGGAAGAAGAAGGAGAAGGAGGAGGAGGAGAAGCAGGAGGAGGAGGAGGTGAGATAAGTATGTGAAAGGGAAAGAGGAGGAGAAGGAAGGGCAATGGAAGAGGAAAAGGAAGACAAAGGAGAATGAGAGGCAAAAAGCAATAAAAGCAATAGAATGAGCTCTACCTAATAACCTGCGATCCTGTGAATGGGGAGGGGGGGGTAGTTTTCTGGAGGTCACCCTACCCCACATATAAATGCACATCCTTTATTGCTTTCTGCTTTGCCATCGCACCCTAAAGACCATAGGGCCTATCTAACTTCCAATTTAATCTTCTTATATAAGCTGTGTACCCCAAGTTCTGTGAGAGTAGGGGCTGTTTTGCTTTTCTATTTCTATACCTAGACCTCAGCACAGTGCTTTGCACATAGTAAGCACTTAACCCCTTTTTTATTATTATTCATTCATTCATTCATGCCATTCCCTTAAGATGTGAAAGATAGCACTAACCTTTTGTAGAGTAAGGATACTTGGATGAGTTTTGCTAAACAAAGGAAAAGGATAACCCTAACCTACCTGGAGAATAGAGCAGTTTTACACTGACAGCATCATCTTCCCTAAACCTTTCAAGTTAAGGATTTTTGTTTTGTTTTGTTTGTTTTTTAAGTAGCAGCCAAAACAAAACACAAGTAACACTCTCACTCAAAGGGAACCATGGACTGTTGCCTTTTTAATAGCATTTCCAAAATTGTTTCAATTCCTAACCAATCCTTCTCTTGAACTAGCATAGGCTCAGGATGACCTCATGCTAGCAATCAAAGAAATACTGACAATGTCACTGCTCAGGGCTTTCCCTATCTATTACCCAGAGCACTAGCTATGCCAAGTTTGCCTTTTTCCATTAACCAGAGAACTTAGTAGGAGAGATGACTTTAATCACATGCCAGATTGAATTACTCCCCAATGGATTCTTGGCAGCTGGACCCTTTCCTTCCTTCTTTCCAAATGGACTTAATGTAGTTGACACTTGTTCGAAAGGCCTCTACCCTCTGCTCTATAATAAATGACCAATTACCTAATCTGAGGTAATACAGGACCTTATCAAGGCTAATGAAGATGTGGTGGCCGAAATCCTGTTTGCAATGCAGAGTCCCATTAGGGAAGATTAATCACCTTTTAACTCACACTTCTGCATTCTGGCTCCAAGCAGTGGGAAAGTTGAGAGAAGCATCTGTCACATTATCTAGGAGGCCCACAACACTGCTCTGACCAATCGATCAAGTAAGTCCCTCACCAATAGAATCAGGGGATGGTCCAAAACAAAATCAGAGGTGGCTTTCCAGTATAGGAAGACATTATGAAGTTCCTGTCTGGGAAAAGGGATGGTGAATTGTCAAGTTGTTACATGATCTTGATGATATAAAATTGGAAATCTTTATCCAGAAAAAATGGAAGTCCCTCTGACCTTCATAATATCTGGATTATGCCACTGTTCCACATTATAAAGTATCTGTTAAGCAGCTATTTGTAGACAGGGTTCACTTAAAGTATCTACCTAGGAATTTAGGCATTGTTCTAGGAACATGCAATCTACATAAAAGAAACTGTATAGATTGCATTATCATACTATTTTAAGAACCCTGAAAAGTATGAATTTATTACAAACTATTCAAATAAATTTGCATCTATATTTCAAGAAGCCATAAATCTAAGCAGGCAAAAAATAATAATTTAAATCAAAGTTATGAAAAGTCTATTCATCATCCTCATAATAGAGTGATTCTTAACATTTTTATTTTTTCTGTCATGGGCTTTTTTGACAATCTGAAGACACTATGGATCCCTTCTCAGAATAATGTTTTGAAAAAATTGAAGAAAATCTTTAATTTCAGTTAGAGGTTACTGAATATGTATGTGTATACACACACACACACACACACACACACACACACACACACACACACACACACATATATATATATATAATTCACGCACACATTCAAGTTCACTGACCTGCTTAACTGTATCTGAGGATTAATAACTCCAGCTTTAGAATTATAGATTTATGACTAGAGGAAATCTTAGAAATCATCTAGTCTGAAGTTGACTGGGTGACTGGAAAGATGGTAGTACCCTCAACAGCAATGGGGAAGTTTGGAAGATGAATAGCTTTGGGGAGAAAGACAATGTAAAGTCTGCAATTGCAGATTATGATTCATGACTATTCATCCTGTGCAATGAGTCACAGTCCCTAATTTGGAGAACACTGATCTAGTCCAATCCTCTCAATTTACTGATGAGTTCACTGAAGCAAAGGGATGTATAGAGACTTGTCTAAGATCACACAAGTAGTAAACCTAAGAAGTGGGATTTCAACCCAGTTCCTCTGACTACAGCATGATGCCTCTCCATACTGCTCATTATCCTTTGATTAGAGTTATACAATGAAGAAAAAAGCCCTACTCTGTGCCTTGGCCAGGGGATAAAAAAGGCTAATGCAGAACTTCTCTGGTAATCCTTCATTCAAAAATGTGTGTGTGTGTGTGTGTGTGTGTGTGTGTGTGTGTGTGTGTGTGTGTGT
>NW_020954723.1:18844292-18924898 GCF_900497805.2 Vombatus ursinus
TGTGTGTGTGTGTGTGTGTGTGTGTGTGTGTGTGTGTGTGTGTGTGTAGTGGAATGCACATATTGTGTGAGGAGAGGAAATTGGAAATTTTACAAACTACCTAAGGGGGTGACATAACCAAGTTATCACAGCAAATTAAGCATCTCACTCTAGAGGAATTAATCTCTGCCAACATAGCTTGGCCTCTTCATATGGTCTACCACTATAATATTTAACTTCAGCACTGAAAACAAGGACAGCAGGAATCCAGAAAAAGTTAGGTCTCTGCAGGGCACAATACATCAACTTGACATGAAAATCTTCTGACCTTAATCTTGAAAATACTCCTCCTCACAAGAACAGTAGCACTCTTAAAAGGAGTCATCCTTGAGATCTATGGAAGAGGATTTTGTTTTGGAATAGGAGACTTACAATTATAACTCAGATATAACAGGGCCATGTATTCATTCAGAAGTTGGAATACATGCTGGTAAGGAATACAAGCTAGCCACTAATACTCTCATATCCAGGCTGTCAGGGTTTTAAGTTTAAAGCTGGTAAAAAAAGGGTTATAATCACTTGGAGTCAATCACTAAGGATGGTCAAGATGAAGAGAAGACCAGGTACAAGAAATAATGACAAAATATAGTTACTCAATGATAGTATAGTTAGATGACTGTGGAATTCATTGAACAGCTTTACCTGAAGCAAAGTGACTAATAGATCAATGTCATCTTAGAAAGAGGTTTTTAGTAGAATGCTCTAATGTTATGTCTTCAGTCTTAGTCTGTTCAACAGTTTAATCACTGCCTTGGATGAAAGCATAGATCACATGCTAATCAAAATTGCAGATGACATGAAGTTGGGAGGGAAACCTAATGAACTGGCTAACAGAACTAAACTCCAAAAAGATCTCAACATGCTGGAACAATGGATTGACTCTAATTAGCAATATAATAAATGGTCACATCAATGAATTGTTGGTTGAGTTGTGAATTGTTCTAACCTTTCTGGAAAATAATTTGGAATTATGCGAATAAAATGACTAAAAGTTAGAGATCTTTGATCTAGAGATTCCATTGCTAGGTATATACTCTGAGGAGGTGAATGACAATATTAAACATAAAAATATTTATAGCAACACTTTTGTGATGGTAAAGAATTGGAAACAAAAATGTGTATTGATTGGAGTGGCTAAACAAATTGTGCTATGTGGATTATGGCTGTGCTGTTAGAAACAATGGGGGTGATAAATACAGAAAAGGATAAAAACACTTAAATGAAGTAACGCAAATTTAAGTAGAATCAAGAAAACATACACAATGACTATTATAATCACAACAATGATACATAACAATGGAATTATACTAATCACAACAAAACAATGTAAATTGAATGTTGCAAAATTATAATGACCAAACTTGGCCCCAAAGAAGAGCCATGAATCATGAGATGATACCATGTGAATGCTGTATGTAACATCAGAATTTCTTGATATGTTTATTGGTTTTGCTGAACTTTTAAAAAATGTATTATAAGGAATGACTTTCTGGGGGATAGTGATGGTAGGAATACAACAGCAAATGTTGTTAGTGCAGTAACAAGGGTATCATTAAAGTTTTTTAAAGAAAAAATAGACTAAGCAAGAAGAGATGAGAGATTGAATTAGGATGGTCATAGTAGAAGTGGAAAGAAGGATGGATGCAACAGATACAGTATGCACTGACCAGCAACAGGTTTCTATTCCACACAGATTAACACTTCTGTCAGAGATGAAGGACCTGCCCATTGATAGTAGCGGTTGCAGGGAACCAGGGAAGAAATAGTTGCATGGTTTAATTAGAATTGTAGACCAAAGATCATGCATGAATTGAACCTAGTCCAGAGTGTTTTCTTCATTCTGAGTTCAAGTACTGATCATATTTCTAGACTAAAATATGTTTATAAGGAATTCCATGGTTCCTGAAGTGCATTTTACTTCTAAAATAATCAGTTCCCTCATCTGTTAAATCAGAGAGTCAGACAAAATGACCTCTAAGGTCCCTTTTAGATCTGTTTATGATATGGGACCAGTTAAGTGGGAGTTGGGAAGAAGAATATGTGGAGCCCTTCTCACACCCTCATCAAAAATGACTTTCTACTTTGCCTACATGCAATACTGCTATGAACAAGAGCTACCATGATTTGAAAATCCTTATTTTCAATTAGAAAAAGTTTTCTTTTTCTACCCTAGCATTCATCTCTTCCAGTACTCTTCAACATCCAATCATTTGCCAATTTCTGCCAATTCTTCTCCTATAATGTAGTATCAGTACTGGAATCAAAATCACATGATCTCTGACACTGCTCCTGGAAAGAATATGTCAGTTCTTTCTGACTCAAAATCTAGTGCTCTGTACATTGTGCCATCTAGCTGCCTGAATGAAAGTAGAGTGCTTAGCATATAGTAGGCATGTAATTTTGGTTGAATTAAATTGAACTGAGTAGGATACATTGGAATTTTAGAGGTAAATATTTATGCACACAATTAATGTCAACATGGAAGAAGTTTTTTTAATCTTAAAATGTTTAGCTTATTATTTCTAAGTCATCTTTTCAAGCATGTTTTGTAATAGGATGACTGCACTTCTTTTTATATAAATGTACTTTTTTCCCCAATTAACAAGTATTTATTTTCTCTCCTTCCTACCTGACAACAAATGAAAAGCCAAGAATAAAACCACAGGAAACATCTGTAATTATAGGGCTAGGAAGAGGAAGAGTAATGATAAAAGGAAACCAAGAAGGATTGGTCAGGGAGGTAAAATAAGATCCGTGAAACAGTAATGTCACAGAACCAAGGGAGGAAACGGTATTCAGAAGGATGGTGGTCAACAATGTCAAATGATGCAGAGAGGCTATAGAGAATGAAGCCTAAAAAGAGATCATTGGTTTTGGTAATTAGGAGGTCATTGGTGACAGTTTCAGGAGAATTGGAGAAAGGAAGTCAGATTATAAGAAGTTAAGAATAAACTTGAATTTAAACAACAGTCTAAGGTTACCCCCAGAGCCATAGCTACTGAGATGTCATTAAGAGATGAATTGACTTACTCTATGAATTCAGGTCAAATCCTGAATTCTGATAAAAAAAAATTGGACCCACCTTTATGTTAAATTATACCAAGTAATAAACTCTTAATATATGTAATTTTATTGTCATTTAATGTCAAAATATCCAGTAAAGATAAAAGTCCTTCTTCTTTTAGTTCTTCCTCCTTTTTTTCTTCTGTCCCTATTGATAACAAAAAAGAAAAGGCAAAACCTTACTAACAGACATGAATAGTGAAAAAAAAACTCCCTATATCAATGTACTTTGACCTCTTCTCTGAAATATGTAATCTTAAAGATTTGCCTAGAGCACTGAAAGTTTAAGTGACTTACCTGGGTGAAACAGCTATGTTAGAGGCATAGAATTTATTTAACCTTCAGGAAACCTGCCTAGATTTCTTTTATTCTCTCTCTTTCTCTCTCCTTTGTGCGAAAAAAGAAAAAAATATATATATATATATATATATATATATATATACACACATATATATATATTATATCTATATGTGTATACACATACACACACACAGACAAAACAAAAAAAAACACGCAAACACACACCCCTTTCATGCTCCAACCTCTTGTGGATTGAGGTCATCAGACTCTGACCACATTTCTCAGTGAATATTATTCCATCCTATGCTGCCCAAAGAAGTTGGGGGATTGGAGGTATTAAAAATTGATAGGGTAGCAAGCAGAATCAGATTTCTTCCTCTCCTTCCACACTCTGGGGGTCCCATGTGTCCCTTCTCTTAATCTCAGTTCTTCCCTCCCTTACCATTTCCTTTGCAGCTGCCGTGTGCGTAACTGGAGGACAACCTCTAATGTACTTCTAGGGATTGTAGTGAAGGATCCAAATAAATGTATGTGATCAGGATGGAGAGGGGATGATGATGATGATGGTGATGATGATGATTTATTTGGCACTTAACGTTTACAAAGCACTTTACATATATTATCTCATTTGATTCTCACAACAACCCTGCAACGTAAGTGCTATCATTGTCCTCGTTTTAGAGAAGAAGAAACTGAAGCTAACAGGTTAAGTGACTTGCCCAGGGTCACATAGCTAGTAAGCTAGTACAGCAAGACTGAGAATTTGTTTCTATTCACACAAGTAGCACTTTGGGAATGGTAGAACTATGATTAGATTCTCAGTACTTCTATTCATTGGCCTTCGCCGACAATCAATTTTAAATGAGTCTCTTCTTTTAAAGCTTTTTCCCCTCTTACAAATGAGGTATTTTAACCTAGAATTCATGGATTACTAAAGGAAGGGACCTGAGAAATGAAAACTTGAGGGAGGAAGGAACTGTTAAAACAAGAGAAAACAGATGTGAAGCAAGGGTGAGGGGAAATATTTTACTTGGTATGTAATAATTTCAAGATTCAATCCCCAGTGAATAGAATACCTTCTGTTGTGATAGGGCCACCTGCTGTTTCACTGGGAGGTACATCAGCTAGCAGATGCTGCACTCTGCAGGCCTCTTGTGATCATCCCGCAAGGGGAAGGAGAAGACTAAAGCAAAAGAGACTAAAGAGGGATTGAGAAAACAAGGGGAGACATTTGCCTTGCAAAACCGACAGTGGCCAAGATCAGCCTTTAAGACTGAAGAGAGGCCATCTTCTTCCTTCTGGCTCTACCTGGAATCAACTACCAATCAATCAACCGAAGAAGGATTTCTTAAGCACTTCCCCTGTGCTAACCCCCAGGGATTAAAAGAAAAAACAAACACAGCACCTGCTTTCATGGATCTTACACTCTACTAGGGAAGATAACATGGGCATAGTCATAAGCAAGATACATGTGATGTAGATAAAAGGTCCCTTGGGGGGCACTATCAGTTTGGTGGGAAGGAATTAGCACCTCCTTCAGAAACTAGAGCACATGTCATGATGGAAGGGTGTCTTTACCTTGGATAGTACATATCACAGGAACTGATCATGCTTATATATGCAGGTCAGAGGGCTGTGGGTCAGAGCTGAGGACCAACATAAACTAAGAACTAAGATCTGAGGTTCTGTAACTACTAAAGAGTCATTTCCAAAGCAAAACGGAAACAGGATCAATTTAGTCACCCATTTAGGATTTAGCAGTAAATTACATGCTTTGAGAGGCAGAAAGTAGATGGAGAGTGGACCTAGGAATCAGGAAGGCCTGGGTTTGAATCCTAGCTTTGATATATGCAACTGTTTTATCCTTCCCATGTCACTAAAACTCTCAATATTTTAGGCAAATCTCTAATATCAGAAGCTGCACAGGTGCCAATCTGCATTGAGTGAGGGATTGTTTCACTTAGAATTCTTGCTCCCAGTGAAATCACAGGTCTAGTACTAACACAAAATGAATAGAACCCAGAGAATGTTGTATACAGTAACAGCAATATTGCATTAAGAACAACTTTGAGTGACTAAGTCATTTTGACTATCGCAAAATACCCAAATTCACTACGAAGAGCTTATGAAGACACTATCTGCATTTATATAACAAATAGAAGTATGTACAGAATGCTTTGCATATATATGTATATCTATATACGTATCTGTGTCTAATGGTAGCCATGTCCAGGGTGTGGAGGGAAGGGAAGATAAAGGAAGAAAAAAGAAAGTTACATGATCACTATATATTTAAAAAGAATAACAAGTTGTACATAATAGATTTGCAGTTTCATGTACAATCATCTTTATTTTTATTCTACTATGTTATAGAAATACTTGTTTTATTCTTAAATCCAGTACAAAACAAATAAAATTTTAATTAATAGTTAGATAAATAAAAAAGTGCCAGAATCTCCACAGTAGGAATTTGTTTAAGATTTCAAGCCAAAAAAAAGTTACTTTGGAAGAAATTAATTTATTTTAGGAAAATGCCCACGGAAAGTAAAGGGGGTTGTTATTATTTTATGTTTAGTATCTGTCAATATTGTAACTAGTAGGGGCTGTGATAAATTAGACATGAGTTGATCTACTTTGACCATTGCCACTCCATGGAATTGATGTAAATGGAAAGAAAAAACCCACCACTAATAAGAAAAAACATTTAATATGGCTAAAACTGAAAGAGTTGGCTTTGGCAAAGAACCACTACATTCATGATATAAATGTTTTTTGTTATTTCTTTTCCCTACCTCCTATACCTTCCAGCACATGGTATCTACACCACAGCAGGTGGTACTTAATTCATATTATACAGTCTCTAATGTGCTAATGCCTGATTTAGAAGTGACCCATCTAAAGCAGATACCTCCCTCCCCACACTCTTGCCAATGAAGTCATGGGAGCAATTGTGGAAAAATTTGGAGGTTATTGAGAATCATTAGGGTCAGAAGGGCAGAAGCTGGAAAAGAGAATTTAAGGAAGCTGGTCCCAGACCAGACCTTGGTCTGCCTAGGAGAGGGGAAAGGAATTGACACAAAACTACTTCCTTTACCCATTGCCTAATTTTATTTGTCACTTTAGGTTGTTATATTGCTTGAAATTCTAAAACTAGATATTCTCTTGGCTTAAAAAGCAGTCAGTTTTAAAAATGCAAACACCTCTGGGAGAGTTAGGGAATTATTTTTAACACTTAATGTTACATTAATATAAATTAGTTAAATCAGATTGTTTTCCTCCTGGGTGGCTAGGGGGGGACCAGGACCAGATTCTCATTCCAATTTATTTAATCTGTCTGGCTAAGGTAGACAAAGTCAGCAATATTGTGAGAATGGTTGTTTAGATGAACCAGAGTAGAGAAGAAGAGATGGTTATTAATAAATCATGGTACCCCATAGGACCAGTTCAGATCTGGGTGGGATGCTTAGAGCCTCTTGAGGGAATAATGGTTGAGTGCTACATGGAACATATTTTGTGGTCTTTTCAGTGTATACATTCCCAACAACTGTCTATTCTCGTCCATATTCTCCGATTGAATCTCCCCCTAGGATGCTTTATAGGGTCTTTTTCCTAGGCCTTTTTATATGTCATGGGTAGCAGTGTAGCACTAAAACTGTCTTATTAACCCTCTCATTACATGATTAGCCACCCCTTCTTTTGATAATACATTTCCTCAATAATAACCCTCATTATACTTCTTGTTCATAGACCTCAGTGGAAAAACACTCTTCTGGAGCATACTTTATCCATAATGCCTTTCTCCATTGCTTTTTGAATCCTCTGAAACTTTTATTCTTTAGAGACTGGGGTGTGGCAAGATTTGCAAGCATCTAGTATTGTTGGGAGACAGCTAAAAGATGGAATTTTTTGCAGGGGAGCAGCTTGAGCTCATTAAAGGCCTTGTCCAATTTCCTAAATACAATCCAGCCAGCCCACTCTTTTCCTCCTATTCAATTTTACTGTGTCTCTGCAACATCTGTCCCAGATATATTTATTGATATATTAAGCCAATGCTCAGGCATTAAGAGGGTAAAAAAAGTGGGGGGTTAAAGAATATTAAAAATAAAACCTATATCTTCAACTTCATCTATTTAAAAAATTTTCCTAAAGGTAGCTCTGTCCTGGAAAGGATGACTTACTTCATTCTTCCTCATCCTAGAAATATAGATACCTATTTCTATGGGAAAACATGTTCCAAGTTCTAAATAAAGGACTTAAAAATTAACATCGGGAGTATATCCCTGTCTCTAAGTCAAAGTTGCCTACACTGGTGTCATCTCTACGACTAAATTGTAAGCCTCTTGAAGGTAAGAGACAGGGCTTTTACTATTTTTTAGCATTCTGTATATCCCCTAATAGCACTGAACTAATAGGAAGTGCTCAGTAAACATTTGTTGATTTTGTTTTCTTGAACAAATAAGAGCAATGTCTTAGTTTCCATCCTCCTTTATTCCTACTTTTTTCAATGTCAATTTATTTTAAATCCAATGGACTGTTGGTACCCTTCTTCTCTTTTCTTTTTCTTCTATTTATATTAAATCCTGTAGAAATAAAAGCAATACTGTTTCCCCAAGTGCGTTCCACATCTTTGGCTTTAGTTATAGATTACAAACAACAAGAAAACTCTCTGGACAGAAGTTACAATCATTCAATGTTAAACCATGAGTTCCAGTCACATGGCACTCTCAGGAGAAAGAATAATGCACAAACAATATGCTAAAAGGATAATTGTACTAGTTACAAATTATGATATTTTTCTCAAAGAGAATGAATAAATATGTTCTCATTTATTTTAAAAGGGAAGAATTAGTAATTGCAAGTAGGAAGAGGTCCTTCTATACCATATGGGTGGAAGCTGTGATGGGAGTAGCTCAATAGTGAACTAAATTAATTTCTATAATTGTCTTAATCCTTTTGATGTATGTATGACCTGTCCAAGCACAGTGCCAAGAAAGTGGGGGGAGGGGGCAAGCAAACAAATTTTAGGTACTTTCAACTCTAGATTTCAACTACTTATAGTCTGAAATTGACCTATGAGACCAAAGCACCACCTAGTGGGTAACAACAGGAAATAGAGTAGACCTATTGATATAGGAAACAGCTGTTTCCTCAGAACTTGGTAGTCTTTCTGTCTGGTGGGTTTACAAATGTCTCACAAAATAAATGCCCAAACAAGTTAACTGCAGACATACAAAGAAAGAACAGACAACTCCTTTTATTATCTCCTAAGCCTGATAACACAAACACTTGAGGTCTCTATGTAAATAGAGATGGGTGGGTTGAAAACCATCTGGAGAAAATATTACTTGCCAAGTACCCTCTTATAGCAGTAAATTCTCACTGGCTGAGATTTCTGGCCATCTATACTTCACCTTCTATGGATTCCAACTAATTCCCTTTTGAAAGCTCAGTAATATTATAAGTCAGCCTCTTCGTAGGCTAACTCTTAGTTCTTTCTTTAACATACTGCTATTCCATAGAGGCAGACTTCCTCTAAGGTAGATCGTCTTTCCTGCTTGACTATTTAATTATAGAATCTCAGAGTTGGAAAAGTACCTCAGGGGTTCCTTAGCACAATGTATTTTTTTAAAAAAGTATTTATTTATTTTGAATTTATGGAATAAAACAAGCATTTCCATAACATAATAAAATAATATATTAGCAAAAATATATACTTAAGTAGAAATCTCAACATCCCTGACAATTGCTCATTTATCCAGCATTTGGAGACCCCCAGTGATGAAAAGCATACTACTTCCTGAGCAGCCCACTTCCCTTCTGAACAGTTCTAATTTGTATGATGGATGTTTTTCTTACCAAAAGCCAAACTTTGCCTTCTTCAACTTCAACTCACTGCCCCTACTTCTGCCTGGCCAAGCCAAACATTTCTAAACCTTCTTCCACATATGAACACTTCATATACTTCATGTGTATGACAATCACAATTGTTAAGGATGAGCATCTGACGATCAGTTTTCAAAGATTTTCTTTCAGATTTCATTCTATTTGAGAGAGTGACTGACACTCATCTCTTACTGACAGTATCACCTCAAGAAGACTATATGTCCTCTCCAGGACACAGAAAAAAAGTTCTATTGTTTTAAATAAGAAAACCCCACTTGATCTGAGTTAGAAATGAATGTCAAGTCAGTATTCCCAAATTCACAGTCAAAGAATTAAGAAAAATAGTCCTTCTTTCTTATTCTGTTTTACAGATAACTCTAAGCAAATCATATAATGTACTAAAAATGAAGATAAGAATGAATTACTTTCTTTAATAAGGAAGTGGATCCCACCTAGAAGAGGTACAAGAAGGTCTATCAGTCTTCCAGATTAACCCTAAATGAAACATAGAATTTGATATCAGTGATGGTGCCGAAGGCCTATTATTCTACTGTCTCTTCTCATGTTATTCTATGTAAGTTATCAGCAGAGCCCCAAGGAATTTGCCTGTTTGAAGTAGTCAGGAAGCATTCACTCCCCGGATGCCTACAAAAAATTAATGGCATATAACTATCTTACAATCCGTGTATGTGTGTGTATGAGTGTGTGTATTAGTTTATATAATTTTCTACCAATGGTAGCCTTCATTTAACTCCAAGGCAGAACACAGTGGATAAACCATGGGCATTTATAACAAAGAGAGAGATGGCTGAACCAGTCACCTGTCTGCATAAATTGCTCAAAAGAGGTGGGGGGGGGGGGGGAGGAAGGAAGGAGAGAAAGCAACAGAGACTGGAAAAAAAAAAACACACCCTGCTTATAAGATAAATTTCAACCACAGCAGCAAGAATGGGGGAAAGGGCAGAATTTCACAATGTCCCCATTGGAGATAGATGACATGAAATACTCCCATTTGATAATGATGGATGATCCTTGCTCTGTTTTCTGTAATATGAGTAACCAACCACCACTATAAAGCACCTCCCAAAGCACTTCTAGAGAAAGGAAGGATCTCTCCTGCCCAGACATGACAAGTGGATTTAATCATGCGTGTAAGTAAAAAGTCACTGCAGTTTAGTACTGTTTCATTCAAATCCCTATGTACCAGTTGTAAATGGCCTTTATTTGATCCTTGGAAGGTAGACTGTCATTTATAGAACAAGATTTCTAAACATTTCTTGGGAAAAAGCACTTCTATTTAGGAATTTATTTTTCTGATGAAGTCAGTTATTCCTGGAGTGTCTTTTTCCTAGGTTTTAATTACCCCCATTTAAAATCTGATTCCCATAATATATCTATATCTATACACACACGCATGATAGATATGTATATGTGTATGGAGGGATGGTATATGAGGGCATAGGTGTGGTGTGCATATTGCCATATCTCCTATTAGAGTTCAGGTAGTATAAACTCAGACAAATGAAAAGCCTGAGAGACAGAACTTCTGGGTAATTAATAATCAATTTATTAATTAGGTTAGCAAATAATCAATAAATTGATGGTCAGTGGTGTCTCTTGGTAACCAAAGACAAAGAAGATGTAGATAATCAAATATTTAAATACCTTTGGAAAAGTGGTTGCTCCTGACAGGCGGAGATGAACCCTGACTGGTGAACAATCAATGAGGGGGTGGACATATTAATGAGGAGGTGGGCTAAAAGTCTTCCACTCCTCCAGCTGAGAACATGACTTGATAATGAGACTCAGATGCATCCAGAAATCTGGACAAAGGAATCCATCTTTACCTAGACCACTCTGGTTGGTTTTCTCCTTCACCCTAAATTCTTACAGAGGAACTGCAAGGGCATAGACTTATTTCCTATGGGCAAGAATTCACCTAGATTAGATTCTATTTATAAGGTCTTCTAGTTAGGTGTGGTCTCAGTTAAGATTGCAGAGCATGTACCCAGGGGATTTGGGCAATGTCCTTCAGAGACTGATAGACTGCCTGCTAGGGCTGGTCCCTGAATGAGGAAAAAAAAAGGAAAAGACTCAAATTCTAATTTAATAGTTGGTTATTAATGTAACAGAAAATACATTAATGTAATAGAAAATAATAACTTCTTTCAATACCCAGGTGAAAGTCATTGCCATTCTCACTACTATACAACTATTATACTGTTCCAGATGTTAATTAATAGAGAAATAACGTTCCTCAGAAATTTACTACCAAGTATGAAACCAGAATTTGAGATATATTTAATGATAAGGAAAGAAATAAGTTTACTTACATGCTCACTCAAAATTTTTTTTCATTATTTATTTTTATTTATATTTATTTATATTTTTTAGCATCAAAGGTATGAATTTGAATTTTGTGTCAAAGCAAAAAAAAAAAAAGCAAAGGGAAAAAAAAGTATGAATCCCCAGAGTAACCCATCTGGATTCATTAGAAGACAAAAGGAAGATTATGGTAGCCTGAAACTAGGAGTTGAGGGATGATTCTCTGACCAATCTCTACCTATATCTAATTAATTGAGGTTTGAATGAGAAATTGCCAGGACTCACTGTGGTCATCTGAACCTAAGTTATTTCCGAAATTTGTTCTTTCCCTTCGTCAATTATTTGGTGGAGGGGAGTAAGTGTGATGTACTTACTGACAAGCTCAGAAGAATTTGAAGGGTTGTGTTTTAAACAGTATATGAAATTATTTTTTAAGCTTTAAAAATATCAAATGGTTTACTATAACTGTATATGAATAAATTTTCTATCCCCAGAGCCAGAAGGATAGATTAATGCAACCATTCTCAACCCATAATATACTTATTTAATGGGATGAAATAAGAAATCAATTTCCAAAAATCAGAGATCAGACACAGGATTTCACAGAACAGGAAGCAATGGATGGGTTATGATATGCCTCACTGAAAAGAATATTCACACCGAAGAAATTACGGATTTGAATATCTGCGTATCATGCATGGGAGAACACAGACAAGACTTGGATAGCACGACAAAGCACAGATGCACTTCAATCTTGATCTGTAGCTGGAGTAGCCAGAGTTGTAACCAGCACAAAACATCCCTGAGAGAAGTAGCATGAAATGCACCCTTAAATCAACTTTGCAATTTTGAATGTCACCATAATACAAAAAATAAATGAGGCAAGTTCAACTGAAGAGGAAAGAAGACCTGGAGATACAAGGCCCTGTAGGAAGAGACTCTGAGAAACTGTCCATCCTGTGGACAATGCAAAGTTACTCTTGAAGAGTTAAGGAGGGTTAACAAAGATTTAGAAAATTATGAATAATATAAAATATAAAACCAAAATGTAGGAACTTGTTGCATAGCTTTCTGTGATAATTCTGTCAACTGACAGCTCCTTGTTTTCTAGCTATTGGAGTAGTTGGTGTGTATAAGGAAACATAATAATTAACTCTTCTCCAGATGCTACCAAAGTAATAGATACTGGGATAAGGAAAAGTGATAAAGATCATAGGACTAGATGGAGGAAGCTACTTTCTGTTGTTATATGGAAAGGTTCTCTCCATTTGAAACTGACCAATCTTTTAAAAATGTTGTAGAGTGTCCAAAGTGAAACTGATAGCCGTTAAACCTAGACCAGAGCTTGGAATTCAGGTGTGATTTTGCTACCAGCCCTCAGAAAGAACTGAGGAGCAAGATATTTAGATGCTGGCAAAGGAAAAGTAATTTTCATTTTTATTTTTGGCCAGCCATCCTTATGTGTGACTTGATTAATATGGAAGTAGAGAGAAAGATATAGATTAACAGAAAGTAAATAGATGGATATAGGCAGGTAGAATGGAAATTCTTTGAGGACTGGAATTGTTCTTTTACAGTACCTTTTGCATAGTAGCTATTTGGTAATAGCTAGCATTTAAATAGCAATTTAAGGTTTGCAAAGTGCTTTACAAATACTATCTTCTTGAATCCTGGCAACCCTGGGAGGTAGCTGCTATTATTACCCTCATTTCATAGATGAGAAAACTGAGGCCAAGAGAAGTTAAATGCATTGCCCAGGGAGAAACATTAATAAGTGCCTGAGGCTAAAGTTGAACTCAGGATTTCCTGACTCCAGATCCAGTGCTCTATCCCCTGCTCTATGTATGCCCTCTAGCTGCTTCTTATCTTAAGAAATACTTGGTGATTTAAGTTGAATGAAATTATGCAAATCAGACTTCTGTTAGTTCTTTCTTGTTCCCAGCCAGGCCTGCATCTGGAATCTTCTCCCTGCTCAGTCTCACCTCTGGTTTAGTTTTTCCTTAGCCTCTCTGCCAGGCTTTTGACCAGAATAAACCAAGACATTCTCCTTCCTCTATCTCTCTGTTAAACTAGTGATCTATCCAGATCTTATTCTCTCTCTTTCTCTCCCTGACATCTTGCTCCTGATCTCTCTTTTATTTTCCTTTCATTCTTGTTTTGGGGCTTAGGAACTAGTAGATTACATGTCCTTTTCTCAAAAAATCCCAATAGGATCTATATGTTAGTGCTTTGGGGCAAAATCCTGGTCATTCCACCCTAGTATTCCAGGAATACTCATATTGAAGAGATCACAGATCCATCGACGTATTCAATTCAATTTGCAATTAATTTTATAATGAATTTTACAGGAATGGTTGTAGATATATCTTTAACCTTGTTAATAATTTGTTTCAATCTATAAAAGCCATTTTAGTAGATTTACATGTTCATATTGAGTCTGAAAATTTCCCCAAAGTCCATGTGCTTGCTAGCCCTCATTAAAACTATTCTCTCTCTTGAAGAAAGATGTACTAGTAGTACCAAGATTCAGTCCACCTCTATACTCTATTGACCGTTCTCTTCTACAGCATACGGCTCTACTGGGAGTTGCTAGTCATGAAAGGGAATTGAATTGGACCCCAAATCCCTTCCTGGGGGTAGTGTTCATAACGCTTATTACTTCATCAAATCCTGGAAACCTAAAACTAGAGTGCACACTATGGAGTTTAAAAATATGTAATTTTAAGGAACATAAAAAGAACTACTATTTTCCCATAGGTGTTAAACTTATGATTACTTGTGATTGTCATATGTATGCAAATAATTTACATAGTGGGCATTAAACTTCTAAAATTTGTTATCCTCAGGAGATAAAAAGTTTAAAAATACAAATAGGTTCAAGAAAGATAGGACCCCCCCAAGGGCTATTACATTAAGGGAATATGAGAATATTTGAGGGTATTATCATTTCTAATGTTCTGAGAATAAAATAATGGAAACCTGCTCTTCCACAGTACATCCTTGACGTCACCGTGAAAAACAGTGAGACCCTTTATATATTATGGTAGAAAGAACATCTACCATAGTCCCTTGCCATGTGAATTGGGCTAGGTCTTTTCCTTTGAAGGTACTAAAACTATCTTTGGAACTTAATTGGCTAAGGAGATGAAAGGTTCCTCCCTAATGCTTGACCTTTAAACCATGATGAACAGCTCAGAGGCAGGGGAACTGTGTTCAGCTGAATCAAGGCTAAATTCTCCCTGAATATTCTTGTAGAATATCTTTCTCCCATTCTGGTGAAGTAAATTTCTCATTGATAGACAATGAGCATCTGCTTTCTGTCCAATGTCAAAGCTAAACAGGGGACTGACCTGCAACACATATAAACTCACCTTGCCTAAAATAGCTGATCCTTTTCTCTTTTGGAATTGTACTGAATTGTACTATTTCACATATCTCTGGAATTGAGGGTCTACTCCATGTACAAAGCGTTTGCAGAATACTCAGCTTGCAAGAAAATGAAAATGTCTTTCAGGAGACACCCACCTTTTTTTAAACATATCCAGTAGTCAGATGTCATCCATCCATCTGTATGATCTGCTTCACAGGTACCAAACACCTACCTGTGATTTGCCCCTTGGGGCTGATTATCTAAATAACTGTGGTTAAGATTTTTGTCTGATCCCCCAGTGTTCAACAGCTGGACCTATTAAATAACACTCCTGGGCATGTGCTGTTACAGAGTCTCAGATCCACATTCAGCTAAACTCCACTGGAGATCCATATGCAGTCACCTTCTAAATGACAGGCAATAATTAGCATATTAGACAGCTCTGTAATGAACAAGAAGAATCATCCCCATGGTGCCCTGTTACTCTCTGCCTATGTTTTTCCTCTGTTGAGTGTGATATTTCAAAAAAGGATCAAAAGGCTGACTGTGTGCTTCATTCCATCTGGCTCCATGCTAAACAAACAAACCAAAAAGGGCCATCAGGACAAGAGGTTGTCTGGTTCAGAACTTACATTCTCACACTTAATGATTCTGGGGCTGATTATGAAATGAAACTCTGTAAGTAGCCTTCTGTGATAGTTAAATAAGATTATTTTACTATCTTGCAGCTGCTCTGAAAATAAAATGAAAAATTTCATTAATTTAATACAAGTTAGCCAAGTTTTTAGGTAGCAATGGCAAGCGGGAATTTTAAGGAGACTACAAAATTGTTTGTGTGGGCTTTCAGATTTACACATGGCAAATGACGGAAATTCTCCAGTAGTTAATCTGCCTTATTCAAACCACATCTATAGTATGCTAGTTTAAGCCTGAAAGTAGCTAATTCAATTCTTGACATTCAGAATATGAGACAGCAATGAGATTTGCCCTATAGACAACTAGAAACACCAGATTGGAGCACAAGTCAAGAGGAATAGAGAGATTCCATGGACCCCATATTTCCCCTTTTCATTGCTTTTTTATGGTGGCTTATGAACACATAATCATTTTCATTTTTTTTTAAATTCTGAATTTAGACAACATCTCTAAAACAAAAAGAAAATTTCCATATACAAAGAAGAAACATGAATCTCTATTATATACAGTTTACTTTAAAAAAATGTAATAATTCAACATGTTACTTTCAAAGCTCTCCTGCTCCTCTGTGCTTCTTTCTGAACTTTCTTCTGTTCTCTTATATAAATTTAAAAAGAATATTTTAATGACCTTCTTTTCCTTCCTTTCCTCTTGTTCTCATAACCCTGATGCTAGTTCTCCTTTCTTTTTCAAATTATCTCCTCAAAGAAAAAAAGAAAAAAAAATCCTTGTAACAAGTAAGCATAATCAAGCAAAATAAATTCACACATTTGTCACATTTCTGCCTTTCTTTCAATATATGGAGAAAAAAACCAAAAGATCAGACTTTGGGATAGTAGCAATTTTACACTACTACTAGGAGGTCATGTTGCTGGATTTGAAATGAAGGATGTGAGTTCAAATTCTAGTTGTGCCACTTGCTATCTGTGTGATCTTGGACAAATCACATAACTTCTCTGGACCTCAATTTCCTCATTTGTAAAATGAGAGAATGAGACCAAATGATCCCCAAAGTTTTTCTAGTTCTAAATCTATGATTCTAAGTTTCTCAATATTACATTAATCAAAAAGGGGTGCCATCCATGCTCATATTTTCATTTCCCCTCTAGCACCTTACTTTCAACAATATGAATGAAAAATCAGTGACCAAAATACTCCACAAACAGGACATGCAGGTTTTAAAAGATTATAACTATATCCAGGTATCACTAAGGAAAAGAAATAAACCAAAAGCAAATTGTTACCCCACACTGGGAAATAGCTATGAGATTTGGCTATAGCTGGGTTTACTGTTTATTACTTTTATACAAATGGAAAACACACTGAATTAATCCAAAGGGAAGTTAAATAAGTTAAATGTATACAATGCACTGTGGGTACTGAAAGATAGAAACTACCAACATGAAGAACAAATATTTTCCCTTGGGAAAACTTATGCTTTTCTCCATCCTCGCTGAATTTGTATTTCTGTTACACTAGGACTTTTTATTTTTAGCCCTGTGACAAAAGACAGGTGTATATAAATACACGTGATTGATTGCCAGTCCCATTTTGAACGGCCTTTTCCTTTTGCCAGGGCATGGATATAGATTGTAATTAGTTTTTCTCGTCAGTGCCAGTGTGAGGTAACCATATGGGAACTGGTGGCAGGAGAAAAATGAGAGATTATATTCTTTTAAAAGACACAAAAATGGCTCTTCCCTGCCAATACTCTTCTTCACAGAAGAAAGATCAGCCAGACTTAGGACTCAGATGGAAAGAAGATACATCCTGCCAACTGACCTCCAATGCAGCTAAATGTTTGATGTGTGGCCCAAGCAGGCATGTGGGCCTTATGATTACAGGGACATACCTGCTTGCCAATTGATTACCTGAGATGAAACCAAACCTCTAAAGCTCTAAGAAATCTGGAAAAAATGCACCGGGAGGTGAAATTATTTTTGAGGTAACTTTAAAAGTGACTATACAAATGGATAAAGAACATAATAGATAGAATGCTGGATATAAAGGCATAAAGACCTGAGTTGAAATTCTACCTTAGACACTTACTAGTTCTATGACACTGGTAAATCACTTACCCTCTCTGAACCTCAGTTTCTTCCTCTGTAAAATGATGATAATAATAATAATAATACTCACCTCACAGGATTGTTGTAAAGATCAAATAAGATAGTGTATTTAAAACATTTTGCAAAACTTCAGGCACCATATAAATGTTGGCTATTATTATTTTAATAATAATAAAAGATACTAAAACACATACTATTCTCTTTACTTGGAATGCACTTTAATCTCAATTCTATGTGTTTAATTTTATCTGCCAGTCAGTATGTAATTCAAATGCCATCTTCTCTATGAAGCTCACCCTAATCCCACAGTCTTTCCCTCCTCTGAATTCCCATAGTTATTTGTACCTTTCCTATGGGACTTAGCACATTCTTCCCATGATAGTCACTTCATATCATAAGATCATAGAAGTTGAGATGGAAGGGGTACCAGAGGCCATCTGATGGTCCAACACTCACACTTGTGTATATCCATCTTATTTTCTTTACTAAACCATAAGATCTTTGAGAACAGTGATCCTGTTTTATTCATCTTGTATTCTTCCTCAGTGCTCCAAACAACGCTTTGCTCATAGCAGGTATTCAATAAATATTTGTTGAATGAGTAAAACAAAATTTTACCATGATGGTTATAAAAATGTCTTGGTAAACTCTGGTTCCAGATTTAATTTGATCCCAATGATTATGTCATATTTGACAGGAAACAAGGCTGAAACTAGATGCCATCATTTTCTACTCACACTCATGAGAAAAATTTTGGAGAAAAACTCAGTTTAGTTGAATAGTCTTTTAGGAAAATCTGACCCAAGGTATACGAATGTCATGCTATTTGTATGTTTTATATTTCTCAGAATCCACAGCATCAAAGATTTTCCATTTCCTCAACAAAACCCATAAAAATGATTTTCATCTCTACTCCATTATACGTATTAGTTTGAGCGAAATCTCATCATGTGAAGTAAACCTCCATGTCTTCTTGTATGAGCATGACACAGAGAAAAGAGCCTGGAAACTTTCGTAAAGTGGTTATTTCCCATCATAACTTAAGTAAGCAAACAACCAAAACAACCCACTTCAAAATCATTAGGTATGTGGGTGCAGCCTTATACACAGATGATTCCTGTCAAGAATGTGCGAGAGAAAAAGACAAACAACAACAATAAAATTTCCAATTTCACTTAGAGAGAGAAGAAAGCATTCCTTGGACACATGTCTCCTCATTATAAATGCCACATGGAAAAATGCCCACTTCCTTGTCAAGAAGATGACTGGCTTGAGGGAAATTCCAGAGCTCTCAAAAATGGAATTCTGGGAGCTGGTGATAGCGCTCACATGCCACAAATGCAAGGCCTACTTCAGAAGCTGTGTTATCTTTGGACTCTGATATATAACCTCTAAAAATTTTTGTGAGAGGCATTGAATTTTTCTTGAGATCCATACCATCCCTAATAAGTATAGGGATTATCCCTATTCCCTATACTTAGGGAATTAGTCATTCCAGGGAACATGTGGCCCAGGCTAACCAGCACTTGACACATACATCTATGCCCAGAAGGATTAATTAACATAAGGCCAATCTTGAAGGGGAAAATAAGTCAAGAAAGGTCACTTGAAGCTCATATATTTGCAACACAGAAAGGATAATTCTATTCATTTTACTTTGTTGATAGTTATAGTTTCACAAGCTAAATTGTATGCATATGCAGAAGGCATTTTTTTTTAATTGCCAGCTGGAGGAGCCACTTCCTTCTCTCCTAAAGACTGCTTCATCAAGTCAATGCATAGCTTCTGAGGCCCACAACAGGTCAACCTTCCCTTAACTTCACAATATATAAGGAAACTGAACAATAAAATCGATTCATTCTATTCAAATGTTAGCTCTACTTGCTGTATATAGCATTGTCAGATTTCTTAATTCTCTTGGAAACTAAAGAATTAGCCAATCAATTACAGTCCCTAGATTTATCCTAAATTCACCCAATCCTAGTGAGAAGTCTGGCTTGCTGGATGATTTAGGCTTCCAAATTCAACCCAACCCTGCCTCTTATTCTGCCAAGGAACAAATTGGCTTCAGACTCATATTCCAAGGGTACAAGTAGGAAATTAAAGATAATGTTAAAGATTATAAAATGAAAACTGTAATAAAAAAGCAATAGGAATAAAATATTGCCCAAGGGTTCAGTGAGTTTTAATGGCTATGGGATGGTGACTCATTTTGATGGAAGCATTTCACAATTGGCAGCAATATTTTAAACCATAAGCCACATGAATATGGCATATTGCCCTTAATCCAAAGCAGTCAATATATTTAAGGTTCTAGTATACTCAGAGATCCACAAGAGATTCTTGCACTAAGATTGCCCAAACTCTATAGCCAAGTTATTTAATCCATATGATATTTATGTAAGGAAAATATTATACTAAGAAGAAAAAACACATGAAGAGAAGAGATGACCTACCCCAAGCTGAATAGAAACACATCGTCAGAATCAAAATTCAGAAGTTTTTGATATCAAGACCTTAAAGTACAAGTTAACAATAAATCACCCTAAAAGCTACCAGTAAACAGGGCACCTAATATATTTGGTCATCCTTTCCTCCTCCCCCTTAATTTGCACTTTAAGGGTTCAGAAATTATACAATAGGGTCATAGGGGTTAAAGGAACATGAAGAGTAATGGGTGGAGTGTAGCTGCACTGTTGTGGTAAAGTGAGTGGAGAGTAGTGCATGTGAAATCAGGAAGATCTGGATTTGAATTGCACTTCTGATATTTACTAGTTGGATGAATGTGGGTAAGTCACATTATATCTCTGAGCCTCAATTTCCTCATCTATAAAGTAGAAAGAATGATATGTGTGGTACCTACCTTAGAAGGGTATTGTGAAGAACAAATGGGGCAATATATGCAAAGCCTTCTGCAATCCTAAGAAGTGCTCTATAAATGTCAGCTACTATGATTATTAATAACCCTGTTTTCCAGGCCAAGATAAAATAGTTCACGCATTCTTTGCCTTGGGTATGAAAGTCTTTATAGGAAATGATCAAGGCTACACTGAAGAAAGCAAAGAAGCATATGACTAACACATGACTAGCAAAGCATATGCAAAAATTATTTCTTGCACTCCAATAATCTCAGTAGGTTATTAACATCACTATCAATAAATAATCAGCCAGGCACATTAGAAACAAATGGTCATAATTAAACATGAGCAATAAAGATCTTCAAGTAAATCAAGCTAAAGATGGCTAAAAATGAAACTTAGGAGGTCACAAATTCCAGCAATCCATAATAAACCTAGACAAGCATAAAGTCCTTAGTAAAAGTAACTATTCATCAGAAACCACAGTTTCAAGTGTTATCACATGTTTATAGACACTAACATCTCCCTCTCTCTTGTAGGTGTTGCCCCTTTGGAAAATGAATTACAAATAGACCTTTGATCTTATTGGATGCTTTCTTTGTAGTATATAGGATGAAAGAATAAATGATTTTGATGATAATAATATCTCAAAGTTGCTGCCTTTGTGACTTTGTATAGGATACTTCCTTGATCTGGACCTCAGTTTCCTTATTTTCAAAATGGAAGGAGTACAGTACAGGAAAGGGACTTGGGTTACATGTCATCTAAGAACCCTTGCAATTATAAGTCCTGCAATTTAAAAAAATGTTTTTTAAAAAAAGCACTTCAAATATATTTTCTCATTTGGTGAAATCATGAAACTGTAGTAACTGACTTAAGGAGAAATCACAAAACAATGAATCAATTACAAAGTGTTCATCAAACTTTGAGAATTTGTTTTGATGACTGAAAACTAATGCAGCATTCCATTATGAGCAAGAGAGGTTAGACATGAGTGTTGTAACAATTTAAATATTGGTGATATTACATTATATATACCTATGTTGCATTATATGCAAATACAAGGGAGAAGGGTTTAAACAGTTCATATATGCAGGAAAATAGAGTTCTAAACTTGAAAAGTAGTTGAATGAAGGTCAAAGGAGGGAAACACAGAGGTGCTTTTGTGATTGGAGTGTTCTATAAACCACTTGGACAGAAAAAGGAAATAGATTAGGTATTTGGGAAACAAATATATGACATGGGGCATGATATCGAAGTAATGAGAGGCTTTAATTATCCAGACATCTAATGGAGATCTTTTCCCCTCAAATACAGAGCCCCTAGAAATTACTAAACTTGACTTATTATTAATTCCATCCTTCAAAAGGCAGAACAACCAGATCCAACAGGGAGGAATTAGTTGCTAGGGTTAAATGATGGGAACCATGGGAGAAGGGGACATTCTATCATAGAGTGCGTGACTATAGAATGGAGATCTGAGCATATCCTGACACACACATTAGATTTTAGGAGAGCAAAATTCAAAGGGTTCAAAGGAAGGATATCAGGATAACTGATAGGTAGGATGCCATGAACCAAAATGTATCAGGGGAAATCTGCCCTGCAAGGGGTGGAAAATACTCATTTCCACAAAGAAGAATAACTACAAAGAAGAGGAAAACTGGGATTTGTTTGGAGACCAATGTAGATATACAGGTAACTTACCAACCAACTTAGGTTAGAAAAAAGAAATACAGAGTATGGAAACCAGGCTAGGTAACAGAAGATAAATATGAACATGTCACACTTCTGTAAAAAATATTCTGAGCAATGTTAAAACTTTGAGTGAGCTGAGACTCAGAAGGAAAACTAAGGACAACAGAAAGGCTTTGTATGTTTGTTTGCTTCATTTGGGAGGAAAGGGATCAGACCTTTGCTTGGTATATGGGATGATAACTGACAATTGGAACAAAGCAGAGCTGCTCAAAGAAAAATGACCTTTATACTGGAAGTGACAGGACAGAAATGACTAACAAGGACTTGATAATTAAGATAATTAAGGAGATAGTATGAGAACTACCTGCCCTTGATGAATTCAAGTCACCTGGCTCAGATGAACTACATCCTTGGGTCCTGAAAGAACTGGCAGATGTGACTAGTAAGCCACTTCAAGCAATATTTGAAAGACCACAGGAAAACTGTCACGGTATTGAAACAGAAAATGTCCAAATTTTCAAAAAAGAAAAGAGAACAGTCTGAAAACTATAGGACAGCGAAGCTGATTTCAATTCCTTAGAAAATTCTAGAATATATCCTTAAAGAGATGGCTGGCAAACATTTAAAAGGGGAATCATTGACTAGAAAGAGCTAGTAGACAAAAACATACATGGTAACCTCATCAAATTTACAGATGAGATAAAGATGGGAAAGATAGCTAACACAGTAAATGGCATATCACAATCCAAAAGGATTTTGGTAAGCTTGAATATTGACCCAAATCTGAGATGAAATTCAATAGTGAAAAATATTTCTTTTTTATGCATTGTCACTCCTCCTAAGACTCCTCAAGGATAGGGACTGTCTTTTGCCTTTCTTTGTATCCTCAGCACTTAGCACTGTGCCTGGCACATAGTAGGTGCTTAATAAATATTTACTGACTAAATGTAGTCTTATAGTTGACTATAAAAAATATATAAACTTCCTAAATATAAAATAAGTGACATTAGTTTGTCTGAAAAAAAGAATCTCAGAGTTTTAGGGAAATACAAGCTTAAGATCAGTTAGCAACGCAATTTTGTAGCTAAAAAAAGCTAACAAAAGCAATGATCCTTGAAGCATATGAGCTGTACGCTCAAGGAGCTTACAATCTAAAGAAAAATAAGTTATCTATATGTAACCCCTGTCCCAAAGGTCATTGTTAAGGAATTCTCTCTTTATTGGTAGAGATGAAGGCCCTGCCTGTATGAGGGATGGGGCAGAGTTGTTGGACTCTCCAAGCCAGAGTCTTCTTGGAGTATGACATATCTAGTCAGCTTCCAGCTTGGATAAAGAGAAGATGGAGGAGGCCAACCCCACTTCAGATTGCTGAAGGATAAGATTCTGTGAGGACATGAGAGGAGCTGGTAATCTTCATCATATCCCTATCTCTAGCTTGCTACTTTAGAGACTTTGGAGAGTTTCCCTTTGGGTGAGATCAAGGATGCTGTTTCTTGGTTAAACTGTTATCTTGTTCCCAATGGGAGAATTCCTTCATTCTGTATTGTCTGGAATGTATTTTCCTAGGTATACCTCCTCTGATTTCTGTTTTGCTGTGATTTGTATACATGGCTTGTTTGCTATTCACTATGTATGTTCATTGTGGAACTGGTATTAGGTGGGAAAGGGGTCAAGTCTTAGATATAGAGCTTGGAGTACTCTTTCCCCCCAAAATGACAAAGTGAAATCTAAGTGGAATGATCATATCCCCTTAGTTGTCATTCAGTCATTTTTCAGTCGTGTCCAACTCATCATGCCCCCACTTGGGGTATTCTTGGCAAAGATACTGGAGTGATTCACCATTTCCTTCTCTGGCTTATTTTAAAGATAAAGAACTAAGGTAAACAGGGCTAAGTGACTAGCCCAGAGTCACACAACTAGTAAATATCTCAACTCAGATTTGAACTCAGGAAGATGAGTCTTCCTGACTTCAGGCCTGGCATTCTATCCATTGTGTCATCTAACTGGCCCTAATATCCCCTTAGATGAACAATATTTAAGAGAGCAGATAAATATAATTCTAGTCTGTTACCCCCTTTCCCTTTGAGGAGAACAGAGTGATGGCCTCTGACCCCAATCTCCTGTTTCCCTTCCTGGCAGGTATGAAAGCCTCCCTTGGATACATATAGAGGGAGAAGATGCTAGAGGTGTCTATTCTGCCTCTCTTCAAGCCACTCACAAGGAGAGCATCCTTCCCACCCAAAGTGGAGTTTCACCATTGGATGGATTGGTTAGATTCACCATCTAACTTCCATTTCTATCACTACACATACAGGCATATGCAAAACAAAGATAAAGAATACAAATACAAGGTAGTTTGGAAGCAAAGGACCTGGAAGTTGTTGGGGCAAGGGAGGGGCTAAGGAAAGCTTTTACACAGAAAGAAATGCTCAAGGGGTGTCACCAAAGAGGAGCCAAATTCTATGAAGTAAAAGTGAGAATTGGTTGTATTATAGGCATGGCATACAGCCATTTCAAAGGCACAGAGAGAAGGGAGGAATGTCCTTTTTTGGAGGAATAAAGAGGTCAGTTTGGCTAAATCACAGAATGGAAGTGGGAGGAATTGGTATTATACAATGATGCTGGGAAAACATGTTGGGATCAGGTTGTTTAGGGTTTTAATTCCAAACAGAAGAGTGTATATTTTACCCTAGAAGACACAGTGAGCCACTAGAGTCTATTGAGGAGGAGAATGACATGGTCAGATTTGTAGTTACAGAAAAGCAATTGAGCCGCTCTGTGGAAGAGAAACTAAAAGGAAGAGATATATAAATTTGTGTAGCTACATGTGTATAAGCAGTGATATTCATGTATAGACATGCTTTACTTGGTGCTTTTACACATGCTAATGTACTTTTCCCTTATTTTTCCTGAAGTCTGAATGGGGAGTGTGTGGTTTTAACAGTTCAGATCAATACTACGCCCAACGTTAAAAAAAAATAAACCTACACAATAAATAAAAAGGCAAAAGGCTGATCAATAACCAACAGAGAGGTTTAACAGCCACTCCAGCAAAAGTGTTTGAAAAGGTGCTTCACACTCCACGGTCTGCTCTAACCATAGCTGTTCTTTATTGATCTGTTGCAAGCAAAGAACATCTATTATTACCACACCAGTGTCAGCCTGGCAATTTCTCAAACAAGTAGCCTGACCTGAACTGCCAGCCAGGAAACTACCACAAGATGGCAGTTTGCAAGAGGGCTAAGGACCTGGATGACATTGTTTCTTCCTAACCAACAAAAACAAGGTGACACAAGCTTGATCTGCATTGTGGGTCTAATAAGCCACAAGCCAAGCCACATGGTTGAAATTCTCAAGAGGACAGAGGCCACAGGTAAGCCCATAGTAAAGCACTTTGAATCATGAGACAAACATTGCCAAAGGTGACTTAAAAGGTGACAGCATTGCTTAAAGCTACCACTTTAAAAAACAAACAATGCTTAACAATGACAAAGTACTCTGGGTGTGCAGAGCACAGCAGAGGCCCAAGAGCATAGGGAGGAAGAAAATTATTGGCAAGGTGCATGGCGTGGCAATACAAACTCTTAATCATGTTTCCCACTTGCTGGACTATATAATGGCTTCCCATAATTCTATCACAGGAGGCCAAGGGAGAGAGTTTGTTATTAATAGACTTAAAATGCAAATGAAATGGGGGCATGTCAAGGTTTTTCAAAGAAGAGATCAGACTTAGGAGAACCCCAAATTCAAGATCTAAAGGATACTGAGTCATTGGACAACCCTGGGAAAATGGATGTGTGTAAATAGGCTAATTACCAGTACAAAATCCAACCCCTCTGTGATGTATTAGAAATGTCCTAGCTACATGAAGGTAAATGATTGGACCAGGGTCATACTTAGTAGGTGGCAGAGGTGGGATATGAGGGAGAAGAGAATGGACATAAGAACTTATAGAGTACCAACTAAGTACCAGGCCCTGTGCTAAACATTTTTACAAATATTATCTCATTTGAGCTTCACAGCAACCCTGAGAGGTAGGTGCTGTTATTATCCCCATTTAACAGTTGAGAAAACTGAGGTTATATGATTTGCTCAGGGTCACAGTGAGGAAGTGGTAGAAGCAGGATTTGAACTCAGATGTTCCTAATGCCAGCACCAGTGCTCTATCCACTGTGCCACTAATTGCCTCTGCATATGTATTTTGTACTTGTCTTTTTAATTAAGTGGTATTTTTCTACCCAAACTTTTTAGCAGGATCTTTGAAAGCATAGTGATCACACAATGTAAGTAAAATACTAGATAGGAACTTTGTGTTTCCAGGTTTAAGAATTCATAAAGCGTTTTCCTTTGCCCTATCTTACCTCAAACACCCAACGAATGCATCATTCATTTTGTGTACCTTTGTCTACTTTGTCCAGAAACTGAGTCATTTTCCCTTCTTAAAATGCACTCAGAGTTACACTGAATCATATTGTTACATCAATTCAAAGAAAATTACAAAATGAAAAGTAAATCTCTTTTCATGCTTAACAAGAAGGGATTCTTGGGTTTATTTTGGCAAGGAGCAGTACCTGGCCATACCTCAAAAACATTCAAGACAAACACAATTCCATTCAGCGGTGAGAAAAAGAAGACCTAAAACAATATCATGAGTGATTTGAACCAGTGTTCTAAGAAAGAATTGCTACTTTTTAAGATGATGATAACCTGATAAAATAATCCAGAACCAACAAGATTATTTCCCCCTCCCACAGATTATTTGGTTTTAAAAATATTAAAGTAAGAAAGTGCTTATAAAAATTCAGAAATGTTTCTCTTGAATTGTATTCATCCTTATTGAGAATAAAGTCATTGTCCTGAAGTAGTTGGTGTTGGAGAAATTGCTTATTAGTTCAAATGCTTTACATTTATCCCTTTTGGTATACAGTTTAGAAGGCCTCCAGGTGGAAAATCTCACAAAACATATCTATGCAACTCATTTCTAAGCCTCAAATAATTTCTATCATACCTATATTCAGGAAAAATAACTAACTCCCATTGGATCGTTGCTGTTATTCTAGTCAATAGAGAAAACTATGAGTAACACTTGATTATTTCTAACATCCCTTTCTCTTCTTTTCTTCCCTTTCTCTCTCTTCTTTTTCCACTTCCTTTCTTTCTGCACTCATTTTCTTTCACTTCATAATGCTCTTGGTGATACTGAAGGCTACAAGAGTTTGGCAAATCCTAATTCAGGCTAAGCTGCCAAAGGTTTATTGAGAATGAGCATGTAAATGTCACAGCAGGCAGAAGATTCAATATCCTGTTACATATTCTGCACATTTGTATGTGTGGCACCAGCAAATTACAACTCTTAATGAGTCAAATAGCTATAGAAAATAATGGTCTGTGAGCTATGCCCATAAGGAAATGGAATTGATTTTCTAGTGAAGCTTAAAAACTGTATGGAAGGCAATTCCAAAAAGGAGTTAAAAATACGTTTTGAGCAATAGCAACATTAGTGGAATAAGTGGAAAGCCTGCCAAGACAAACACTCTGAAGGATAACACTTATCTGGATATAGAAGTTCCAATGTGTTTGATGAAAAAGCAGTTCCCTTACTTTCCAGTCATGACTTACATATCTAAATTCTATATATACATTACAGCATGCCATTAAAGTACATCTGTTTGAGATTCTACTCTTAGGTCATCCTGCCTGTTTAAAAAAAAAAGCCACATACCACTCTTTCTCGGGGAGGTTAGGCCAACAAGCAAGCAAGTTCTAACACTAATGATAACAGGCTGTGAGAGCTCCAGGAAAATCAAAATGGCAGTGCTTAATCATTTCCACAAAGGAAGCAAAACTCAAAGTCCTTGAACCTGGATACCATAAGGAAATTTCTGTGTAATGGGAAGTAAATACCATTCATGCAATCCAATTTTCTCCCTAACAAAAAAGCTTGACTTTTTCATTCTCTGTTGGTGAATTTGTCCAGGTCAGGTCACGCTGTAGCTAGCCATAAGGTTCATAGTTACTAGCACAACCTGCTCTTAGAAGCAGTGGGAATAAATCCAAGAAAACATAAAAATGACTCAAGGACATTCTTAGGCAAGCAATGAATGCCTGGCACTAGGAAAAGCTGTCATTGTTACAGGAAGACATTTTTAGATGAATAAAAGTTCACTTACCTTTTAAAGATCAGTTTTCACAGCACTATCTCCTTGCCATCGCTGGAATAACTTACCTTTCTGTCTCTTCCATATTCCATATATACATATGCATATATATGTACATGTACACATACATATTTATACATATATACCAACACACCAATACTTAACTATTAAGAAAAGCACACCTGCATGTACACACATGTTTCTATTCTTTGGAAAATACTTTTAGCTGTGAGTCCAACAAAAGTACAAAGAATTGTAGTGGGGAAAAAAGAGTAAGCAGAGTGTTCCTCTCAAACTCCAGGGGGCTTCCTTAACCTCCAGAATCAAAGTCTGAAGCAGCTTTCAAGTCACATAAGAGCAAATGAAGACCTGTGATACCTGTGAGCCCTAGTAAAATGGTTATCAGCATCAGTAGGGGATCTTATAAATGTGGTAGACAGCAAATCCTATGGATTATGGCACCAGAATAGCAAGTTTCTATACAGCCTTACACGTTTCAAGGTTTTTTTCTCTGTACTTCCCACTTCATCAATTGTTTCTCCTTAGTATATCAGGGGAGACTGAGAGGAAGAACAGAGAAAGGCAGCAGAGAAAAATTGGGCAAAGAAGATAAATATAGAAGAACTGAAAACACACACGATTAAATAGTGGAGTGATAAGACACCAGGGAGAGATAAACAGGTATATAATTAATGCCTGGGTGTTTTCTGAATAAAGCACTGGATTACTTTGCAGGCTCTAGCCTTTGTTCATATAGCACATACATTTATAAATAAACCCAAGAAGTGATATAATTTGTCCTGGATATAAAGATAACCCATGGACTTTGAAATCATATGGTAACTAATGCCCAGCAGGTACAGTTCGGTCTTTTTCCCCAAATTCTCCATGGTAAATGCTTAGAAATTTTAAGAAGTAATTTTCCTTAACTAGAGTGATACAAGCAAGGAAGATGACCTATGGACTTTAATTATACTCATGGGACTATACAATATATATATATGTATGTATGTATGTATGTATATGTATATAAAGTGTTCCAAAAAATCTTAGCGCAGATTCAAGTTTTAATATCTTTTTTTCTTCCTTCCTTCCTTTCTTTTTTCTATTATCTGTCGATCTATAACTTACATAGATGAGACATTATCAATATAGACATAGAAAGATATGTGAAGATATAAAACATATTTTCATGTATCTATATTTCTATATCTATATCTATATCCATCCATCCATCCATCTATCCATCCATTCATCTATCTTTCTGTCTATCTATCATCTATTGTTTTTGCTTATAACCATTTCTATCACAATGTCACCTTTCTTGGTTAACTGCTATTAGTTTAGGGTTCTAAATTTAGCAACAGAAGAAAGATAATTTAAATAGGAATCTCCAGTATGAAACAAGATTACTGAGTCTACACTTTGGTATAAACTATATAGATAATGAGCATTTCACTTATATACACGTAGCTACACAAATTTGTACATGGGAATAATATATGTTCTTCTCTCTGAACAAAGCAGGAAAAACAACTAAAAACTTCATCATTTGATGAAGCCATGGTATTTCTGGATCCCCTGTCCTTCCTAGAAAAGGACACATCCCTTAGTTATCCTCTTTACAGAGTCAACGAAACATTCTAAAAAGAAACTATCTAGATAGTTTAGTTTTATGGAAAGGCAAACATTGTAAAAAAAAATGTCTTGTAAGACACCACACTCTGCCTTTGGGGGACAAAAATAGTTATTCCATGATCATGAAAATCACAGTTAGAAAGAAGGAAGTAGGGAGGAAAAATACAATTTAATTATGCTAATTTATTTAATGGAAAAACCTACCCTAGTATTTTCAGTGAAGGAGTGATCTCTTTACTTTCCAAGTATATATCAAATGAAGAATTTAAAGAGAGACTCATATTGCTTTAAGTGAAGAAAATGTAATCAACTTCATGATGTTTTTTTTTTTTTTTCCCTTAAGCTTTCTCCCAGGTTTCCTACCTCTCCCCAAACCTCTAAGCATGAAAGGATTTTACTCACGGTCATTGCATTGATTCCCAGAGTAGGAGGTCATGGAACAGTCACAGGTGAAACCTTCCCACTGTTGCATGCAGACACCTTGGTTGGCACATGAATCTTCCTGGCACGTGGTGCTTGGTCCTGGTAATGGAGATAAGAAAAGGAGAGGGAGAGAAAGGCAAGGGAGGGGAAAGAAGGAAGGTAAGGAACTATATTGATTCAAGAACAAGAGTATGCAAATTCACTATTTTCATGCCAAAAGACAACCCAATCAATGAACAACACAACCACCCGAAATTTCCATTCTTGGTCATGCAACTATAATTCAGGGTCAACAAGAGACAACAAAGACACACGCAGCTACAAAATGTTAACGGTAACACACAAAATGAAAAGGAGGTAACTGGAACATTCTCATTGAGGCAGGCTTCGCAAAAAAGCTTCATCTCTACCATTCAACTGGACAGGCAGATCGTCTTATACTGGCTCATGATCTTTCCAGGCCTTTCAGATAAGGATTTCTATTTTAATAATACAGAGGTAGAAGAAGTACACTTCACAAGTCCTTTTGTATCCTGAGGGTGGGAAGTTCCTGAAGACTGCAGTATGAACTTAAAAGGATGGTGGCATTTTCTCCATGAAGCCCTCCCTGATTCCTACCTACTTCCCTCTACTCAGGTGAAAGCATTCTTTTCATCCTCAAGTTTTCCTAGATCACTCTGTCTGGAACTCTCCTCCAACCCTATCACTTACAGCCTTGTATGGCATATATCTTTACATATGCTGTACTTCCCCAGTAGATTGTAAATCACTAGAAGGCAACTTGCTAGGTAGTGTAGTGGCCAGGACACTGGACCTGATGTTAAGAAGATTCGAGTTCCTTCCCCACTTACTAACTTTCTAAACCTGGGCAGATCATTTTAACCTCGGTTTAACTCAGTTTCCTCATCTGTAAAATGGGGATAATAGCACCTACCTACCAGGGTTTTGTAAGGATAAAATATTTTTAAAGTGCTTTACAAACCTTAAAATGCTATATAAAAGCAAGCTATTATTATTATTGCTTATGTAGTCACTCTTCTTTTCATCTCCATAACCCTACAAGAGTCTTACATACGTGAAGCTAATAAATGCATATTGAATCGACTTGAATAATGACTTTTTAGAGCCTCGTAGAGGAAAATAGGGGAGGAATACATATTCTGTCCCATGTTAAGGCAGCCTGTATTTAGACCAAATTTTAGATTCCTTTTAAACACTTTGACTATTCCCACCCCCATCCCCACTTTTCTCCACCTCTAGTTTAGAAAAAAATAATGTCCTTTTAGGGATACTTTTGCTATTAAAAAAACAATTAAGACTTAGGTTGATGAAGAAAAGAAAACCCCTCAGGTCAAATTTAATTTCCCAAAGAGGTTTGGGGTGGTGATGGAGGTGCTTTTCTCCTCTACAAATTAAAGTTGATAGGGAATCCTCATTCATTTATGATATTTGATTAATGTCAAGAAGGAGTTTGTCCATTGGCTGATCTAAATACTATTTCATGTTGCCAAAAAGTATTTGCAAGGCAGAAACAAATTCCAAAATTTCTGCACGTACATAAACACTGAGTTCTAAGTATGTGACATCACAATACATTTCCAAAGAAAACATCACACTCGCAAGCATTACTGTCTTCTGTGTTACGTCATTTTTTTTTTCTGGGTAGGGAGATCAGTGTTACAGACTATCCCTCATAAGTCAAAGCTATTAAGATATAGAGTGAGAACACTCATAACAATTGAAAATGATGGGAGAATAGATTAGCCTCTGGGCTGCTCCAGCTCTCATTGGCAATTACATGCATCCTTATAGGGATGAGAAAAGGAAAATGGTTTTGTCCCAATGAGTCCTAAATTTGAATGTGGTGTGATACAAATTTTATTAACAATGGCAAATCAGGACAGCTTCTTTCAAAGGATAAAATCTTCTGAGATGTACACAGGACTCCCTGGCCAAACAGCTCTCCCCAAACAACGAATGGGTAATTTGATGGCATAAAAGAAGTAGAAACACATGACCTACTTTTCCTTGATATCTAAAAGAAAACAAAGTAATTCTTCATGTTTTGGTTGGTGCTAAATCATAAATCTACCTATCCCTCTCCTCTTTACTTTGCCTATCCATATCCTAACCAGACTAGTAATAGCTGACACATATTGTCCTTTTTATTACCAAGTTCTTTATACATCTGATTTCCTCCAGTCCACACAACAACTCTTAAGGCAGGGGCTACAGGCATTATTATTCCCATTTTAGAGTTGGGAAACCTGAGGCTCAAATGGTTTAGTATAGTGACTTGCTTATGCTCACACAAGTCCATCCTTTCAGGTCCTTCTTTAGTACCATCTCTTCCCAGATAACTACAGATATGATCCCTCTCCTCCTAATTGTCCCCATATTTTTGGCAGCATAAATTGTTGGTACGTGAATATATGCAAATAAACAATTTATAAAATGTATTAAATACTGAATTCTTTCTTGTTCTCTGGTTGATTTGTATGCACATATATCTCACCATTTGTATGCACTTCTCTCTCACCATAGATTGTAAGAGCCTTGATGACAAGAACCATGTTATATATCTATATACCCTCATCTATAGCTGTATCTATGACACCTTTTAGATTCCTTACTGCACTTAGTGTAGTGCTACAAACATCATAAAATATTTTAAACTGAATTGAATGAGATCCAACCTGAATTTTCTGAAGACGTTATTTCTAAAGTCTGGGGGTGGAGATCAGGGTGGGAAAGGAGAAAGAGGCCAAGGGGAGGAAGGGGTCTGCAGATAAAGGAATATTTTACTTCTGTCAAGGGCACATGAATTGAACAATAGACTATTAAAAAACCCCACAATGTGCCTTTAATACACCAAATGAGGGGCTAGCTACATGCAGAGTCTCAAAACTCTCGAAGGCTACATGCTGTTATAAGCAGAAGGTAATCATTTAAAGGAAGAAAGAGCAAACATTCTATACGTGGTTTAAACAAGGGGTCAATTCCCAGTCGGAAATAGCACAGCATACTCGGTAACATGCTCATCTTGGATTCAGGAAGTCTTGGGTTCAAAGCCTGCCCCTGTTACTTACTAGGTCAATCATAGTGCGGGTCCTTCATGTATTAACATTATTTCCAGAATAAAATAGCTTCCAAATTCATCTGTATCTACCCCTACCCTTTTCTACCTCACTTTCTTGTTCTAACACCAAAACTTCTTTACTGAATGTTCAAAGGAAAGATATGATGCTGCACATCACCTTCATCAGTCTTGATTTTGACAAATTCTTCAACCGATTCAACAATGATTTGATTCATATAAATATATAATCCATTTGTAATACTTGTTAGCTGTTTGCTCAATAGGTATTTATTCTCACTTATTACTGCATGAGATTTGAATAGGTAGGTGTGTAAGCATAAGAGGAGCAAAAGACATGTCAGAGTATAATCATATTTTAATAACTTTGCACATTGCCCTGCAATAGTCCCAAGGGGATAAATAGGTATAAGGGATGCACCTACCTACGACTTACAACATACAATGAATATATAGAAGTCAGAGAAGGAATAGGGATTTGTTGAGGGATTGTATCATAATGAAAGAACCATTAGTCTATAAAATAGAACATTTGGGTTCTAATCCCAGCTCTGTCATTGACTAGCTTTTTAATCTTAGGCAAATACCTCAATCTCTCAGGCTTCAGCTTCTTCAACTATAGAAGAAAGGCCCTGACTAGAATCAAGGGTTCTTAATCTGGAATCCACCAACTTGTTTCTTTTAAATATTTTGATAATTGTTCAAATTGTTGCTATTTTTATAATTTTATATATTTTATTGCATGCATTTATGAACATCATTCTAAGAAAGGATCCATAGGCTTCATCAGATTGCCAAAGGATTTCATGACAGACAAAAAAGTTAAGAGGTCTTGGCCTAAATGATGTATTACCCACAAATAATAGTACTTAGGCTTTCTATCTACTTTCCTTCCTTCTTGTTACTGATGCCACACCTCTTTTCCCAGGCATTATGGATAATGTCTATTATACCACTTCTCAAATATGTCGCTGTTGGTGTTATGCTGTAGCCTCTTTAAACCTCTATGTGTCTCCTCTCCATCGTCCTTTTGGTTATCTGTGATTAAGATTCTTCTCTCTCTCTCTCTCTCTCTCTGTCTCTCTGTCTCTCTCTGTCTCTCTCTCTTTCTCCCATCCCTCTTCCCTTCTCCCCTCTCTTTACTAATACAACTAGTCACCTATTTCGTAATTTATTATCCTACAGAGTTGCCTGGGGGCACTGAGAACTTAAGTGAATTGCTAGGGATTATATGACTAGCATGTGTCAGAGGCAGGAACTGAACCCAGATCTTCTTGATTTTTGAGGCCATACTTCTATTACTATGCCTTGCTTCCTTTAATATAGCTCAAGCTTCATCTTTGTTCATATCTAAATAATAACAATAATAATAATAGTTAACATTTCTATAGTGCCTGTTGTGTGCCAGGTATTTTATACATATTGTCTCATTTGATCCTCAAAGTAATTCTATGAGGTAGGTGTTGTTATCATCTCCATTTTACCGTTGAGGCAACTGAGGCAAACAGAAGTTAATTGACTTGCCCAAGGTCACACTGTTAAGATAAGTCTGAGGCTAAATTCGAACTCAGGGCTAACTGGCTATAGGCCCTGTTGCTCTATCCATTGCACCGCCTACCTGATAGAAAGAACGACACCTGTCTCTATATCTCCATCTCCATCTATGTCTTACATTGATGGGACTAATTGAACAGGCTGCCCATCTAACTGCATTTTATAGTCTGGGAAATACACATCTTTCATCTAATATGTTTTGGAAGGTGAGGTGACTCTCTTTCTAATGATTCTCATTGAAGAAATCATATAGCTTAGTGGAAATTGATGTAATTAGCACATTGTCAAAAGAAGTATGTGAAAAACTTCACCGTGTACAGGAGGTACCTCTTCTGTTTGGACTTGGCAAAGGATATCCATTATGACACATGGAAACACCTTAAAGTGAGCATGTGTCTTCCTGTTTAATGACTCATTTGATACTGTATTTAGCAGATTGTTAAATAAAGTTATCTCTGATTATATCTGTCAAAGACTCTTGTAGGATTTTAGCAAAGATGTAGAAAAATGCATTGTTTTAGGAGAGGTTCTAAGGCTACATTTTATTCTGCTGAGTCAAATAATTTATTTTTGTAAATTAACAAATAGTAAATACAATTGGATATTATATCCTCTGCACCTGTCAGTCAGTGTTCTGCTATAGTAAATCATATATTAAAACCTGTCTGTACTCTTCTCATTTTCATCAAGGATACCTCAGTTTCATACCTATACTATTTTCACAAAGATTGTATAGACACTAGAATGGAATCATATTGATAATATTGCTGATGTCTCCTCAGTGTTTTTTTAAGTCTGTAATTATCATTTTTTGAAATCTCTACTCACCTGAGATATATTGAAAATTGATCCCCAAATGCCTGTGAAACTGAATCAATTCCAAATTAAAAGGCAACATTTATTAAGTGTGTACTATGTACACTTTGCTAACTACAAGCATGCATATCTTTTGCCCATATTTTTCAGGGCCACTGCATAAAAAAGAAAATGTCTTAACTCAAACTATATATCTGTTTATATTGTTGGGGGAAAATTTTCACTTTTAGCTTCTCTGTGTATATATTTGAACCTGATTACTCCAATTTGGAAGTTTCCCAGTATAAATTCAGAGATGCAATTATACTTACAAATCTGTGGAAAAGAACACATTGTCTTCAGAAGTTCCAAGTATTTTTACATCACTGTTAGCATTTTTAGGTCTTAATGGTTTTTAATCTTAATTTGTATTCCATCCTATTTCTTATGGTTCTGATACATTAAGGATACAGTATGGTTTGTATAACACAAATAAATGAAAGCAGTTGGCAACAACTTGTTTAATATCTTTCAAAGATCTTTGACCAAATATTAAGATTTTGAATTGACTTTGTAATTTGTAATTCACTTCATCTCAACTTACTTCTCTATAAAATGAACAGATTGAACTGGATGATTCCTAAAGTCCAGATCTAATCCTAAAATGATATAAATTTGCTACATAATAAGTATATTTGATAACCAAGTTTTAACATTCCAAATATCATGGTTCAGATACTGTTAAGATGAAGCAAGATAGGCATAGAAAAGTTAGTAAATTCTATTACACATATATTTGTTATTCTCCTTAAAATTTAATCTATAAATGCTCTCAGCATTATCTGGCTTATGTAGGTTTCATGCCAAGTTCTCAGTGGGCTAATTTTCATTTTAACTGATTTTTATTACTTTGTAAGACTATATTGTTAATAATCTTCCACCATCTTGTGATTGTTCTGTATAATGTTTTGCCAATGAATTTGTACTCTAAGCTGTCCCTCCTTTGGATGCCGTCTTACACTCTCTTTGGCAAGGAAATCAAGTTTTCCTGGCCAATATAGTACTTGAGTTCATTTAGCCTCCTAGTTGTGGCAACTGTTCTTCACAGGGTAAACTTTACAAAGACAAGGTGAAAGTTTGAATCATAGTTTTTACTTTTGTCCATTTTCAGTAAGGGTAAAAAGTTAATTTATTCCATCATAATTGATTCCAACAAGTTACAGTCAGATTTCTATCACTATACACTATGGTTTTGTTGTTGTTCTGATTTGTTAAATTGCTTTTCAGTTGTTTCAACTCTCTGTGACCCCATCTGGGGTTTTCATGGCAGAAATATTGGAGTGGTTTGTCATTTCCTTCTCTAGCCTGTTCCATGAATGAGGAACTGAGGTAAACAGGGTTAAGTGACTTGCCCAGGGTCACACAGCTACTAAGTATCTGAGGACACATTTGAACTCATGAAGTTGAGTCTTCCTGATTCTAGGACCAGTGCTCTGTCCACACGTCCTACCTGTTTTGCTTTCATCTGAATCTTTTTTTTAAAATTTAATTTGGTGCTGATTTTAACCTTTGCACTAACTAGTCCATAGCCTTACTACAGAGATGTTGAAAATTTTATTTTTAATGATTTTTTTTGCTACTTACCACATCTATCACTGAATCACAAAATTCAAGTGTTGAAAGGGACCTCTGAGATCATATAGTCCAACCCATTTTTCATTCTAGCAACTTTGATTTTCATCTCAAAGAAAGTACTCATTATGTGTATTCATGAAGATTCTAAACAGCTTTTAAGTCATTTGTTTTTTGTATTTCTTTATTTAGAACGCAATTTCCTAATACATACTTTTCTGCTCTTCTATGTCCACCTTTTTATTGAAGACATCAACTACAAGCATATGTATATACACATGCAAGAATGTGTGTATATATGTGTGTGTATGTGTGTATGCACATACATACACATATGCTTACTTTTGAGGACCCTGTCAAGTTCTTTCTAGAATTTCTCTACTCCTTCATCCTTTCCAATAGGTATTGGTACATTAACTACAATTATGCTCATGATAGTATCTTTACTTACAGTCTTGGCATGTTCAACAAGGCAACACAAATAGGTAATCCCTGAAATAATGTTGTTCATTGCCTTCTGGCATACAATAAAACAATTTCGACTTCTTTGTTTTCCTCTTTGGGGAAAACTTGGCAGCAGTACTGCTACTTCTTTACATTTTCTCATTTATTTATAGAAAGAATGTTGTTTATTCTCTTCAGTAGGGAATCTGCCCATTGGTTCTTGGACAAAAATGTCATATGGCCCTCTTCTAATTCATTATTATGGTATGAAGATGACCCCTGGATCTCAAGAACTATACAAGTGGAATACAAGCTCTCATAATCAGTCAATCAGTCAACAAGCATGCATTAAGTATTTACTGCATACACTATGCCAGGTTGACACTAACAGATTCCACCAAAATTGACATAAGCCTGGTAACAGATTTTCTCTGTTGTGTGAGGACCAGACTAAATACATAAAAGCTCATCATAAGAAGTTTGGTCACTTGCTGATATTTTTTGGTCATGGAAAACCCATGAAATAGATAAAACATTTTGCCATTCTGCTCTCTATGCCCCCTTCTACTTCACCAGCAATGAGGACAGAGTGGTGGGTTAAAGAAATTACTAAGAATCCAATGGTACTCAGAGGGTTAACAAAAATAGTGGAAACAGCCTACAGGCTATGAGGTGGAAATGAAGAAATGAACCTAAGTCATGTGATATTTTAGGTTGCATAAACCTTTTGTAGGAATTCCTTAACCTTTGTTTTTTTTTTTTTCAGGGAAATAACGAAACTGTGTTTTCCTTGGTGTAGTAAACTCCTTTCACCAATGCAGACTGGCACCTGCTCTGCTGCTTCTAGTTTTAGAAAGCTTCCTGGGCACATTGAGAGCTTATATGACTTGAGGCCAGTTATCTATCAGCTACATCATGACTTCTTCTTATCTTTGAAATTGCATTTTTAATTGCCTATATTCTTTAAAATATAATTTCACTTAAGAGTATTAGTACAAGAGCAGATTAACGTCTAATTTGTAAGTGACAATCTTTTTTTTAAGGCTCTCATATAATCATACAAACATTGTTAATTGAGGAATAGCCAGTGGGAAAATGATTATAGGCATAGCCCCATGCTCTGATACACCAGATGAAAATGATGAATCTTAGAAAAAGAAGCTGCAACTTCTAAGACTTCAACAGGAAGAACCACTCTTTAGAAGTCCTTATTTAAGATCATTGAAGTTATTTTTTTGGCCACTTGTCTGACGTGCAAATGTGACTTCAGCCTGACAAAAACAATTACATTCAGATATTCTTTTGCTTTGTCCAGGTTTAACTTGGTTGTATAACCTAAATGTTTTTTGGTGTTACTGAATCTCCTAAAGTACAATTTTAATCATTATTTCTATCTGCTTCCCCTAAAAAAATTAATTAAGAATAATTAAGTACAGAGAGACAGGGTGGCATAGGAAACAGAGAGGTGCCTTTGAACAAGGAAGACCTGAGTTCATGTGCACCCTCTGGCACATCCTGGCTTTCTGATGCTGGGCAAGTCTCTGAACCCCTAAGTACTCTAGGCAGCTCTCAAAGATTATAAATGGCAGAGTAGGGGTCTCCTCACCCTGGACTTCCCTAAAACAATGAAATCACAGGTCCAGTTCCTATCCTTATTTAAGGGCATTCTAACAAAAAAAATCAAAAATATTGTTTAACTTAAAAAATAACAAAGGCTCATTCCTTTCCCAAACCTTTATAGGGACATGAAGAAGGGGGTTAAAAATGATAGAAATAAATAGGATAGGATATATATACATGAGGCAAGATGTAAAGGTCATGGTTCACTTGTGGCTATGGCAGCCTTGTCCAAATACATGTTGATAGTAGGTATAGTCTACCTGCACAACCGAGATTAATAGAACTGCACAAGTAGCACCCTTGCATTTAATTTGGAAAGTATCTATGGTATGCCCTGTGTCCATAGAGTAAGAATGAGAATAGATTTTATTATGTTTACAGATGTTCTTTTTTCCTTCCTCATATCAGGATATTAGGATTTATCAGAAAAGTGCCTAAACTCTTACTCACCACTGAGAATGGACCAAATTTCCCTACGTTAGTAAATTCTTTCTGAGTAGTCTTTCCTAGTCCCTATCCTATCATCCCTTTCACCAAAGGGCAGTCCTTTTTCTGCATTTGGACAAACTGCAAAGTACATTTAATTAACAGAAATGCCTTCTTCAGATTTGGAGAAGCTCACTTATGCTCTGAAATTTCCCCATTTCTAGCTGTTTGCTGCTCAATAAGGGGCAACGTTCTCTGACTGACCTCTCCTTGATCACTTACATAGTAGATCCTCTCAGGACAGGAGCAGACAATTGTAACCTTGATGAAGAGCAGGATGCCTAAGCAGCTTATTCCCAATAACACATGGTCCATTTGAGCAGAAATGTTTTCATCCCTCATGTTCAGGCCAAAATGGAAGAGAGGGATATCTATGACTGAAAGTCATGTTATTAATGATTCTATGATATGATTATATGAGTCGCTGAGAGACCTGATTTTTAACAGCACACAGTGCCAATGAAGTCAAGGTTGTGCCTCCCAGTCCCTCTGTAGGTCAGGTAGATCTGAATATCTACAGGGGGAGAAAAAAACTTTTTTCACAGCCGGGAGACATTCAGTCCTGATCTGCTTTCTTGATTAGGCACCTCCTTGATTAGAAAGAGGGCTGAAGGTGAGAATAAGCACGGATGACTACAGAGGAAAACTAACTCAAGGTCAGTCATTACTATAGTCTTTGTAATGATAATAACTGGAATTTCTGTAAGTGGTTGACTGTTTGCAAAGCACTTTACATACACTAATAATAGCTATATGGTGTTTTATGATTTTCAAAGCTCTTCATAGATACTATCTCATTTGATACAACAACCCTGTGAAGTAGCTGCTATTATCCATTTTATAGATATTAGAAACTAAGGCAGAGAGGTTAAATGACTTGCTGACAATTACATATCTCTAACCACCTGAGGAAGGATTTGAACTCAGGTCTTCTTGAATCCACTTCTGACATTTATTTCCACTGTACGACCTAGCTGTCATTTGATTCCCTTAACAACTCTCTGAAGGATAAGTAGTGAAAATCTTATTATATCCATTTTAATAATAGCTAGCATGCACATAGTGCTTTAAGGTTTGCAGAATGCTTTCCAAATATCTCATTTAATCTTCACAACAATCCCCTGGTGGAGGTGTTATTGTTGTTGTTATTCTCATTTTACAAATGAGGAAATATATATATGTAGAGAGAGAGAGAAAAAGTGCCTTGTCCAGGATCACTCAGATAATAAGTATCTGAGGCTGGATTTGAATTCAGGTTACCCTGACTCCAGATCTAGCACTCTATCCGCTATACCCCCAGACACTTTTGCATAAGAGGATTCTAAGGCTTTATTGTTCAGTGACTTGCTAAGCATTGAACAACTAGTATCAGAAGAAAGATTCTAATTTAAGTCTGTCCAAATTCAAAATCCAGCAAGCCTACAAACCTGAAAGAAAGAAAAACAGTGGCTTTTACTCTTGTGTTAGGGAAGAAGAGAAACTGTGTCCTGGAAAGGCTGGCCAATGAAGGCAGTGCCTCATCTTCTGACTCTTATTACTGTTTCTATTCCATTGGACAGCATCATTTCATGTAATTTTTAATAATCTGGATATGATAAATCTTATGACTACTACCAAATTCTTATAACCTTGGTGGGATAACAGATATTTTTTCATTGCTTGTCCTATTAAATTACTCTGTGGCTGTGAGCTGTTACCACACATCCTTGAGGTCCATGAAAGTTTATTGAGTCAGATCCCCTTCACTGACACAGAGAAACATGACATGGATGATGAGATTTTGATATGAATTTTAGAGTCTTTGAGGTGGGAAAGGGCTGTCAAAACTACTTTGGCATGCTGGGAACTCAGGGTCAGAGATTATTTTCATTTTTGATGATGTCCACAGGGCCTTTGGGTAGATAATGTCACCAAGCCAAACAAGCCTTAAATATTCCCATTTGTAAGGTAGCATTAATTAATATTCACCATTTTCCTTCACAGGACATTATTAAGAATTGGATGTTTCTAAAATACTTTGATTTTCTTTCCAAGGTGGCAGTCTAAATACAAAACAACAGGATGGTAGTTGTTTGCTTTGTCTTCTCATCGAATTTTGACCATTCAAGCAAATATACAGCTGCCACACTAGGAGGACACATTATTTATAGTTTATAATGCAACATAAAGAGCTCTTATTTTGAAATTTAGAAGCAGAAAAGGACCTTGGAGATGACAAAATCTAACTTAATCTTTTCATAGATGAGGAAACTGAGGCCAGAAGATTAAATAACTTGTCCAAGGTCATACAAGTAGTAAGTGACACAGTTAAAATTTGAACCCAGTTGCTCTAATTCCGAAGCTAGCACTCAATACTACACTATTGTGCTTTTCACTCAGCCCAAACTTTTCTGGCTATAAATTTTGAATTGTCTTTTGCAGAGGGTGTAAGTGCACACTCTTAAGCCTGTGCCTTTATGTTTTAAAAGCAACATTAATTAAAAAAACAAAACAAAACAAAACAAAACAAAACAAAACAAAAAAACAATTCTGGAAATAAGAAAATCCTTCAGTATCAGCCAGAACAATCTGTTCAATTCCCATTGCTAAAAGGCAAGAATTAAGGATTTGAAATTTGAGAGTTAAAAACAGCTCCTTTTAATACTACTATTTCCAGATATTTAAGATAGCCTATAGCTACTGAGGCTGCTGGGTGCATTAGAAGAAGAAATCATTTCCCATTTGTTGTTCTCTGTCCATACTTTCCACATTTGTTGGAGAAGTCCACATTTGCATATTTAAGGCAAGATCAGCTCCTTATAGCATGCAGAAATTCCACCCATTTACATTTTACACATGTTTGTTGACTAATTTACCTTACCAGGCACTTCCCTGATTTGTCTCAAATCTCACTTTAGGAGGGAAAGTTACTTCGCCAGTATGAGTAGACTGGGGCTAATCATACAGTCTGAAATACCTTAAATGGCTCTTTTCCTCTACCACTCACTGAAATCTAGTTCTCTCCGGATAACACAGCCTCCCTGGCCTCCTTTTCCAGCCATGACTGCACTTTAACTCATTCCCTTAACTCCCTGGTCAAGGTGGGGGAGTTGGAATACTCCTTATTTCCCACTGTCACCTCCAGGTTCTCCCACTGCCACCATCACCTACCCTCCTTTGTAGTTCATTCACTCTACATCTACCACAGAATCAAAATCCTGTAGCTGTTGATTAGCAACTTCCAGGACTCTCTTCTTTTGTCAATGAGTTCAGTGTCTTTTCAGTCTTTCTCTCTTCAATTCCTGCCCTCATACTAGAAGACACTTCAACATACACATTGATATCCCCTCAAATAGCCTAAATTCCTAGTTCCTTAACTTTCTCATATCTCATGACCTGTTCCTCCACCCCACCTCAGCCACATACAGAAATATCCTTGGATCTAGACATCACCCACAAATGTGGCACTTCATTGTTTGTGAACTTTAAAGTTCCCTTATCTGGTCAAAATTCGTTGTATTCTCCCTCTCCCTTGCCACTTCAAACCCTGTTCTTTATCCACACTGTGAACACCCTAACCTCTAATTCCTGGACCCTTTGGTTCTTTTCCAAGATATCACTTCTGCTCTAGCTACTCTCTCCTGACCCTTTGGTAAACCAGTTCAACTCTGCACTGTCTTAGTCTCTTCAATGTCGTGCCTGCGGAAAATCATGAAACCATGCTAAATGGGTCTATTACAAATTTATGTTATATAACCTCAACTGAAATCTCGCTGATTTAAGGAAATCCTTTTAAATCTCTAATTAACTCATCATCTAGCACAGGCCATCCCTGACTCTAGACCATTCCCATCGGGTGTTCCTTTATGCCTGGAATTCTCATCTCTGCTCCTGGGCTCCCTGGATTCCTTCAGGTCCCAGCTAAAATCCCACCTTTTACAAGAAGTTTTTCCAACCTCCCTTAATTCTAGTATCTTCCTTTTGTTGATTATTTTCAACTAATCTTGTATATAATCTTGTTTGTACATATAATTTGCTTGTTGTCTCCCTCCTCCCATTAGACTACAAACTCCTTAAGAGGAGGGACTGTTTTTGCTTTTCTTTTTTGCTTTTTCTCAGCACTTAACAAAATTTCTGGCACATAGTAGGTACTTAATAAATATTTATTGACTGAATGACATATGGAATCATTTTTGAAAATGTCTCTGTTTTTTTCTGGCTCCTTTGATCAAACTTCTCCCCTCCCTCTATCATGCACTGGGAAGAAAAAAAAAATTATATGGGAGAGGAGAGGAGGAAAAATTAGAGTGAAATTTAAGAAACCTGCTGCCTCTACCCCTAGTAAGTTGGATAGCAAATGATCAAGAAGCATATAATTTTAATCCTGTGAGGCAAAATAGGCAGCCTGCTTATACTGTCACTGCATTAGAGTTCAAGGAGTCAATCCCCTCTCTGTGAGTGTAATTAGAGAAGTAAAAGAAAGGCAAAACAAACAGGCAACCATCTATTGATACTTAACCCCTTCTTTCTATGCTCAATGATGGACTCTTAAGAGTTAATATTACTGGGGGAGCATTAAATTGAGTTTTCATTCTCCTTTTGCCCAGAACCAACATAATTGTGAGCCAGGATGGCAGAGGCCCCAGACACATAGAAATGGTCCCAGATGCCAAGATGAATCAGCAGTAGAGGCAATTAAACAGAATCACCAATTTTAGAGTTGGAAAGGACCTTAGAGGACATCTAGCCCAACACATACCTGAACAAAAATAATTTCTAGAACCTATTCAAAAACTGGACATCTAACCTCTTTCTTAATGTCTCCAGTGATGGCGAAATCTACTATTCCCCAAGGCAATTAATTTCATTTTGGGAGAGCTCTAATTGTTGAGAATTTTTCTTTAGTTTAAACCTAAATTTGTTTCTTTTCAACTCCTTCCATTCCTCCGAGTTCTACCTGGTAGGGACAAATAAGTCTAATATCTTTTCTGTTATGTCTCTTTAAGTACAGGAAGACAGTTGTGTCCCTCCCTCACCCAATTCTTCTCTTCTTCAAGATAAACGTGCTCAAAAGCTCAACCTTCTCAAAATATCTTCCCTTAGATGAAAATCTAATAGGTGTCATCTAGAGTACAATGAAAAAAAAGTTATATAAAAATTCCTAGCCTTTAGGACAGCTCATTGACTCTCCAGCCTTCTTTCTTATCATTGAATCTGATTTATATAAGCTAAGAAATAAGTGTCTGAATGTATACTCAAATTGCATTGCTACTGAGAGAGAAACATAGACTACTTTAGATCCTTAAAATTGGATTTTCAACCAGTCAGGAGGCTAGACCTTTTGAGCTGTATTTTTGCAACTCATCTAAGAGAAGAAGAAAAAAGAAACACAAAATAAAACAAAATGACTTTGTTTCCCTCAATTTTAGAGAAGAAGCAGCAAGGACTATAATTGGGAATCTCAATTCAAATCTAGCCTATCTTATTGTCTCCAATAACGACAAACTTTTAAGGAAAATGCCTTCATCATTTGTATGGTTTCAAGCCAGAGGTTCAGGCACAGACCAATTGACAAATATAGCTGCAGTTTATAGAGTTTAAGGAAACAGATTGGGAAGAAGTGTGGGAAAAACACCGAATTTCTCACTGCCCAGATAAAAGTGTAGGATTAAAGGGGAATGGGACAAGTGGAAGAGGACCAAAAATTCTGCAAGTAATTTAGGTACCCTTGAATGCCTAAATTCAACCTATCAGTTGGTTTTCTGAAAATAAGCAACCTCTAGATTCCAGGTGTCCCCAATGCTTCATCAAGGCTTTTTAAAATTACATTGTAGGATAATCCTGAAAATTAATCCAAACACATTGAAAAGGAAAACTGGGAGCTGGGAATTATACGAAAGAATAGAGAAACAAATTTAAGTGAAAATATCTTGATTCAATACCCAGAATAAAAGGGAAGAATTATTATTTATATCCTGGACCTTATGGCCCTCCCAAATAAACACTGATCTAGCTCTAGACTGAATCCCATGAAATATAACCTCATTTTAAAGATTCTCTTTTTTAGTGTTTAGACTGATGGGAAAACTTTCTCTCTCTCTCTCCCTCTTTCTCTCTCTCTCTCCCTCTCACTCTCTCTCTCTTTCTCCCTCTCTCTCTCTGTCTCTGTCTCTGTGTCTCTCTCTGTCTCTCTCTGTCTCTCACTCTCTCTCTTTATCTCTCGCACTCTCTTGCGCTTCTCTATCTCTGTGTCTCTATGTGTCCCTGTCTCTCTGTGTCTGTCTGTGTCTGTCTCTCAGGCTCTCTGCCTCTTTCTCTCCATCTCTCTCACACACATTTATTTGTCATTGATTATGTGAAGGGTTCAGTGCTGGGTATATAAACACACGCAAAAAAAATAGTCTCTGACTTAAGGAGCTTCCCTCTTCCAGAAATATAACTACCAATTCTGGTCTAGGTCAAAAACCACAAAATGTGCTTGGGAAAAACAGCACACACAAAAAAGTACAAGTCTTTTTTTTTTTTTTTTTTACAGACAAATTTGGTTGGGGGGAATTTGGGGAGAATGAATGAATAAATGAGCAATTAATTATAGGTGCTTACTATGTGCCAAACATTGGGCTAACTATCTGGGAAACTGGAGGTTATTCCTGCTGTCAAGGAGCTCACATACTAGTTGGTGGAAACAATACAAAAGAAGGTCCTAAAGGACAGATGGAAAGACTCAGAAGTCCTAAACCTGAAGCAGAGGAGTGGATGGCAAGGAAAGCATGACCTCATGCCCTGGCATACAAAAACCCATGGCTTGGAGAGACCCTGTGACCCTGCCCAGTGCGTGGGAGATAGGGAGCCCAGGACAGTATTGCTTGGAAGACTAAATGCTTGGGGAGGGAATAGGGTGAGGATGGGCTAAGAGGGAGCTCCTTTAGCTGGATGGGCAACATAACCATCTGATAGCTTCCTCTTCTAGTTAATTATCCTCACTAACATGGGGCTGACCAGAGCTATTCTTATCTGCTGAAGGCGTACAAATGCTGTCAGTGCTTTGTAAAATTTCAGTGTCCTGGGACAAAATCCCAATTGCCTCAATGCTTAGTGCTTTGTTTCTTCATATGGAAAATAAAAGACTTTTTGACATCTTAAAATTCACAGGAAAAAGAGAGCAAATTACTTGTGAGTGGGCCCGTAGAGGTTGCTATTCTCACTAATACAACAGAATTGAAAATTTAAGGTGAGGGGACAGCTAAGTGATGCAGTGGATAGAGCACTGTACCTGAAGTCAGGAGGACCTGAGTTCAAATACAGCCTCAGACACACAACATTTACTAGCTGTGTGACTCTGGGCAAGTCACTTAACCCTAACTGCCTCCACTTAAAAAAAAATTAAGGTGAGAAATATATTTCTTTCCTAGTCAGATCACACCAATGGACACCCCTTACTGTACCTCAGTTGACTGCAGTAGAGGTCTCCCACTTACTTGAGCAACGATCTTGTTTGGATGAACACTCTTTGCTTCAAATAGTTCATAATGAAGTTGACAAAATTATCTTGCTTGACACTTTCAACTGTCATGCTTCAGAAATCAAAGTCCAAAATGGTGTTAAATAAATACAGTGATCTTATATTTTGCTTTCCTCCAGAAAAATCTCTATTTCTAGAACAATATTCTACCCCTCAAGATAAAGCAACAATTCAGAAAAAAAAAAACAAAGACAGTCAGTCCTGAGTGCACTAGTAAGTCTGCTGGTTTGTCCAGGTAAATCATTTCACTACCTATAGTTCATTTTTATTTTATTTAACCATTGAGCATGATCTCCCCTTATCTTTCGAGATGAGAGACACATGGCACTATGATAAATTAGAATGGTTTGTCTGCATAAGAGGGATAGATAGGGGAAGAGAGAGAGAGAGAAACAGGGAGAAATAAAGAGAGACAGAGACAGGGAAAGAGAGAAAGAAGAAAAGGAGATAAATGGAGAGGAAGCGAGAGAAAGAGAAGTAGAGAGACAGAGAGAGAAAATACCCAAATATGCATGTTTCATTTCATAATCAGTTACCATAACTGTGCCACAGGTGTGGATGAAGACATTGATGTATGACTAATGGTCCTTTCCACAGTGTCAGTAATACAATACCTAAAGACATAGTCTCCAATACCCTTTCCCTGAGCCAGGAAAAGAGAATGATAAAAAAGAAAGAATATTGTCAGTTCTTGCTCTAACCAGTCAGCTGAGTGGCTTATGAATGTGGAACAGGGTTCATCTAAATGTGACAGCAAACAAAGACTCGCTGATGACTGCAATTCTTTAATTGAGGACAACATTAAAAAAGATGATATCGTGAAGAAAAGTTTGACTGAAGTGATGATGTTTTGATCAATTTGTATTAGGAAAAAAAAAATCCCAACGTGGCCACCTCTCTATATGAATCCTATGTCTTATTTTTCTAAGTGTGAAGGAGAGCAAGGGATCTGGGAGCATCTAAGTTGATTTCCCCACACAAATAGTATATTTATTTTGTTATGCATAGTAAATCCCATCATAAACCACATAAAGAAGCTAAGGATTCTATTGTATTTACTTTGTACATGTTTATATTGATATGTGTGCATGCTTAGTTTCCTTCTGTAGAAAATAAGCTCCGTAGGCTAGGGATTGATAACCATAGAGATAATTTGCAGCAGTTGAACAGGTAAAAGGAAAAAGGAAAACTTTCAACAAAGGCCTGAGTGTTTTAAGTCAAGGAGACCTAAGTACCAATATGTACGTAACCATTTCTGGAAGGCGTCATTTTGAATGGTACGGTGAAGCGGTTTCTGCCACAGATGTTTTCTGACATCTAACATGCAGACATGATATTTAGGATAAATTCAATAACTTTCTTTCCCAATAGCACTATTACTTTGTACCTCAAAACAGGGAATAAAAGTGCTCAACTAAAATATTAATATCTTCAATGGGAGATAGAAATCACTAAATACATTTTATAGCATTCATATCCCCCAGAATACTTTTTAAAAATCTCTCAAATGAATTTAGAGAAAATGACATTCTCTTTCAAAGGTCCATATATTCAAATGGTCCACCTGAGTAAATGACCTCTGTGAGGCCATAGATAAGAAATCAAAAGCCCAAGGCACCGTCTTTTCCAGTAAGAGCTGGTTTTCATCTATAGAGTGGCAGCTAGATGTTTAATAGCTGCTATTTGAAAAACCATTAAACATTTCAAGAAGTTGACCCATTTACTTACAGATAGTAACTATACAAGATGCTGTCAAACCTCTTTTGTCACCAAAATACTGCCTTCCTCCATTCCCTTGATGCCAACTATAAAGCCATTTTTAATTTTTTTTTAATCTTCTGCTTCTTGCCTTCCTTTCTGGAAAGCAAACTGCTCACACACCTCCACCCACCACAATTCCTATTGACCAAGAGGTGTGACTGCATGGAAGCCTCCAAAGAAAAAATACTAAGGAATTATACAGGGCATCTTTCAGTCCAAAGTGGTAATGGGAACAAGAACCTTCTCTACCTTGCAGGTCAGCTTTGGTCAAGGCAACTTTGTTAGCAAAAAAAAACCAGAAAAATAAAAGCGAAAACAATAACCAGAGGTTAGTAAGAGGCAGATTAAACCAGGGTGACATTACAGAAAAAGAAAAGCAATCAGCATAACAAACATAGCCAGGTCATACAATGAATAAGCACATGGGTGATACACAAATGGAGCAAAAACAGCCTGGCCCAATGAACTCAAAGACAAAAAGACGGATCAGGGGGGTTGGTAAGAGCCAAGATGGTGTCCAAGTCAGCCAAGCGAGAGCAGTGCAAAACCAAACACAGCAAAGCATAAGTAATGGGCAACAATCTCACATTCACAATGGCAACTCCAAAACAGAAAATCAAGAGCAAATGGTTTTCAAGGAATCTAGCTAAGCAAAGAGAAATAAAAAAGAAGAATTTCATGGCAGGGCAGGGTGAGAGATGTGTAGGGGACTCAAAGGGTACAAAAATTCTGAACATTGAAAAATTAAACATGAAGCATCCATTTAAGGTGCCCCTTCCACAAGTGATACCAAAGAAGGTCGTACTCAAATCACACACTTATTCAACTGTTGACACAAAGGGATTTGGGGACACTAAACACATCTAGGTTTTTTCTTCAGGGTGGTTTTAAGTACAAATAAGATTGCTGCTGCAAAACTTCAAACCCATAGCCAGAAACCATTGCCTCTTTATTTTATCTCATTGAGGCTTGGGAATTACCATGTCAATGTCCCCTAACCACTCTCCCCCACAACCTACCAGCACCACCAACATTTATATATTATTATGTAAAGAGTTTCTACCTACTACTGTGGGAAAACATTTATGGTTCACTCAGTCGTTCTTGGTCTTTCTAGAAGAACTACAAGGGAGCCTATAATCCCTCAGGAGAATAGCCATTAAAGATAAAATAGCCATTAAAGACAAGATAAAAATCCAACCTCAGTGATTAAAATGGGAGTATTGGCAGGAGAAGACATGTGGTTGATGCCATGTGTCCACTTCAATTAAAGAGAGCCATATACCAAAGAAAGCTTGATTTATTTTTTATAAGACATCAAGAGATCATCATTTAATTCTCTTGTTTTCTTTAGTGAATCAGAGATAGTGAGGGAAAAGTGACCTTTTTTTTATTATTAATAGAAAAGTCAACAATTCCATTAAGATCATAGGATCATAAATCAGGTTCCAAAGAGCCAGAAGGGACCTCAGGGGCCATCTAGTCCAACAGTCTCATTCTACAAATGAGGAAACTGAGGTCCTGAGAGGGTGACTTGTCTAGTGTCACAAAAGTGACAGGAGGCATTACCAATGGCTATGATAAGAATATTTAACCTGTCTTAGTCTATTTGCTCCATAGGTGTGAGAGTGAAATACATTCACTTTAGACTTATTATTATGAGATACAGGGTTTATCTAGAAGCATTCTCTCCATTCCTTCTCTTGTTCTATAAATGAGCACTATTAAAAGAAACGTGAACCTTTTCCTATGGTTCCCATCAAATTAACATCTAAAAACATTTATGAGGTTATTGTGCAAGTTACATAATTTGAAAAACCCAAGATGACAATAATCCCTCTTTTTAGATTCTCATGTTTGTGTGTGCATGTGTGTGTCTCCATGCAGATGCATTGTAAGGGTCAAAGGGTGGCTTTCCTTCCTCCTTATACTCTTAATAGTTCTATTTCACAAATTTATGGAAACACCTGGGAACTCTTACTGGGACTTTCAAAATGGTACATAGTTCCAAAAACATCAATTTATGGCTTAATTCACTTTTCAGGCATTCTGTTCCTGGCCACTTAAACTAATTAGTCTAGTCATTTATGTATAATAAACAAGGACCTTCTTCCCTTAGCGCTCATCTTCCACTTCAACCCACCTAGTGAGGAGGTTATAATGCTGCACATGTAGCCATCATAATTATCTCCATGGCAACAGAGTGCAATGTTATTAGACCCACAGAGCTTGTCATGGAGTTGATCCATCAAGTCATCATATACGGCTTAGAGCAATCACCCATACTCAAAAGGAAGGTCAGAACCCACCATAATTAATTTCATGAATCACATCAAACTTCATGCCGAATTGTATGGTAGAATTCAGGAAAAGTCCTTCTCAGTTATATAGATAATTTCATTCTTCTCAGAGTTATTAATTATGTTGTATATTTAAAAAATACTCTACATGGTACCCAATTACCTTTAAGATAACAGCTTTTAAAAATTACCTATATAAAAATTTTTGTTTAGAATTCACAATACAATTTAACAACATTCTCTCAAATAGGAGATCAAGGTTTTATTCCTTTGTATATAGCCTATATGTTTTAATATTCTAATTATTTTAAACTATTGAGTTTGAATGGCTCCTAATCAGAAATATCAGTGATGATGACTTGTATTTTAAAGTGACATGCACTTTAATAATAATTTTAAACTTATTAGCTTCTTTGATTTAATTATCTGTTTTACACCACTGTCATTGTAACTACTTATCATTGGAAATCCAATCTTGTTTATATGAATCAAAACTTTAGGTCAGGCACTGAATTCTAAATGCTGGCTCTCTCTGCGTTATAGACAGAGTTCACAATGAAGTTATTCTGTTTCAGTTGAAAAAAGGTGTAAAAGGAGGCACAAAGAAGAACATTTGTTAGAATAAAGGCTGAAATTTAAAGGACAGAGGAATATCAAGCAATACCAAAAAAGTACTTAAGTTATAATCCTCTCCACCTTGTCCACACCATCTCTCTGCCATACATAGTTAAAAGAATTTATCACCACAATATAGAAAAAGGAAAAAAAAAACAGAATGAGATGAAAGGATGCTCTGACTTTTCATTTGAAGAGTAGAGGAAACTGACTCATAAGATACAGGAAATGGCTTCTATGACCACAAACCAGATTGGGTGGACAAGAAGCCTTTTAGAGCATGCTTGATGGACATGAGTGAGCATCCAGTGAACATCAAGGGTGGGTGGGAATGGAATTGAATACTGAGGAAGAAATGAAACAGCACATTTTAAGAAGGTAAATTAATGAGGGCCACAAGAATATATTGCTAGCATAAATAAGGCAACATGAGGCTAAATGAAAAAATTATGAGATCTTGATAATTGATGGAGACTCACTCACTTTGTCTTGCAGCCTAGGTGAAAAATCTCCTTTTGCTATCAGAGATCCAGAGTGTAATGAAATCTGTTAGAGCAGTGTTTCTAAAACTGTTCTGAGGAAACCCAGGAAATCTATGAAATATTCCAAGGCATCCCAAAAGAAAAAAATAGTTGTAATAGATTATAAGCATATACAGAAAGACACTCCTTTTCAGTATCTATCAGTTTTATTAAATGTCTACAATGCACAATGCAGAAAAAACACCAGAGATTGATCAGCATTAATCATATGGCCAAAAAATGGTGTCTTATTGGTCTAGAATTAGTCATTGAACATTTCTAGTAATGTATGATATGAAATCTCTGGGTTATCTGTCTGGAAAGAGTGTGGGTCCCCCTGAAGTTTGGCTCAAAGCTAAGGGTTGGTTTTGCCATACCAAAAGGCTTAAGAACCAGTGATCACTCTAAGAATCACGTGTTCAACACTGCCCTCTGCTGGTGAATATGAGACTGTTACTGACAATTGGACATTCCTCAGAAAGGCTACAAGATGGATCACTTTTGAGAAACAGAAGCAAAAGTTCTTTCTATGCTGTCCGTGTAGGTATACTTGAAGCTTCCTCGCAATGTGACTATATCTGATAAGTAACTGGCTTGTAGCATTTTGATTGCCCCCCCTCCCGATTTGTACTGAATAATTCATTGTCGTTATAATGTTTCTGTCCTTCTTTAAGTCATTCTGGAATTGAAGGTAGAAGTAATGGGTACTGTGATGCCGATGCCAGGCAAAGTCCTTTATAGGCAAGTATGCAGTGCTATAGAAAACATCTGCTCATTGCAACTCTATGAGATTTTTGGCATGTCATAGATTAAACCCAACCATTGGCATGAGTATGTTCATGATGATGAGACCTGAGAGGTTGAAAAAAAGTAAAAGAGAGAATGAGGTGCGGGGGGGGGGAAGGGACAGAAGAAGGATGCTTTGGCAGAGGCAGCAGGTAGGCTGATGCTTGGGACCAGAGTGCAGCTAAAAGAGAGAGTACCTTCACATCCACGCTCGATCTGGCCACTCCTATGAAGAGCATCATTGATCAGATCTGGTAGGCGCCCATTCAAGTCCACAGATGCTAAGCAGCCTTGGAAGCCATCCCGTGAGGCCACAAGCTTTGGGAGGTTGCTATACATGCCTTGGGCAAGGCCAGCCATGTAGAGGTCACCTGAAAAAAAAGTGGGTGTCAAGGAGATGAGGGACATGAGTCCAGGTGTCTAATCTTTGAACTCTGAATTAGTTATAGGAGATTTAATATAGCTGAGGGGAGGGGAATGTTTCAAGTAAATATATACATAAGCCTGCTAAAATCCCTAAATTCTGAATCATAGAATTTCTTTTATTGAAAAGTAACCACTCCAACACTACATTGATAAGTGATGAAAAATTTACAGAACATCTATATTCACACAGCTACAAATATTCAAGCAACTTTTGAGGTATGGCCAAATAGAAAAAAGAAAGAATTAAACTTTGGAGTGATAATTCAACATAGTTGCATCACTCTCAACTTGATAAATTTATCTCACTTCTATACAGTTTTCCTTTGAAAATGAGTAAAATTAAAAAAAAAAACAAGCTAGAAAGGTCAAGCTTTCTATAGAATTTACCTTTCAGATCCAGATTTTTGGCACCATTGATAACCTGAGTGACCACCTTGTTATCCACCTTCAGGCTGTGAGTATTACTGTTGTCCCGGGTGATGACAACGTTATGCCATTGATTATCATTCAGTGGTCGGTCGCTATTGCCTTTGATGACATTGGGACCATTTCCAAGGTCAAACACATAGTGTATATAGCTGTGAAGGGCAAAAAAAAATTACTTGATGAAATACTGGTCTTCAAAATGGTCTTGTATATATAAAAATATTCACATAAATATGCATATGCTTATCATAGTAAAATGATAAAAATAATTGCATATAAAATAGATTATACATATATACAGTCACATCCATAGTCACAGATTATTTCTTAACATTCTACAATGGGATCACTGATACACTATATGAGGTGCCAAGCAATATTTCCCATCCCCAGAAGAGGGTCTTTCAATACATCGGTCTGCAAATCAATGACTTGATCTTATGTGATTCATATTAACACAGTACTCGCTTTTAGTCTTTCACTTCTAAAATACTTAACAATCACAAGGTGCTACGGTGAATAAAGTGTTAGATTTGGAGTCAGGAAGATCTGAGCTCAAATCTTGCTCTAAACACTTACTAGCTGAGAGTACCTAGGCAAGTCACTTAAATCTTTGTCTAATGCATTTTCCTCATCTGTCAAATGGGGATAAAAATAGCACCTCTGCCTATGGGTGTTTGTAAGGATTAAATAGCATAAGTAAACTGCTTTTCAAACCTTAAAGAGTGATATAAATGCTATTTTATTATTATTATTATTTTACAAGTCTAAGAATAAAAGCACATATGTTTTTCATGATCTGCCATATCAAAGAATTCATCACTAAGCAGCCAGCCTATTGATGATGGATCTCTCTTTATTAGCCAAGCTGGTGCTTAGAAAGTAGTCCTGTTGCCAGGACTATACTTGAACTCTTACCAGCATGAAATAAATTAATACGACTTATGCTCTACTGTTGTAGTCCTCGAGACTATAGAGTCACCTCCCCATCATGCTAGACATCAAAGTTGGATTTTATGAGGGCATTGACTTGGGATTTCAAATCCTTGCTTTTCCCTGCTTCCAAGTTCCTTTGTCCAGACTTTCAATGATTCTTTTTTTAGTTTGTTTTTTTTCCTCAATGATTCTTAATAACCACCAAGGCAGGCAGTCCCCAACTTATTGATGGTTATATTCCAGAAGTACATTGGTAGGAACTGAGAATGCATTTTAACCACAGAAACAATATTATATACATGAGAGGCTCTCAAGCTAACTATATAAGGTACCAAGCAATATTCCCTGTCCCTACAATATATGTAACATAGCAAAAGTATCATGAAACCCAACCACCATGTCCAACTATATTTCTGTGGCCAAGGTATTCTGGGTCCCAGCATGAGATACCTCTACTACAAGGTAGAATGGGTGATTTCCTCTTCCTTACTCTATTAATGTGATGAGCAGGTGAAACGGAGTCCCACTCTCCCAACTCCAAATCATTAATGGTGGCTTTGTGGCCTCAAATGGGATTACAGCAGGACAGGATTAGGGGTGAAGTTGGGGGAAAAGACCCCAAGTTCTTGGGCAAGGAGCACTAGGGACAAGACCATATTCAACTCTAAATACCCCTAGAACATTTCTCAGCACTTGATTTACTCCATGGTGACCCTCCTCATTTTTCTCCCCAAGGATTGGCCCGCCTGTTTCCCTAGCCACTGCCAAGAGATAATATGTTTTTGTCTATGTCTGAGACAATTATTCAGATATTCATATGTTAAATTGTTCATATGTTAAAAAATTAAGTTGAGATGGATTTGATTTCACTTCTTGCCTCATTTATCTGTGTATTCAACATACTTGAATAGAAGAATGCAAAAGTACACTTTTAATGTGGTTTCTAGGAAAGTTTTGAGTTATAAAATGAGGTGTTGCCTGTATTCAGTCAATGGTAAACTTGGGAAATATATATATGGAGTTCCTCACTTTTCCATGCCTAAATGATCCCCTAATCACCCTACAAAAGTAATCACAGATAGAATGGAAGTTCTATGAAGGCAAATAATGTTTTATTTTTTCCTTTGTATCCTCAGTTTGTAGCAGTGTCTGGCATATAGTTGGCATTTAATAAATTCACTGACTGATAAAAAGAGGGTGATGAAATTAATTAGCAAAGTAGATTATTTTTAATACCCACTTTGGTTCAATGCTTTCTACCTCAAGTATGAAACATATGCTGGTCAACCACTTACCCTTTGACTAGTTCAACTGCAATAAAATCATTGCCATCCCCACTGTTGAAGAGGATGAAGCCATCAGCTGAGGTGGTCTTAAACTGGAAGAAGAGGTGCATGGAGGTGTAGGCCTGGAGAGTGGCCAAGCTCAGGTAGCTGCTCTTGGTCTTAAAGGTGACAGGGTCAGCAATGATATTTCTCAAGCCAAAACGGGCCTTTAGCTCACAGTAGTCAATGTCACCATTCTTGCACAAATCAATGTAGAGTAATCCATTAAACATGAGGCTCTGCAGGTGGCCAATGAAACTTGAGGGGATAACTGAGATGTAGCGCTTCTCTGTCATGATGCCCGTTTCAATGTTGTGGAATTCTAAGCGTGTATGATCGCCCACCATTGTACCTGCATGAATAATTATCGGGTATGAAAAAAAGAAGAAAGATGTAACCCTTTAGCATGGGGCCAAATCAAGATTTACCAGGTTCAACTTGTTTCTATCTATAACATGAAGAAAAGTAGTCAATTTACCTGAAAAAGATAAAACACCAAATGAACTAACCAACAACATAACTCACTTAAGAAGTGATTAGGGCAACTAGGTGACACAGTGGATAGAACATCAGACCTGGAGTCAGGAAGACTCATCTCCCTGAGTTCTAATATATCGTCAGACACTTCTTAGTTGTGTGACCTTGCAAAAGTCACTTCACCCTGTTTGCCTTAGTTTCCTCATATGGAAAATGAGCTGGAGAAGGAAATGGCAAAACATTCCATTATCTTTGTCAAGAAAATCCCAAATACGGTCATAAAGAGTAAGACACAACTGAAAAAAAAATGAACAACAACAATGAAAAGTAGTGATCTCATTCCTAGGGATCTCACTTCTTAGTCCTCTCATTCCTGAAATATGTTGACAAGCAGATGTTTTAAGTATAAGGTCAGGGCTAACTTGAAAATCAAATAATTATTAATGTGTCCTGCCTCTGTAAAACAATGCTAGGTTTTTCTACTATAAATTATATAAAAAGTAGTCTTTGGTCATCTCCAACTTAGCAAAGTTTCAAGGATACTTCATACCTTTAGTATTCTATACTCTTTTTTTTTTTGAGGCAATTGGGGTTAAGTGACTTGCCCAGGGTCACACAGCTATTAAGTCTCAGGAGGCCAGATTTGAACTCAGGTCCTCCTCACTTCAGGGCCAGTGCTCTATCCACTGTGCCACCTAGCTGCCCCTCTTCTATACTCTTTAATCTTTAGAAGGAGGAATAAATTGTATTTGGAAACAGAAATCTGATGCAGGCACTGTGGGGTTCTTTCTCTATGGCAGAATGTACATAGTAACACATAGGATTGTAACAACAAAATCAAAGTAGAATATTTGAGAGTGAGACCTAGCTCTCACACATTTTTAATAAGTAATTCTCTAATGTGATATACCATGTTTTAATAGAATGGAAACCAATGCTAGAAATTCACCAAAATAATTTTCACAGAACTTGGCATTTACTTAAACTTTCTTTTTCGTTTTGGCACCTGAATTCAGATTATTACTCATAAGTATTTTGTAAATTTCCAAGTGATACATATGTGTGATTTATCATCAGTGAGCAAAAAACAAAACAAAACAAAACAAAACCAAAACAAAACAAACAAAAAACCTAAAACCTAGTTCATATTTTGCAAGTTTTTGAGTGGTTGTTTGGATGTATAATGGTAAATAATATTGATAACTTAAAGGGTATATTCCATAGAGTAATAAAGCAATGATATTGAACTTCCTTAAATATATGAAACAATTAAAAAACTGTAAACATCTTCTGATAATGGATTTCTAAGGATAAAGCAAGCAAATAATTCTTGATATTAAGATGTTTCTTGTTTGAAAATTGCAATAGAATAGTGGAAAGATTATTGATTTCAGTCTAATGCTTTGGGCTTAAATCATCTGACCTCCAGCCCTAACTGTGTGATTTTATTTAACCTCTTATAGCCTAATCCACAAAATGGGAATAATAATACTCATGCATCCTGCTTCATGGGTTTACCAGGTGAAGCAAATACTTTGTAAATCTCAAAGCACTACAAGACTGCTAATGATGATGACTGTGGTGGTGGTGGTGGTGATAATGATGATGTTGATGATGATATGAGAGGCTTCAGGAGGTAAAAGAGAAAGAGCCAGTCTTGGACCCCAGAAGACCCATATTGAAATCTGACCTTTGACACATTCTCTGAATGTGATGCTGGCCAAATCATTTAACTTCTCTGTGCTCTAAGTATTCTCTCAGACTATAAGTTGCTGGGGAGTTGCTTTGGAGTATGGAGTCTGCTCATCTGGGAATTCATTATACCAATGAAATGACATGTCTAGTTCCTCATCTATTATTATTATATTTTAGGTATAATCTAGAGTCTTTGTAAAATGTTTCTAAACCCTTTGTAGGAATGAGATCATTTGGTGGTCAGAGAAGAATGGGTGAAGATGAAAAGGACAAAGAATCAAGCTGAAGAATCAGAAAGAAATGTGAAAAAGAGGATATGAAGAGTATGTGGACTGTGAAGTAGTCTGAAGATTGAATTTTGAGGAGCAGAAATTTGAGAGGACTCAAGAATAAAGAGAAAGACTTGAGAGAAAAGTCTTGAGCTTAAAAAAAGAACTTGAGTTGAAGGACAAGAAAGGAGATGGTAAAGCAAGTGAAAAGAGTTTAGGTGCACCTGTCAAATTGCTAATGAGCTTAACAGAAATGAAAACTCCAGAGCTGAAGATCCACATAAGCATTAGATGTGATAATTACAACAGATGAGAGAGAGAGAGAAGGCATAACCACTCAAAGCTTGTTTTGTTTCTGCTTATCTGCTAAGGAAAATGATTATTTTGATCAGAAAGGAATGAATAAAAATGGCAGATGGTGACTTGAAACCCACAATAAGTGGGATGACAGTAAAAGAACATCAAGCTGCTCTTGATAAGTTGGGGTGACTAAACTCAGATGAAGTACATGCCTGGAAAGTGAAAGACACAGCAGATGTGATTGTGAAGCCACAATTCATGATCTTTGGAAATGTCTAGAGAATGAGATTATTGCTGCAAGTTCAATGTAATGTAAATGTCCCAATTTCTGAAAAAGGAAATAAGTAGAATCTGTAAATCATAGCCTGGCAAGCTTAACTTTGATTTCTGGGAAATTCTAGAATGTTTTATTAAAGGGATTGTTAGTAAGCATTTAGAAAAGGAATGAGTTATCACAAAGAGCTTGGACATGCCTGGCTAACCTCATTTCCTTGTATGACCAATTTACTGGAAGATTAGGGGAATGTTATAGATATAGTTTATGGAGATTTTAATAAAACATTTGAGAGTTTCTCATGTTCTTGTAGACAAGACAGAGAGATGTGGGTTAGATTATATAGTAGTATAGTATGACAAACTAGGAATTATCCAAATGAGTGGGACACAAAGAGCAGTCATTAATGGGGTGATATCAGCTCTGAAAGAGATCTCTAGCAGAGTGCCCCAGGAGTCTGTGCTTGGCCCTGGACTTCTTAAAAATTCAATCAATGACTTGGAGGAAGATATAAAATGAGTAATAAATTTGCAAATGGCATTACAGAGTCAAAATTTGAAAGAATGTTGACAAATGAGCACTTTGGGCTGAATCTGAAAATAAGTTTAGCAAGGATAAATGTAAAGTCTTATGTTTGAGTTAAAAATCAACTTCAGATATTCAAGATAGGAGAGGAATGGCAAGAGAATAGTGTGTCTGATAAGATCAAGTGGTAGAAGGTTAGCTGACTATAAATTCAATATAAGTCCACAGTATCCCATGAAAGTCAGAAACCCCAATATAATCTTAGACTTTGTTAAGAGGGGAAGCCTCCAGGCCCAAAAAGATGACAATGCCTTTGTGCTCAGCCCTTGTGTATCACTATTTTGCATTATCTGGAATATTGTACTCATTCCTATGTGTGACTCATTTTAGGAAAAGCATTGATGAAGTGGAGAGTGTCCAGATGAGGTTGACCAAGATAGAGAAAGACCTCAAGATCATGTCATATGAGGAGCAGTTAATGGAACTGGGGATGTTTAATCTGAATAGGAGGAGACACAACAGTTATCTTAAAGCATACAAACAGTTCTCAATTCGGAGCAGGGTTTAGACTTTGATATTTTGCTTGACAACAGAGGAGAGAACTGGAGAAAAATTGAGCATTTGGAATTGAAACTCTTCAGATGTGAGCATGTTGCAATCCATAACAGTTGAATGACTCTACCCAAAAGATGCTTATATAATTGACTGATGTCATCCTGGAAAGAGATTGTCCCTGGTGGAGGGAGACCCAGAGCTCTGTCCGACACCATGTTCTATTCAACATCATCGTCAATGACTTCGATCAAGGCAAAAATGGCATCCTTTCAAATTTTCAGATGATATTAAACAATATGGTACAGTAAATAGGATGACAACATTTAGAGTTTAAAAATTATCTAAATCCAGACATAGTGAGTTGAAATTAAAATGATATTTAATAAATCCAAATGTAATCGTATAGGCGTGCATTGGGGTGCAAAAATAAACTGCACAAGTATAGAATGCTGGGGATGGAGCAGAAACAGAGAAGATGGGGCTGGAAAGCAATTTACATGCCAACATCTTCTGTTCTAGTGAACTACAAGCTCACTATGAATCAACAACAATGTGATGTGACAGCCAAAAGAGCTAATATAATCTCGCTTTGTGTACTGGAAGTATATGGTCCAAAATTAGGGATGTTATAGTAAGAGTACATTCAAATGACTCAGTTTAGTGCTGAGTACCATATTTATTAAGGATTATGACAAATTGGAAGATGTCTAGAGAAGAGAAAAAGAGGAGGGAGGTAGAAATCACGATGTTGAATAAACTAGGGTTATTTAGCTTGGAGAATAGAAAATGTATAAGGGGCATGAAAGTGCTCAAACATTTAAAGGGTCTTTATATGAAACAGGAAATAAACTCATACTATTTATACCCAGGGGGAAAAGGTAGGACCCATGGCAAAGAGTTATAACTAATGATAATAATAATTAATAATAATAATAGTTAGCATTTATGTAGTGATTAAGGTTTACAAAATATTTTACAAATATTACCTCATTTGATTCTCACAAGAACTCTGGGAGGTAGGTGCTACTATTACCTCCATTCTACAGATGAGGAAACTGCGGCAGATACTTGTCCAAAGTCACATTCCCAGTAAGCATCTGAGGCCAGGTTCCAACTTGGGCTTCCCTGACTCCAGGTTTGGTTCTCTATCAACCAAGCCACCTAGCTTCATGATAACATGAGGTAAAAATTTTCTAACAAACACAGCTCTATCCAAGTGGAATGGACTGTCTTCAGAGTTTATAAGCCCCAGTCACTCAAAGTCTTTATGCAGAGATTGAACGACAGCTTGTTGGGTACATTGTAGAAAGGATTAATGATTTATGTAGTGTTTGGACAATATGAACTCTGAGGTCCCCTCCAACTCTAAGCTTGGATGACGCTCTGATCTATAAGATAGTGGAAGTCTTAAAGGCTGGGGTTGGGGGAAAGGTAGTTCTATAAAGAAAAACCTTTCAGAAGATTAGCAGGTTTGAAATAGAAGGAAACACAGATCTCACACACGAGTCATGGTTAATAATATGTCAGCTTGCTAATATTTGCCATGGTTCATCCCACTGCTCTTTGGGCTGCTGTATTTGTGATTTTAAATCTTTTGAGATCATAGTGTTCTATGATTTACAACCATATAACATCATTGGGAAAATTCTGGGGTTAAAGAGATAGAGAAAATAGAAACCAAAAAACACAGAGGTAGGGAGTTCATGTGGACTGAAGTATTTAAATAGACAATAAATGAATAAATTAATTTTAAATATATTTTGTGTCTACTATGTGCTAGACACTGGACTATGTGGTAGGGATACAAATCTAAACACAAAAGTGAGCCAGTCTCTGCCTTCATGGGATTGCTCTTTAATAGCAAAACTCAGTAGTAGGAGGAAAGCCCCAATGTCCTGATGGTAAGTAGTTAACATTGAAGATTCTGTTTAAGAAATCAATGATACCTTCAGTTTGGTTACCAGTCTGAGCAGATGAAAGGTGCTTATTAGTATTATCATTATTATATGTAATTAGATATTACTATTATTATAATTAATAATAATAAGCCTATTTAGAAGGGGATAAGATTTTTCTAGAATGAGAGATAGTGATTTGCTCAAAGATTATTTGGTTTAGGAGTCCACGTACGTGGAAAATATCACTTGAAAACATCTTTGCTGTCAGTGGTGTCCAGAGAGACTGGCCCTGGGGGCCCTGACATACAAACACACAAAACACATACACACATACATACATATACACACATGCTGTGGTATTGAAGCCTTTATATTAAAGTCCATCAAACACGTCACATAGGACTGAAGGCAACTGTGTGGTTTCAAGAGTTATGCTTAGTTTGGGTACTGTCTCACATATGACTTCATAGAGGTCTACCTCTGTGTGGGGCCTCGTCCACCTAAGGCAGCGTTAATGTTTTTTGTGTGTCATGGTATGTCAGAGGCAGCTGTTGGCATAGTGGATCGTGTACTAGGTCTGAAAACCCTAGAGTCAGGAAGACCTGAGTCTGAATGAGACCTCGGTTACTAGTTGAATGACCCTAGACAAGTAACAACCTTTGTCTAAGTTTTTGCTCAAGTGTAAAATGGGGAAGATACTAACTCACAGGATTGAATGAATTAATATTTGTAAAAAATGTTAAATACAGTACCTGGCACATAGTAGGTGATATATAAATACTTATTGTCCCTTCTTTCTATCCTCATGGCTCCTTTTGGCAATCTGATGAAGCCTATGGACTCCTCAGAACAATGTTTTTAAAAGATTGCATGCACAAAATTTAAAAAAAATAGTATAACAAAAGAAATCAATTATATTGAAATAAAGATATAATTTTTAAACCATCCAAATTTACAGAATCCCTAAAATCTATCCACAGACCCTTTGGGTGTCTGTGGACGTCTGATTAAGAATCTCTGATCCAAAGTGTGCTGAATGTAAGGCCTTAAAAAATCAGATGCAGTGATTTGCCAGAGCGTTAGGAAAAGATGGAAAATTTAGAATTAGGAAAATGTAAGTAGAAGACCTTTAATATGATATAGATAATCTTTTGGATTTTAATATGGCAGTATAGAATTTGCAATTATAGGTTTTGTTCTGTGTGAACACAGGAAAATCACTTCAACTTCCTGAACCTTGGTTTCTTCATCTGAAAATGTGAATAATTCTTGTACTTCCTGTCTTGTAACATTGTTATGTTTTTTTTTTTTTGTAGACAATAAGCACTGTAATTTGGAATCTTATGATTCAAGAAAGAATGTAAAGTAGTCCAAAGTAGTGGATAGAACACTGGGTTTGGAGCCAGGAAAATCTGAGTTCACCTCACTCCTGCCACATTATAGCTGAGTAACTTAAGCAAGTCTTTTCACCTATTGGTGACACAAACTTTTCAAGAATATAAACTGTATTGGTAGAAGGAATTTCCTCACTAGGAATACCCTGCACTAATTAAATCATATGCCCACACTTCCCCCAATCTCAGAGATATACAGAAAGAAATAGATAGAGATAATATGTATATAGATATATATATATAGAGAGAGATAGATATCCTACTCTAGATATGTACGTGTCTACCTCTACATATCTATATATTGTTTTTCCCTATTTTCCTTTTTTCATAACATCCTAGCAATTCATTATATCTTTTTAAGGCCTAACATCAAAATATTTACTTTCTAAAAAAAATGTCAGGACATCTCAAATGCAGATTTAATGACAAAAAGTTTGTTTTCATAGACCCCTGAGTATTATTGAGCTGGATCAAGATGTTTAGAGAACTAGGAAGAAGGAAAAGGCAAATCTAGAACCAGACTAAGAAAGGTTTATCTATACTAGATTTGATAAGTTACAATACATGATGAATAATTGTTATGGTTCTGGGCATCCAGTGATGGGAATAGATGTAAAATTGGTGTATCATTTTCTTGAACATCTCCTCAGTCTCCAATGATCAGAGAAAAGGTAATGCTTGGATAATTCCATCAAGTTAAAGCTTAAGGATGTGAATTGTTTGTAGTAACACATAGAAACCAAGAAACATTGAAGATCTTTGTAGCTGGCTGCAATTCTGCCCAGAACATCCACGAACCTATGTGGTTATCTTTAAATTCTCACCATTCTAATGAAAGTAGCACTCTAGGAATTCAGCCTCATGTTGGATTGAAATAGACGCTTTTCCAGTTTGGGTCTAGTTTGGCAAACAGGTGATATTACCATTTAGACTAGATGACTGTATTAAGGAACTATTAAAGTATTCATGAAGCAAGCAAATAGGAGTCATCAGTCAAAGATGTCAGAAGGAAGGGAAACTCGATCCCAAATTAGTCTTAGGAATTCTCAAAGGCTCAGTATTTTTGACCTGTAAATTCAAAGACAAAAACAAGAGTCTCTGCCCTCAGGAACCTTATATTCTATTGAAGGAAACAGCATAAGTAAATACAATAAAATACAATTAAATATATAAATAAAATATATAATATTTTACCAAGGTTAGCACAAAGTAATTTGGCAGGAGGCAACCCTAGCAACTGGGGAAATCAGGGAAGTTCTTATGTAGGAGATTAGATGATCAGGATAAGGGTGTTACCGTGAAGTCATTGGGGGAAGGTGGCATGGATTTTGTGGATCAATACATCTAGAAGGTCCGTATATTTGCAAGGGAGTTCAGAATTGCTTCTTTTGCTTTCTAGGCCCCATTGACACCATGGGGTGGATAGGCAGTGTCAGTGACATTAGTGGGAATGAAAAACTAACTCCCATTAATTCCAAGTTAGAATTAGGTCACACCTCTTCCATCATCAGATCCTAAGGCACCACCAGGCAAAGGATCCATTGGGAGATGGATGTGACTAGAAGGGACTGGAGCTGATATCAAGGAAGGACAATGAAGATTTAATTGCACATCCACCCTTACCTGAAAAGTACAGAGATGTGCTTTCAGATTTATCTATTTCTTTAAATTATTCATATATTCTCACTACAGGAGCTGTGGAACAGAGGATGGCTATACTACAATTATGATACCATAGCAAAGGAAACAGCAAAGGTGGAAAGTCATTCTACAAGTATGATAACAATTTAGCCAGTCACTGAGGCAACCGTTTCCAATCCCTCTCTGGTGCCAGTTATTGAAAATAAGCCTATACAAAACAGAATCAGAGGCCTAACTGATGATACTGGTTTTTTGGCACTGGCCAGTCTTTCTTGGTTTCAGAAAAGCATCGAGGTAGAACATTTATGCTGTGAGATGGGGGCACAGATGCATTAAAAGTAGTACTTGGTTATTCTTGCTAATAAATCGATGCAATGTCCTCAGGTTTCCTTCCATATGATTCAGTAGTTGGTTCATCTATTTTCTAATCTAGATGAGTAGCAATCTCCTATTTCAGATTCATTTATTCTATCAGTCCATGAGTACTGGGAACAGGTCAGGGTAGGATCCAGCCTTCTTGGGTCCCAGCAGGAATGGGCCTGTGATGACATTTTTCTTCCATAGCTGCTGACATGGCACAGGCATGAGCAATGTCAATCTGAAATCTTTCCCTCTCTCACTATTAAGGGTAGTAATAAACAAGGAGGCAGTGCTTGACCAATATTAAGTGGGGAAAATGTTTTTTTTTCTTTTTTGGCTTCCATAAGCACTGCCAATCCTAACGCACTCTACTAAGCAATAGTTTATCCTATTGTTCTTTGCAAAATTTCTGGGAACTAACTGGAAATCCCTTGAAATCAGGAATTTTCCATTGCTAGGAGAAATTAGTAAAGAAGGTAATAAGCCATTTCTTAATAACCTGGGAAGAATACGTGTTGGTGTGGAATGGAGGGAGGAGGGTGTGAATAGAGGAGGAACGCAAATTTAAATTTCCTAACTTTATTACTCATATTAATAAATTAATTTTTAAATCCTTATTTGTGTTTAAAAAAAAGGAACTTGGACCATCTCTCATAAGCAAAATCATTCATTATTTTTAATTTCTTAGACCTTCTTAATGCTCACACTTGGATTCTTCCCTCAGTAACAAAGCAGGAGGTAAGACCTGAATAGGCTAAAGATGAAAGAGCTTCATTAACTTCAAACACCAAATTACTCTATGACTTTGGCATTGTATGATTTAGCAATGATTTTTAATTATTGGGGATAACCAAAAGCCTAATTTATAATTACCTTTATTTCAGTGTTTCTATAAAGAATAGTGAGGGAGGGACTGTGCATTACTGTGGGTGCTGGAAGTCTGCAGCTGCTTATTTAAAAGTATGTTTTTCAGTATACAGACCTTCCTACACAAAGACAAGGGCATATTTTTGGGGAAAAGCATTAGGATGAGACTGCCATCTAGTGGCTCAGTTTTTAAAAACGGCTTCACTGAACTAACGATGCAATGAGCTGATCTAGACTGTTAAAACCATTTTCTTCCTTGCAGTTTTTCAAAAATGACTTCATAATTACCTGAATGACAAATTCATGTCAGAGTATGCACTGTGAGTTTTCATTTACTTTACCCTGCCCCAACCTTCTCTCCAAAGACTATGTCTTCATCAACAAGTTCAAGGGGAAAAAAATATTCTTTACCTCTTACAGTGTTATTTTTATGTAACTAGGGACATATGCATGCAATAAGTTTACATTCAGGAGGTGGAATGGAATCTTTTAGATGGTGATTCTGAGAATGAGCATGGGGAATCAGTGAGGAGAGGCAATTGAGCCCAAGATTTGGTTTTAGTTTGAGGTAGGGGAAGGAGGAAGCAAGTACAACAAAATCAAAATAGTAAACTGAGATTGAAAGTTGGGTAGAAACAGGTGCTCCAGTGGGAATTTTGAATGGAAAAAGACTGGCTCACCTAGATACACCTAGAGCCCTCTCTGCTTGTCACTATGTTTATTCAAACCCATTGGGAAGTAGGTGTGGCTACAAGGGACTGGAGCTGATATCAGGAAGGGTCAATGAAGATTTAATTCCACCCTACCCTTGTCTGCACAGTATAGAGATTTACGTTAAGATTTATGTATTTCTTTAAACTACTCATAATTCCTGATTTTAATATAACTTTAATATACTTGAATTAACAATTTAATATAAATATATACTCATAATTCCCCATAATACTCAATATAAATTACTCATAATTCTTTTTAATATAAAATTATGTTAATGTAAATATATTACATATTTATCATAAAAATTTAAAATTATGCAGATATATAATAAATATATACTTATATTAATATAAATAACTGCTGATGTATGCATATTTATAATTACAAACAGTAGACCCACAATGGAAGGAGCCAATGAAGGGGCTTTTGGCACATGAACTGTTTAGAATTTTAACCCTAAAACACTAGATAGGGTTTTGCCACTCCCCCAGAGACTCTGAGCTATAATCATGTGAGAATTCCATGGTTTTGATTTTATTAATAACTCTTATAAGTGCCTTAAAAGCAAAAGATACCATATGACTTAGGACCAGTTATCCTAGGCTATGCAAGAGTTATAAGTAAGAAGACTTAGGTTGTGTTAGCAGGCTTGGCAGAAGCAAAATGCTTTCCTCAGAGGCAAGTAGCCTCAGGCTGGGTTAATTCCCTCACTGTTTCTTTGCTTTGGAAACTGATTTGTCCCTGGTGAGGAACATGCCTTGTAAAGGAGAGCAATACTTTTGGGTCTGGCTAAGAGACTATTTGGAGAAAATCTCAGATTACAGAAGTGGGGTTCATAAGGAACACTCCTTACTTTCTTTTTAAACCTATAAACCCTGCCAGATAGTTCCACTTGATGTTATATCATTTAGATCTTAAGTGGTCTGATTTTGCCCCCAATTACAAGCCCCAGATAGCTGAATTGGCCCAAGAACTCCCCTCCCCAATAGAATGAAAGCTCTTTGAGGGCAAAGACTGTTCCATTACTGTCTCTGTATCCCCAGGGACTTGTTGGTAAAAATCAAGATTGGACCTGTGATTTCATTGGCATTGGAATTTAAAAAAAAACTACCAATTAAATTAAGTTAAAATTAAAAACTAAATTAAATTAAAAAAAACCATTCCTACCAATTCATTCACCTCCTCTGAAATTTAGAGTCTTAGAGAATTACCTGGAGCATGGAGAGGTAAGGTGATTTGCCCACAGTTTCACAGCAGTATATGTCAGAGTTTAGTTTCCTTGCTCTGAGACTGGCACTCTATCTACCACTTCCATGCTGATTCTCTTGCTTGTTAAATTTAATTGAATGACATGCAAAATAAGGAAAATCCATCTTATGTTCAACGTCTCCTTAGTTAGTAGAGTTTTACACATACATACGTATATTTTTAAAACTGACTCCTCCAGGGTTCCAGACTCTAAAACTACAGATGTACATCTTTGCATGCACAAATCAAGATTTTCTCAATCTTATCTCTGTAAAGGACCTCAGAAAACATTAAGTTAATTAAGAAGAAGCATTTAAGTAACTATTATGTGCTGATCCCTCCGCTAGGGATGGGAGATATAAAAACAAAAATGAAAGTCTCCGTCCTAAGAGACAATGCTTGCTTTCATAGTTACATAGAAAATGCAAGATAATTTTGAGGGAAAGTCACTAGCAGCTGGAGGATCAGAAAAGGGTTCATGTAGGAGGTGGTACTTGAACTTATCCTTGAAGGAGACAAAAGATTCTAAGAGACAGAAGTGAGGAGGTAATGCTATGGGATACGGCCAGATCTAAGGTCCTGAAGATGGAGTGCCATGTATGAGAAACAGTAAAAAGGCCATTTCAATTAGGCTATAGTGTATGTGAAGGGTAGTAATCTATAATAAGGCTGAAAAGGTAGGCTGAAGAAAGACTGTGAAGGGCTTTAAATGCCAAGCCGAAGAGATAATAGTTGATTCTAGAAGTAATACAGAGTCAGCAAAGTTTATTCAGTACAGAAATAAGGAAAATCACTTTGACAGTTTTGTGAGGAACAGATTGAGAGAGAAGAGACCATATTTGTAGGTAAATTAATTAGGAAGCTAAGAGGTGAGGAGGGCATGAACTAGGGTGACAGTTATGTGAATGGAAAGAAGGGGACATTGACAAAACATGTTGTAGAGGGATTTGGCAACTGGTTGAAAATTTAGGATGAGTGAGAATGAGGAGTTCAGGATGATGTCAAAGTTGCAAAGCTGGGTGAGTGGAAAGTTGGCAGCACCTTTAAGAGAAATAAGCAAGTTGGGAACTGGGTTCATTTGGAGGAAGGAAAGGAGATAGTTCTGGTTTTGGATATGTTGAGTTTGAAATCCGCAGGAGACATCCAGTTTAACTAGTCTGTTAGTGATGCAAGACTAGAGACTAGTGATGGAAATCATCTGGTTCTGTCACCTTATTTTACATATGAGGAAACTGAGGCTCAGATAGTTTGAAGTAACTTTCCCAAAGTCACAAAATGAGTTAGTGGCAGAGCTAGGCCTCCTGAATCTTAGTTTGCTATTTTTTTTCACTCCATTACATTTCATTTCTGTTCCATGTTTTCCTGATAAGGGTCTCTTTATTTGTTTTTTTTTCCCCTTATAATCTAGAACTGCCCTCCAAAGCATATACCTATGGATCAAGATAGTGTATGATCTAGAACATAATTCAACATCACTGCTAGATCATTGCTGAGAGATAGGAATTATTATAAATATCAATTGGAAGAATGTGGGATGTCATTCAAAAAGGCTTTCTTGTCTAACTCAATAATGCCCATTCTTCAAAGCTAAGTTCAAATAACTCCTTTTAACTTTGGGCAAGTAATTTAACCTCCCAGAGCCTCAGTTTCTTTATTTAGAAAATGAGAGGAATTGGATTAGATGGCTTCCTGAGGTCCTATCAGCTCTAAATCTGTGATTCATGGAGATACAGAGGTCACTGATTTCTTGGACTGCCTTGGGGGTGCAATAAGGACATATTCACTCACTGAGAATCCTGGAAGTTGTCATCTTCACAGTCCTAGAAGAGATTGGATCTATCATGACCTTTGAGGTGGGTGGTGGACTTCCGGCAGCAAGGAACGAATTTCTGCCATGGTTATGAAGACGACAACTCCCAGGATTCCCAGTGAGTTTTCAGACCCATAGTTGGAGACTCAGTTAAATAAAACCAGTCTGAGCCTGTCCAAACACCATGTCACTTCTCTTTTATGAGCCTTTTCCAAGGACTATAGCACATATCTGTCATTCCCTCTGAACTCTAGTGATATTCACAGTCTGTACACACACATTTACCCTTATTAACAAGTCTAATATTTTTCACTGATTGTTTCATTGTGTTAATTCTATTGCCCTCACAATAATGGAAATTCTTTGAGACAAGAAAACATACATTATAGTTGTTTCACCTCCCTCATAACACATAAAGTGCTGGGTTTAAAGTAGGTTCTTATTAGATACTTTATGACTGATTGGAGTTTTGAAATAAATTCATACTATGTCCAAGGAAGTAGGCTAGTAGTTGTAGCTACAAAGTCAAAATAAAAGAGTCCTTTCTATCAAGGAGCTCATATGTCCTCATGGAGCTCCCATGCCCTCATGGAGCTCCCATGCCATTGGGCCAATCAAGGTAGGAAAAATATCTCTGAAAGACAAAAAGAAATTTAAGGGCAGAAAGAGTGAAAATTGCACAAAAATTGAACTCACCCTCAGCCACATCATCATCCACGGTAAGCTTAAGGCTTTTTCCTCTCCTCACCACCCGTACAGTGTGCCATTCATTGTCGTTGAGTTTCTGTCCAGCATAAAGTGTCTCGGGTCCTTTGCCTAAGGATAGTGGTAATTACCAAAGTTAGTACCAATTTTATAAATAAGTGGTCTTCAAAACAGAATAATCAAAGCCACACTGGTGTATAAGACCCATCAGCACTTGGGAAACTAATTTCATTCCAGAAATATGAAAGCTTATCCTGACTATGCCAATCTAGCTTTTACCTCTCAGGAAACCCGAAGTAGAAAAGAGCCAATGTCTATCTTTGCTTATGGAAGTCATCATTTTTAATCCAACAAAAGAGTATCTCAGTGGCCAGGCAGTTATAAGGAAATGGTGTTAAATGCAAACAATTAAGGAGTAAGACCTCCCTGGGAATAAGATTCAGCTTTAACTAGACTTCTCAAATTATAAAGGAGGATATACAATTCCCTCAGGGAGCAAGGAATTTATCCAAGGTAGCTATGGATCATTCCCATTCTTAAAGTATTACACACCAGCTTGGCTTTGCATGGAGGGGCTAAGGGGGAATTCATCTTTTGTACAAAAAAAAAAAGGCCAGCATAAACTTGTGTATTCTGATTTTTTTCATCAACAGAGTTCCCATAAAATTTCCCAAATAGGGACTTATTATTACCCCACTTAATGCCATATAGAAAAGTTGTTTTTTGTTTGTTTTTAACTACCCTTGTCTACAATGCTCCTGAAGGGACTGTGAGTGGCCTTAAATGCATCCTATTCTTCTCTATTTTCCAGAATGATTTCACAATCTCCAAATTTAAAACCACTTCCATTTCAACAATTAAAACTGAAGTTAAGAAACATTAGGTGCTTCCTCTTTCAAATAGTCTGTGCTGGGGACACACAGACAAAAATGATACATCCCCTGTTCTCAAGGTGTTTATGTTCTACTTGGGATATAAAACATATACTCAGATTAATAAATATAGAATAATTCTAGGGAGGGGAGAACACCAACAAATGTAGGGAATCAGGAAAGGATTCCCAAAGGAGGTGGCACCTGAGACCATCCTTCTAAAACAATAGTCATTTCACATCAAGAAAATGAAGATCACGTCAATAAACCTATAAACCAATGTATCTCCAGACAACTCTATGGCTTTCAAGTTTCAGAATTACTTATTCATTAGTACTAGGCTTGGGGTAGGGAACTGTAGTCTTTAGTAATCAAAGTTGTTAAAAAGATTTTTATTGCTAACATTTAGAGTTATTCAGATTTGAGAGTGGCAATGGAAACATTTCAGGAAAGAAGAGTATAAAGAATAAAGACCTGCTCCTTCTTCAGGGATCTTTTGGAATAAATAAACTGATTGCCACTTTAGATCTAAGGAACCAATGCAAAGAATATTATAAGCAACCAAAGATCCAGAACAATGTTAAGATTTTTTTTTGGATAGTACTTAGAAGAGTTGTACCTCAAAGAAAGGTATTGAATAAATATTTTTTAGATGGTGAAAGTAACTACTGACCTGTGGATTTTGCCATCCCTGGATATTGCTTGGAAAAGATTTTAGAAAATTCTGGGGTATAATGAGACCCTATAGGTTTCAAGCATCTGAAACTTTTCAGATGAGCACTCCTCAAAGGTCAATTCATAACTACATTGTTGAGTGTAATTCTTCGTGTTTTCCACCATCACTGATATGGGTCAAGAAATCATAGATCCTCAGAATTGTCAGGGATGTCAGAGGTCATGCTTACCATCAATTTAAAACCTGAATAAGAGTTCTGTCCCCCTCAGCACACCCAACAAGCAGTTATCCAGCATCCACTTGAATTTTTGTCTGTCTTTGTGAAAACTTTGTGTAGATTTACATGTTGTTCAACCACCTTTTCCTTAAGGTTGGAGTGTTGAATAAAAGGATGAAATGCCTCTAAAGTCAGTATGAAAAATAAAGATAATTGGACTCATAATGTTTTCATTTGCACAATTTTATTTCTGCATAGCCCCTATTTGTGAATGGAACAGCAGTTGAGAGTGATGAAAATTTTTCACTTGAAAACTAATCAAATTTTTTAAATGGAAAAAATTTAGCAAATTACACATTAAATTGGGCAACTCAGTGGGTAGAATGCCAGGCCTTAAGTTAGGTAGACTAATCTTTGTGAGTTCAAACCTGGCCTTAGACCCTTGTTAGCTGTGTGATCCTGGGCAAGTCATTCAACCCTTTTTGCCTCAGTTTCCTCATCTGGGAAAATGAGCTGGAGAAGGAAATGTCAAATCACTAAAATATTTTTGCAAAAACAAAACAAAACAAAACAAAACCAAATGGGGTCACAAAGAGTCAGACATGAGTGAAAAATGACTGAACAACAGAGCTCACATTGAGGGTCTTTAAAACAGCTTCCCCCCTCTCCTTAAAATATGAATTTTCTGAATGAAAACAAGCCCTCCAAAACCCTTACAAAATAGTCTTCTATGCTAGTTGAGATATCAAACCCCAAATCAGATCCCCTAGCAATTAGGTGAAGTTGTTTAGGAATGGAAACCGGACCTACGATTTCACTGGTAACACTGGTAACTCATTTTTACCATTGTAGGTCAGCACCTTCTCCACAACTCATTCTTAGCTGGCTATAGCAGCAGTGTCAAACTCAATGTCCATGGCCACTTGCTCCCAAGTGCAGGCCAGAAGCAGATTAAAATATAATTCAGAAATGTTTAACAAAATAAATAAAGATATAACATAGATAATATTAATATGTGGTTTTCTGAGTCATTATGTGACCTGCAGGGATCCGTTTCTATTTTAGTTTGACATTGACTGTGCTAGAAAATTGAAAAGTTATGTAACTTGCCCAAGGTCATAGAACTGGTATGGATCAGAGGTGGGAGACTTTAGACCTAAGCCTTCCTGCCTTCAAGGCCACCTCTCTACCCACTATGTCACACTGACTCTACTTAAAGCAGAGCAAATGGAACCCAAATGAAGGGTAAGTATAAAGTATATATAAAGTAGCTAATAATTCTCAGAAAACATTTAAATAATCAGTACATAATTAAACCCTTGATGTTTATTATAACTATCATTTTGTGTGTATGTGTGTGTACATTTGTTTGTGTGTATGTATTGATCTACTCAATTTAGAGATTTTACAAGTGGATGTTCCCTGCATTTGTAATTGATTTGTTCCTGCTGGTAATTCTTTTCTCATATTGAAGGTGCTGTCAGATATCACAGTTGCCTTTACAGCCACTAGATGGGCTGTCACTGGTAAACTGGGGCCAACCTCAGGTGGATATTATGCAGCAAGAGCAGATGGCCTTTGAAGATGCAAGTCAACTTTAGCCTTCATGTGTGGGCATGGGTACGTGTGTGTGGGAAAGGTACCTTCAATTCTTACACTAAATGTCTCAATAATAAAGAAGCAAAGAGAAATATGGGTAATATAAGCTGGTCCAGAAAAAAATACTGGGAAAATTTACTTGAACATTTTCTGTAATGTAACATCTTTTTTTTTGGGTGGGGAGGCAATTGTTTTTGTATATTACTTAATCTTTGTAAGTAGAGATAAAGTAAGAAATAAAATAACCAGAAGAAAAACCCTGGGACACAGTATTATGATATTGTTACATCAATGTGATATTATTCACATAGATATTCAAATAAATTTTACTGAATTTTTGGATGTTGGGCAAGTTTGTTATTTGTAATGTTACTGATGGTTTGTGAACATTTCTATCTTCATAGTAATGCATAAATGCACATTTCATTCAGATGGACGTAGGGATCAGGTTCAATGCCAAATAGCTTGTGCAAATGTCAAATATTTGTTTCAGTTTAACTAAAACACCAATTGATGTGTGTGTGGGTGTGTGTGTATGTGTAGTCCCAAAATATTAGTGCAGTTTTAAGCTGTAGTATTTAAGCTTTATTAACATGAAAATGCACTAAAACTTTTGGGAAGAGAGAGAGAAAGAGAGAGAGAGAGACAGAAATAGAGACATCGTTATAGTTATATATTGCCCTCAAATACATTTCAAGCTCTGCTTATCATTTTTTATACTGACTCAGTCTGTCCTCATATTTTAAAAAAAAAAAATATATGTTGGGACAGCTAGGTGGAGCAGTGGATAGAGCACTGGTGCTGGATTCAGGAGGACCTGAGTTCAAATCCGGCCTCAGACACATAACACTTACTAGCTGTGTGACCCTGGGCAAGTCACTTAACCCCATTGCCTAATCAAAAACAAACAAAAAAAAAAACAAAAACAACAAAAAAAGAATATATGTTTTCTGAAAAAAATATGATTTTTCATATTGCCTCCTTGGCTAGAGATCTTGAGAGAAGGTTTTATATTGTATATTATTAGCAAACTATGGAGCTATACATCTTCATAGGATCATCATGGGATCATAGATTTTGAGCTGAAAAGAATCACATGGGCTGTAGGGTCTAATCCCCTTATTTTATAGATGAGGAACTTACGATCAAAAGAGTTTAAGTGACTTTCTCAAGGTCATACAACTAATAAGTATCTAAAGTAGTCGTCTTGACTCCAAGTCTAACACCCTATCCATGATAGCCTCTTCAAACATTATCATAGGAAAAGAAGAAATTATGTTTCCTAATGATGGTTTTGCTTGTTTTTTTTTTTTTTTTAATAAACTAGGTGTCTCCAGAAGCAGTGGGTAAAGAACATTGACTCTGGCCAGAGCAAATACAAGGTCAATTAGCCCCAGTGGAAAAATTTTAAAAGACATTCTTATAAAAAAGAAAATGATGATGAATAATGTCTCGATTCCCTCCGATCTGAGATTATTCAAAATGAAAGAATAGTTAGTCACTTTTAGAATGGTGGAACTACCAAAAAGTTTAAAGAAAATTACCAGCAATTGAAGAAACAGGTCCAGGATCAAGAGAAATTGGTTTGAAATCGATAGTTCATGTGCTCCTGAGAGCCAATGAGAAGTGCTGGGTATAGTACAAGAAGCCTGAAGTTGGGGGCAGCTAGGTGGCGCAGTGGATAGAGCACCAGCGCTGAAGTCAGGAGAACCTGAGTTCAAATCCGGCCTCAGACCAAACACTTGACATGTACTAGCTGTGTGACCCTGGGCAAGTCACTTAACCCCAATTGCCTAAAAATAAAAAATGAAAAAAAAAAAGGAGCCTGAAGTTTTAGCATGAATACATCTGTAGAAACTTTTGAGGAGTCTCAAATATGATCCCAGTGAAAATATATCAGCAAAGAATTAAAAAAAAAGGCTCCTTGTATGTGATATTTGTTACCTAGGCCTCTAGAAGTTGAAAAATAATGAATAATTTTAGGTGGATACTCAAAAGATCTACATCTCAATATTCTTTACATTTATTTCTCTGTATTAATGTATAACTTTATTAATTTATTTTTGGACAGAATCTGTGATTTCATTGATAGAGAAAACAAACAATGAGGAAATACTTCCAACAAATGCAGATCGATGACTGCTCTATAACTTATGCTTTTAAGAGTTTTCTGGGATACTGTTGGGTTAAGTGAGTTGCCAGGGTTATACAGTTAATACGTGTAAGAGGCTGAGTGACTTCAATCCAGGTCTTCCTGGCCTTCTCTCTACTAAACAATGATGCCTCTCATATATGCCTACACATGTCTATGTGGATAGTTTAATGGAGGACTGGCCGAGAACATCATTCTCAGAGCATGCACATCAGGGCTTGTCTGCAGCCAAATCATTTGGGGAAGTTTGGTGAATCTGCTTATAGAAGTAGGTGATGAAGTGTAAAGGAAGGGCCCTATTCTCTAATTCAGAGCAAGAGCAGGTATTCTATGATTGTTTCCAGCTGCTGAGCTGGAACTGAATCCTACAAAAAGCAGTAAATGGCAAAAATGCAGTCTCTCTTTCTTGGTAGTGAATGAAGCTTTATTTCATGTAAGTCTCTAGGTGGAAAGAAGATGAAAAGGGAAAGCAATATGCAATTAAATGACTACTGTGTGGAGATTTCAATTATCACCCCTCCTTCTATCTGTTAAAATCTTGGTAACAAATATTGATAAAAATTTGTTTCCCCTGAAATTACCTTCATCATCCTAGCTGGATCCAAATCCAGAATTAGTTGATACATCTCAACCTTGTTTATCTGGTAGTAATTCTCTTTTTATGAGCAAATGAAGCAAAGGAGCAGAGAAAGATGACACTATCACCCCAAAGACTCTAGAATCTTCTAGCAAGAGTCATGACATAGGATGCTAGTAGAACGGACCTCCTGTAGTCCTTGGGGTACTTCTTGAACAGAACATCCTCTTCTCCTCTTGCCATAGAGCAAATGACTTCACTTTAGCAAATCCTTTTTGCCATCTTGCTTATAGTATAAAGAGCTTTTTAAAAAATTCTCCAGGGAAGGATTAGGGATTGAGAAGCACAGTCTTGTGGGGATGAATGGAAATAACTAGATTTTTCCTGATCATTACATAGTTATACTTTGGCCAGTAAAGTTTCCTTAGAGGCCAGCACTAAGAATTATATCAGGACAAGAATCCAAGACCTCTTCAAACACAAGGCTTTTTTGGTCATCTTCCATTTATTTCAAGTTTTGACAAAGAAAGATTACCTAAAAATGCAGTTTAAAATTATTTTTTCAAAACTGAGTGACAATGTTTTCATTTCCTCCCTCCCCCATGGTGATTTTCTTTTCAAGTTTTCCTTTTTAACCTTTCAAGCATTTTTCTTGGACCAGGCCACTCACATTAAGGAAGCGTATTGTCCCTTCCAGGAGCATTGTAACCAATAAAATAACAGACAACCCAAGAAATACAGACGTATGTCAATTTGTCTCCATGACCAGGCTAAACCTACTATACCAGATGGTTTTGCTCATATACAGGAAATAGAAAATCCCTTCCTTTTACCACCGACCGGATCTCTGAAGGGGAAATGAGTGATTTTTAGGAAGTTCTTTTGTGGATGCTAGTACCATGCGCCTTTCCTTAAGACTTACCTGAAGTCCCTTTCATTACTCATGTAAGAAAGGGAAGGTGATGATAATGGGCTTCTCAGGAAAAGTGTTTCTAATGAATTAAATACCAAATATGTACAATCAAGAAATTCCTCCTTGCAAGGGAAAGTTTCCCATTTTTAGTTCACCATTTTTAGAACGGTGATAGAATACAGAGTAAATACATGCAGTTACTGGCTGGGTTCTTTAGAGAACACTGTTGAGATTAAAAAAAAAAACCACTTACCTGAATATGGGTGACTATCTTAGACCACAGAGGCTCAGATGTACCAAGAAATGTTTCACTTATATCAGGGGTTCTTAACCTTTTTCATGTCGTTGATTCAGGACCTCTTTTCAGAATGTTTTGTTGCTTACATTCATAATAAGCTGTTAGTAAAATTGAAAAGATATTTTCTCCCCATCCAAGTTCTCAGACCGCCTCAAATCTATCCACAGATCCATTGGAGGTCCTAGGACCCAAGGTTAAGAACCCCTTATCTACATCAATATGCTCTTTTTTCCCCCTCACTATTCCCAGTTAGGAAGTAAAGATAGGCAATAAATAAGAGAAAGAAAGGTTATGGAATTAAAGAAGAATTGGGATGATAGAAGTTGTTGGAGACACCAAATTTTCTATTTAAAATCATATTCAGTCATGCTTTTCCACACCTGGCAGTCTTATTAGCAAAGCAAAGACTCTTGTTTTTCTAAAACAACCACTTTCACTGGAATATTAATAAAGAACTTGCTAATTTTCCTACTAGTTTCAATAAAACCTCTAAAAATGCATAACCTAATTCCAAGCCGGGTTCTGAACTTCAGAGAAGAAGGGCCCGATTCACAGCAATGTGTTTGAGACAAAAATAACTCTTAAAGTGACACTGTAACTAAGAAACGGCTCTGTTATACTTCAGGGAGGCATATTACCCAGCTATTCCACATGGTTAAGGTGGCTAAGGATACACCACCTGGATGACGAACAATAGAACTGCAGACAACCCAAGTGGAGAAGGCAAAAAGCAGTGTGTTTTATCACTAAAAGCACCACAGACAATAACTCCTTCTAAGTAACCAAATAAACTAATGAGTGTAGTGAGCTACAAGTTATGCCTATACCTTCTTGTTTTTCATATTTCTTTCTTTTTCTTTCACAGTCCTTATGGATACCCTCACAACCCACTGAGAGCATTCCACTGATGCTATTATTGTTACTAGTCAACTAGCATTTATTAAATACTTTCTAAGTACCAGGCACTGTGGCAAGGATTAAGGATACAAAGAAAGGAAACAAAAACCAGGCCCTTCCAGTCTAACGGAGGAGATAATATGTGAATAACTATGTACAAACAAGATTTATGCATGATAAATATGGGGTAATCTCAGAGAAAAGACACTAGGATTAAGGAGGCCTAGGAAAGGCTTCTTGCAGAAGGTGGAATTTTAGCTAAAATTTGAAAGAAGGTAGGGAATCTAGGAGGTAGAAAGTCAAGGCATGAGGGTTGGTCAGTGAAAACATTAGGGGTCAGGAGATGGTGTGTTGTGTGAGAAGAATAGCAAGGCACTCTGGGTTATTGGATCCCAGAGTACATGGAGGGGATTAAGGTGTAACGGTTACAGGAATGGAAAGGTCAAAAAAGGGGCCAGATTATGAAGTGCTTTGAAAGCCAAACAAAATTTTATTGGAAACATCATGGACAGATAACGTGAGATGCTTTAATTTCACTCCTCTCTACCTTAAATACATACATACAAACTTATATAGGGAGTCACTAGAGTTTATTAACCAGGTGATCTATTTTTTATAAGCTTGGGTATTTTCTTTTTGCCAATTCTTATATAGAACTACAAAACTATTGCCATGGCTGCTAGTTTTGGCTACTCTCCAGAACTGAAAAGAGATTCAAAGCTCACTGCAGGCTTCCTTTATGAAGCATAGAGTTAATTAGTACCTTGGATCCACCACTATTCTCTAATGATAAATACAGTGGGGTTTGTTATTGTTTGTTTTTTCTGTCCTTTCTCTCTTTGTCTTCCTTCCTTCCTTCCTACCTTTCTTCCTTCCAACCTTCCTTCCTTCCTTCCTTCCTTCCTTCCTTCCTTCCTTCCTTCCT
>NW_020954723.1:18924908-19068296 GCF_900497805.2 Vombatus ursinus
CCTTCCTTCCTTCCTTCCTTCCTTCCTTCCTTCCTTCCTTCCTTCCTTACTGGGATAGTATGCATTATATCATGCTTTAGTCAGACTCATCAGGGTATTTCTTAGAACAAAGGACACCCCTAAACCTAGATAACATAGGTAGCACTGTGATTGTTACCAAAAATATGGTCACGGGCAAAGTCAAATGAATTTCATGAACTTTCTCTGGGTTGTTGGGATGAGACATCAATTTTGAAATAAAAAAATTGGGGGCAGGCCTCCCTTTAAAGGGCCATACTACAAATGATTCTTGAGACAGTTAAGTGGGTATGTCAGAACAAGATGTGGACTTGGAGTCAGGAAGATCTAAGTTCAAATCTTGTCTGATGTGGCCCTGGGCCAGTTACTTAACTACTCATAGCCTCTTTTTCTTTTTCTATAAAATGAGAATGATAATAGCACTTAACCTCTCAGGGTTTTTGTGAGAATCAAATGGGATAATATATGTAAAGTTTATTAGCCTTAAAGTGCTATATAATTGTTAGCTATTACTATCAAGGAAGAGGAATATTCTCTCCCCCCAATAACTGTTAAGCTGATACCTCAGCAATCAATCTATTATTCAACAAGCATTTAGTAAACACCTATCATGTACTAGGTACAGTGATAAGTGCTAGTACCTATCTATGCATCATTTTACCAGACTGCTTAGAATCAAATCAATCTATAAACATTTATTAAGCACCTGTTATGTGCTTTGCAAAAAGAGACAAAAGACAATCTCTGCCCTGAAACAACTTAAAATCTACTGGGGGAAACAAATGAAAACAAATATATACAAAGCAAGTTACATCCAGGATAAATAAGAAATAATTAAGAGAAGGATGGCACTGGAATTATGAAGGATAAGAAGGGGAAGGCTTCCTGTAAAGGGTGGGATTTGAGTTCCCAGTGGTAAGTCATGACTCCAGAGGAGCACAGATTTAGAGCTAGAAGGGACATAAGGGCCATGAAGTTTAAGTCTCTCATTTTAAGGATGAGGAAATTGAGGCTTAGAGAGATGAGGGGTGGAGGACCTGTAGCCATGTTGTGAAGTTTGAATTCAGTTGAAGCGCTTGAGGAACTAGAGGGTCACATGTGGCATCGAGGTTGCAAGTTCCCCACCCCTGGATTAAGGGAATTGTCCAAGGTCACCCAGGCAGTGAGAGCCATAGCTAGAAATGTAACCCAGGAACTTCAAGTCTAAGTGAAACGTTTTTCCACTGAACCACACATCTCCTTCCTCTCAACAGAAAGAGGGTGAAGGAGGTGGAGTCAAGAAGACCTGAGTTCAAATCCTGCCTCAGATATGATTTGTATGGCCCTGATGATTCACTTAATTCACTTAACTTCTCTGTGCCTCAGTTTCCTAATCTATAAAATGGGGATGATAATAGCACTTAACTCTTAGGTTGAAGATTCAACGAAAGGAAGGGAAAAGGAACAAGCATGTATTTCGTGCATACTATGCGCCAGGCACTGTGCTAAGAAATTTACAAATTGGATCCTCACAACATCCTATTGCAAGGTAAGTGTTGTTATTATCCTCGTTTTATAATTGAGGAAACTTAGGGCAATAAAGGTTAAGTGACTTGCCCTGGGTCACCCAGCTAGTAAGTGTCTATTTGATTTGAGCTTAGGTCTCCTGACTTGAATCCCAACTGTACCAATATGTGAAGTATTTTATAAACCTTAATTTGTCACATAAATGTTAGTTATTATTATTATAGAATTGTTTTGCTCAAATATTCTTTTTTAGAAAGGAAGATTCTACACGGATGAGGTGTGAGTGGGATGGGGTGTTGTTGAGATGTGATAGATTTTTTTAAAAGTATAATATAAATATATATAATATATAAGTGTAATATAAATATAAACAATCATTTTAAGGGACAAAGAAAAGGTTTTTAAAAAACATTCTCTCTCCCATTTTACAAAGCATTTTATAAATATAATTTGTTCACAATAATCCTGTTAAGGATGGAAGGCAAGTTTCATTATCCTACATTTATAGTTGAAGAAGCTGGGGCTCAGAGAGATCAGGTTACCTGTCCATAGTCACATGTCTTACAAGTGTTAACAACCACTTTTTTTGCACTTTGCAAAATCTTAGGGTTTTTCAATGATAAACATTGAATTCTACCAAGTCTAGCAGCACCTATATTAGTCAGAATGATTGGATGATGGAGATTTAGTTAATTATTTTTTTTTTTAGTTGAGAAAGGTATGGCTTAGGGAGGGGAAGTCTCGTTTCATGAATATAAGCATAACCAAATAATTTTCATCTACATCATAATTTCCATAACCAATAAAGTAGCTAGGATGACTAGAGTGTAGCCCTGGGCAAGTCACTAACCTCTCTTAAGTTCAGTTTCCTTATCTGTAAGATGAGGCTAATAATAGGACCTATCTCCCAGGGTTCTCATAAGGATGAAATGAGATTTTTAAAAAGCACTTTGTGGCACAGTGAGCACCAGGCCTAGAGTCATAAAGACCTGAGTTCAAGTCTGGACTAGCTATATGAACCTGGGCAAGTCATTGAACTCTGTTTGCCTCAGTTTCCTCATCGGTAAAATGAGCTGAAGAAGGATATAGCAAATCACTCCAGTATGCTTGCCAAGAAAATCCCAAATGGAGTCATGAAGAGCCAGACATGACTGAAAATAACTGAACAAAAAAGCATTTTGCAACCTTAAAGCATTATATAAATGATCACTATTACAGTTAAGGAATCCTTTTGAATCATAGCAAGAGATGTTTAACATAAACATAAAAAGTTCCCAACTGGGAATCTTGTCTGAAATTGGCACAATGCTTTGCATACCCCTTTCTAGAGATAGAGGTTTAAGAAAAGGGTCAACATTGATCTACCTTGGGTTACCTAGGTAGTCCTAAAGTCCTAACTGAAGGCAAAAAGAGTAGAATAATCACTGAAGTTTTCTCCACTAGCCCCAGGTTTCTAAGAAATTACTATATTCTTCCATGAAGGGGTTTCAGAATTGAAGTGATACTTCAAAAAAAACAAACAAACTAAAACTAAGATTTAAAAAGTTCTAAGAAGAGCCAAGGGAAAATAGCAGTGTTAGCTGCATCCTTCTGTTTACAATATGTGGGGCATTTCTTCCTGCATAGAATACTACATCTGAGATAAGGATGAGAAAGGATAGCATTTGCAGCTACTCTCCCTGGGATGATAATTACAAGGCCTATCAGCTTATTGTGCTTTCTAGTATAAGCTGATCACCCACTGGGGTCAGAAGACAGTTCCCCACATTAAATAATCCTGCACACTTCTGTGGATTCGATTATCCTCTTAACATCTGGCTTGCGCTATTGGTGGAGCCAAGAGAATGGATTAGCTGAAACATTGCTCCCTTCTAGTCCTTACTGGCCTAGATGATAATCCTTCTCTTTCCTGAAATATCATACATTTGTACATTTGAAAATGTAAACTCTTCACTGCCCTCATCTCATTGTAAATATGTTTGCAAATATTGTTGATTTGACTCATCTTGCTTTGATGCTTTGAGGTGGCAAAGTGATACAGAGGATAGAGTGGAGGGCCTGGATTCAGGAAGGTCTGAATATACACTTATTAGCTATGACCCTGGTAAGTCACTTAACCTTTATCTGCTACCGTTTCCTCATCTGTGAAAGGGAGATAATCATAGCACCTACCTCCTATGTTTGTTGTGAAAATTAAATGAGATAATACTTTCAAAGTACTCAGTTCAGTGCCAGGCATATATCAGGTGTTTAGTAAATGTTGTTGCCTTCCTTCCTTCTTTCCTTTCCAATATGGACATTGCCTCAACCATTGCTGATCACAACCCCACCATACTTTCTCATCCTATGATACTCCTGTTCTTGGTTTTCCAAACTCATTGTCATGAACAAATATCTTGTATGATGGAAAAGTACTGCCTCTGGAGTCAGAATACCTCAGTTCAAGTCCCACCTCTGGGGATTACTACCTTGGTGACCTTGGGCAAATCATTTGGTCTCCTTGGGTCTTGGTTTCCTCAAGTGTAAAATGAGGGGTTTAGACTAGATGTCCTCTGGGAACCTTTTCACTTCTACATCTATGAGCCTATGAAAGAAGTAGATTTTGATTGCCCTGGAAGAGGGTCTAAATTCAAGGAAGTATAACCTATGCAATGACCAGAATGCCAAAAAATGTCTGATTTCCACTTCTAACCTTCACATTTGCCCTTTGATGGTTCTTGGATGTAGCAATTTCATTTATCTCTAACCTGTTGAATTACAATGTTGTTTATCTTCATGCCTCATTCATTATTTTTGGACTATCACACAGAATAAATTTTTTTCTCCCATGGAACTGATGAAATCTCCATAATGTCCCTAGACCCAATAAATCTAAGATCAACATATTTTCCCCACATTCAAGCTTTCCCCTACTCATGCTCAGCCTCAAACCTATATGTCTGGTATGCTATCAAGGGCCAATGATCTACACATATAAATTATTTAAGATTTACCCATTCAAATTAAAAGGCAGTATAAATTAGGAAGTGTTTCTTTGTTTCAGGCAGATAGAGTAAACATTTAAAAACTTTTAAAATTAAAAGGTGAAATTAAACTTTTCCACCTTTTTCAACCCAACTACTTTTACTATTTTCCTACCTCCTGGTACCTCTTATCAGTGCCTATCCACAGAAGGCTCTCAATGCATGTTGGTTTTTTTTCTTCAATGAAGATGTAAAGAGATTTTTATGTGCATAAAATGAGCTTAAAAGACCATTGACTGAGTTTAACATAATGGTGCCTTGATATGTAGCCTTCATCCACCAAATTTCCTTAGAGACTAGGTGTCCTTGAATTTGTGGTGGTAATAATAAGAGATGACACTTATACAGTGACTTAACCTTTGCAAAGTCCTTTAAAGCATTACTTTAGCTAATCCTTTCAAAGTCCTGTGAGGGAGGTGTGACATATGTATGCTATTATTAGCAGCTAGTTAGCACAATGTATGGAGCATTGGACTTAGAGTCAGGAAGACCTAGTTCAAATCTTACTAGATACTTTGTAGAGTCATGACCAAGGACATGTCACTTAATCTCTCTCAGTCTCAGTTTTCCTCATCTGTAAAATGGAGATGATAGTAGCACCTCCCTCACAGGGTTGTTGTGAGGTTCAAATGAGTTTGTGTTAAGTGTTAATATGTTAAGTGCTTTGTAAACCTTAAAGCTCTATATAAATGTGAGCCATTATTATCATTACCCTAATTTTACACATGAGGAAGCTGAGGCTTGGAAAAATTAAATGGATTTGACCTATGGTCACACATAAAACAAGTGTCAGAGGTAAGATACAAACCCAGGTCTTTCTGACTCTAAGTCCGAAACTATCCATTAAACTACATTAGTACCTAGAGTTTGAATGTAAATACTCCACTGGTTTTTCTGGAATTGTTTTGGGGGGAGACCATATTTGTAATGATATCTTTCAATGATATAGGATCACTGGGTGAGGAAACCATAACATTGTAAATGACATCTACTATGCAATTTAAAATATTGGAGAGTTATTTAAGGCACTAAGAAATTATTCGCACAAGATCATACAGTCAATAGGTATTGGAAACAGGTCTTTTTAAAAATTTAATGAACTTTTAAAAAAATGTAATATTGATTTTTTTTAAATTTTGAGTTCTAAATTCTCTCTTTTCCTCCTGCCCTTCCCTTACCATTTGAAAAGGCAAGCAATATGATACCTATTACTTGTGAAGTCATGTAAAACATATTTCCATATTAACTATGGTGCAAAAAAAGGCAAGAAAAAAGTGAAAAAACATGCTTCAATCTGTATTCAGAATTCATCAGTTCTCTCTCGGGAAGTGGATAGCATTTTTCATCATGAGTCTTTTGGAATTCTCTTGGATCATTGTCTTGATCAGAGTAGCTAAGTCTTTCACAATTGAACAATAATGTATATAATGTTCTCCTGGTTCTGCTCACTTCACTTTGTATCAGTTCATATAAGTTTCTAAGAATTTTTTTCTGAAACCATCTCTTGTCATTTCTTAGAACACAATGGTATTCCAATCACAATAATATACCACAACTTGTCCAACCATTCCCAAATTGATGGGTATCCCTTCAATTTCCAGTTCTTTGCCACTTCACCTCAAAAAGAGGTGCTATAAATATTTCTGAGCATGTATGTCTTTTTCTTTTTTCCTTCTCTAGAGGCATATTTTGAACCCAAATCTTCCTGACTCTGGGGCCAGTTTTCAATTCACATTACCAAGATATGACCTTATCTGGCCCAAACTGCACACAGATTAGATATGAGTAGGCTTCAATAAAGCCGCTGTTAGGAAATAAAAAAAAAATTCAAACCTCAACGTAAAGGGGGCAAGAGACAAGAGTTGAGAAAGTCAATGGAGGAAATGAGGATTAGAACATTCTACTTAAGGCTAAATTTAAAAAAGGAAAAAAATGTATAGTCTCTGCATTCCCAGAACTCCTATTTTGTCTGATCCACTGAAAGTTATTTGAACAAATAGTTCAGATGGGACTCAGAATATGGCCTGGATCTCTGATTTCATCATTGTTGGGAACTCACAGGTAAGAAAATTCTCTCTAACAATGTAGGTTGCCACTTTGTCTGCAACTTATGGCATTAGAGAATTGCCTGGAGTATAGAGAGGTGAAGTTACTTATCCAGAGTCACAAAGCCCATAGGTTTAAGAAGTAGGCTAGAATCCAGGTCTTCTCGGTTATGAGTCAAGATTTCTATCCCCTACCAGTGTGGGGAATCTGCAGCCTTGGGGCCATATGTGGCCTTCTAGGTCCTTGGGTACAGCCTTTTGACTGAGTCCAAGTTATACAGAACAAATAAATCTTTTATCACGGGAATTTGTTCTGTGAAGTTTGGATTCAGTCAAAGGGCTGTGCTTGAGGACCTAGAGGGCCACATGTGGTCTCAAGGCTGTAGGTTCCCGCCTGCCCTATGCCATGCTGCCTCTCATTTTTGCTAAAAGAAGGATTTTTATAAAGCATGTGTATAGGGAGGTCATGTGGTCTAGTGGAAAGGGCATTGGACTGAAGATCACGAGAAACCAACATCTGAATCCTACCTTCTGAGCTTCAGTTTCCTAATTAGTAAAATGAATATAAATAACAGTTGTAATGTAGTGCTTGCTTCATAAGATTCTTGCAAGACTCCACTGAAGATAATGTATGTGAAGCATAATTCCACCCCAAAAAAAAGTTTTAGAAAATATTCTTTTTTTCTACCAGAACTATGTTTCATTTATAGAAGGATCTCCTAAGGAAGAAATTCTCCCTGCCGATTCATATCATCACTTGTTCTGAAATACATAGATGTAGGTGCCAAGAGGTTAAGTGACATGCTTAGGGTCACACAGCCAGTAGGTCTCAGAGATGGGAACTGGACCCAGGTCTTCTTAACTCCAAGGCTAGCTCTCTCTCCTCTGTGCCATGCTTCTTCTCATATAAATGTAAAAATTTACTATTGGAAATCGATGATTTCATATTAAAGTTTCTCTGGAAGCCAGGGTCATATAGAAAAAGCCAATTTTACAACTTGTTAGGTGGGTTGACTGGATCAAAGACAGCATATCGAGCCCACTTCCCACAATTATTACATAACTGTGCCACCTTTCAGTTCGGCCAGCATGCCACCCAGAAACAGACCCTGGCATACCATATATTAAATGGGAGAAGAAACAGTTTGAGCTACAGGGCATATTCTAAGTAATAAAAGTCATCTCTATTTGGGGACTTAATTCCATAACAGCTGAGATTTATTTTAAATACTTTGCAATTCATATCATGGGCATTCCAATAGCAAAGATTAAAGATAATTGCATCTTCTCTGACACCAGCTGGAATAATCTTTACATCATCAGTTTCATGCTTCAGGACACTGGAGAAGGAATAGTCCTTTAAACAATCAGGCACTGCTGGAATGTTGCTAAGGGAATTTACCTTGGAGATAAATAAGTCTATTGTTGGGTCAATTCTATTCCAGGCAAGAGATCTTTGGAGGAATCCCAGAAAGCTCTTTCCTAAAGGAGACATTTTTCAGATCATGAGCTTCAGGATTTTTTAAGTAGATTATGTGTTTCTATAACAGTTAGCTCAACCCCAGGGCAGTGTGTGAAGTCAGTGTCATTTATGTTGCCATAGCATTTGGAAGATGTCTCAAAGGTTACAGATGGGAGGATATAATTTTCTCTTCTTTCTCCTACATGTTTCTATAACTATTTTCTGCTTTCCCTTGTTGTTTTTATCTGACTCCAGACTACCTTCCTAGTCAATTCACACTACTACCCTTCACTCACCCTACATTTATTCAAAATTGGCCTATTTGCTATTCTCTGAACTTAGCATTCTCTCTCCTATCTTTTTGCACAGGTTATTCCTTCATGCTGTGAATGCACACTTTCCTTCTTCTCCTTCCCCCCCCCCCCCCTTCTGAATATCCTTATCTTCTTTTAATGCTCAATTCAGTTACCACCTACTTTGTGAAACTTTTCCTGATCCCTCTGGTTATTACTGTTCTCTCACTTCTCAAATTAACTTGAATCTACTTATTTGTTTGCAATGGCATCTCCCAGGAAAATAAAAGCTACTTGAGAGAAAGATTTGTTTTTCTGTTTTGTCTAGCACAGTGCTAAGACATAGCAGGTCCTTGATAAGTATGCAATGAATTTTCTAATTTTTCCCCAATGTACATTCACTCAACCAGAGGTGCACTATGATTTTTGACTGCTAAGGGTCCTAGTGGATTGAATACTCTCTGGCACTATCTTCTATATCGCTGTTTCCACCTCCCCTTCTTGTCCTTTGCACCACTGTTCCTCCCCTCCAACTCTCCTCTGTTCCACCGCTGCCACTACAACTCTGTTGGACTAGCCTCTCTAATACTTCCAAACTCATTGATCCCTAACTCTTTTTCCCCAAGGGGAAAATAAATTCTAGTTATGCAGAATACAGCAGGATTGTCATCTCTCCCATTAGTATTAGTGAATTTTTGGTGAGACACATAGGGAAGAAATATATAATTGGAAGGCTGGGGAATGGGCCAGTGATTTCATTGATGTACAGAAATTCTTGTTGGAGAAATTCCTATTGATGTAGGTCAGTAGCTTCTCTACAATTAAGAGTCTAGAGAGTTACCTAGAGCACAGAAAAGTTAAGTGACATGCCCAGAATCACATACTCAGAATGTGTCAGAGGTGAAATTTGAACTCAGGTCTTCCTGGTTCCAAGGTCAGAGCTATCCATTACACTAGTTATCTCTTCCACATTGAGGGGGTTAGGGGAGCCCCCTTCCCCGTGATCTTGAAAATCCACATAAAAATTTTTGGCCCTCCCTTTGTATCAGAGAAGTCTGAATATTTTTTTTTCTTTTCCTTTTACAGTACCTTATTGTAAAATTTGGGTTAAGTATTTGGTCAAAGCCTATATTATACTGTACTATACATATATTTTATGCATTTCTGAGTTTCTAAATTTTTTCTATGTTGTTTCTTGGCCTTCATGTGTCACCTGTGGCTACCACAAAACTCCCCAAAAATTGTCATTTAATTTCTTATGCCAACCTATGACATATATAAAAACTGAGATAGGGAAAATCACAGTGTGGAAAAGATAACTGTATACTGTTTATCATGTAAGCAATGTAATTGGAAAAACAATAACAACAATAAACACAACCCCTTGCAATTAGAATAACCAGGTTGGATACAAAAAAGTGTGGAGAAAAGTTTACCTCTCTCTGTTCTTTGCAGGGGTAGAAGACTTTGGAAGTGTATTTCATAACCTGTTAGAGGGAGTTAATGTGTGAGATTGTTTTGCTAATTTTTGTTATAAGGAATGCTTTTCTAGATTGTTGAGTAGAGAGAGGGATATATTCAGAAATGGATGTGAGGTGAAAATAAATTTACCAATAAAAATAAGGTATATATTTTTTAAAGACACGGAAGAAAGGGCTAATAGAATGATGACTTTTCTTTCAAATACTTAAATAAACATAGATCTTTTAAAGTATATGGTCAGGTCATTGCATCGTGGAATAAAATTTTTCATACATGAGCCTATTTTTACCAACAGTTTCTCTCTCCTATATTCATCAGTAAACAAATGATAAATAATCTAGAAGTGTGATCACAGAGGTCACACTTCTAGAGAAACTCTGCCCTTTCCCCAGTGAGCAATATCTTGAATTTTATCATAGTATTCTACCAGAAACCATTAAAACCCTGTTGTTACCTCAAAGACCTACAGTGGATGCCACAAGTTGAGAAGACATCTGTTGCACTTTGAGAAACACAGATGGACAGAGGTGGAAGGAAATGTTTCAGTGTTTCATACACACTGGCTTTCTCTTCTTTAAACAAGACCCTTTTGTCCCCACATCCAAGCATCTGTTGCACACTGGGGTGTGTCTTGCAGCAAAAGCCATCGTGCAGAGGGTTTCAAAGCTTACTATTCTGCCTTTGGTGTCTCGTTCTCTGGATAAAAGAGGATGGCACTTAAAAACCTCTTGTAACTCAGATTTAAAAGCCACTGCTCCTCTTAATAAATCGCAGGATTTATTAAGATCTTGGGGCTACAAAGCACTACAGAGTACAACTAGTACAGAAAAGGAATCTGCTTTCTAAGTTCCCTGACAAGTAGTCATTCATCCTTCACTTGAAGACACATACTGTGTTTCAGAGGCATGAAGAGAATGGGAGAGTAAGAGGTCCACTGCCTCCAGAGACACTTCTGGATCAAATGAGATAATATTTTTAAAAGCACTTAGCACAGAGCATGGTACATAGTAGGTGTTATATAAATGTTTCTTCTCTTTCCCTTCTGGATGGCTCTAAATATTAGGAAAATTGTGTTTTTGGTTTTTGGTTGTTGTTGTATGCTGGGTTTTTTTGTTTTTATTTCACACCCCTCCCCCTTGTATGAAGCCTAAATCTGTCCCTCTACAACTTCTATCCATTGCTCCTTGTAATTTCCTCTACGGTCAAGTAGAACCTTCTTTTGCAGAATACTCCTTCAAATATTTGCAGGCATCTATCACATCCCCATCTTGTCTACTTAAAGTTAAATATATTCAATTTCTCCATCCTAGTAGAATGTAAATTCCTGAGTGCCAATGAATATTTTGTTTTATGTCTCTGTATTCTCAGTGCCAAGCCCAGGGCTTGGCATATAGTAGGTGCTTAATAAAGGCTTGTTGAAAGGAATTAAACTAAGAAGCCGAGGCCTCCAGTCCCTTCACTGTTTTGCTCAAACTCTTCTGACGTCACTTTAGCCATTCAGTATCCCTCCTTCAGTAGGGTGCCAAGGATTAAAACAGATGAGTCCAGATGAGTCTGACCAGGGCAGAGCACAGGACAGTGGTCTTTACTGGGGAGTCAGGCAGGAGGCATTTGTTTGCTCTGAGGGTGACTCGTGCCTTTGGGGAAAATGGACTGATTTCCGGACCACAATGCAACTTTGAGAAATTGTCTTTTGAACTTAAAATCCATCATAGCATGTGTAAGGTTGAAAGAACATACCCGAATAGAAAGATAAGTCAGGATAAAAGTAGATGAATTTAGCAGTTCATCCCCCTTTTGGAAGCCTGAAATCACACCGTGAGTACCGCTCTCAAGGCTTTTTATTTGTCCTCTTGCGCCCTCTAGTGTTCTTTTCTAACATAGCATTTGATTCATTTCTGTGCAAGATGCTAAACAGCAAGTCTTTCTTTTTTCTTTTTTTTTTTAACCACTATGGATGACATAAATTACCCAAGTGGCAAACTACACCCATATGTCCTAAATTTATTTTGGATCTTTGCAAGAGACAGGTAACAAGGAAGCTTTAGGCAATACTAGATGTGATTCTTTGCTCAAGTTTCTGTCAAGATCCCAGACTAATGCCCCACTCGAACACCCACAGCCCTGCAGTCCCAAGAGATTAATAAGACTTCAGGTCCTATCTCATTGACAAAGCCTCCTCTGAACCTCATTCCTGGAAATTATTTCTTTCTCCCTCTGGGGATTTCTCAGATTTCAGTCTAGTATGGTAGACTGGATATGTATGCTGGAAAGGTTCAAATTCTGTCTCTGCTGTTTATTTACTGCTCGACTCTGGGTGAGTCATTAAACCTCCCTCAGCCTGAGTTGCCTCATTTGTTAGATGAGCGGATTGAACTCCATGATCTTAAATCGCTTCCAGGTCTCAGTATTTGATCCTATGGTCCCTTTCATACTTGTTGTCTAATTTAAATTATATTCCTTTGCCTACATAATTTATCTTCCCAACTAGAGAGATTTTACCTGAGTACTACATAGTACTATATAGATCATATCTGATTTCATCTTTATGGATGCCTTTATGTCTAGATCATAGACTTAGAGCTGAAAAAGACCATAAGGGTTACTGAATCCAATTTCTTCATTTTATAGATGAGGAGACTCAGAAAGATTACACAATTTGCTCAGGGTCAGATAGTCAAACAGATGACATAGAGATATATAGATGATAGAGCATTCATTAAGTACCTACTATGTGCCAAGCAGGCAGCTGGGTGATACAGTGGATAGATAGCCAGGCCCAGAGTCAGGAAGACTTCTTTTCCGAAGTTCAAATCTGATCTCAGACACTTACTAGCTGTGTGACCCAGGGAAAGTCACTTAAACCTGTTTGCCTCCTTTTTCTCATCTATAATACGAACTGGTGAAGGAAATGCCGAACCATTCCAGGATCTTTGCCAAGAAAACCCCAAATGGGGTCACAAAGAGTCAGACACAACTGAAAACAACTGAGCAGCAACAATAAAATATGCCTTGCACTGCGCTAAGCATTAGTGATTCAAATGCAAGGAAATACATAATCCTTCAAGGACCTTACATTCGAATGGGGCTTTACTTTAAATGGCAGCAAGAAAGTGGAAGGCGGTGAAAATGGTGGAATTGGTGGTATAGGATAAAGATGGTTGGAGAAAGAATAAAGAAATGTAGAGAGTCTCCTGGAAGTAAAGGATTCCTCTTGAAATTAAAGAGAGCCACCAATCAGCAAAGTGGGGCCTGAAGGCAAAGTTTGTTTGTTTGTTTTTTTTTCCAGGGTGGGAAGGTGGTATCTGAAAGTGAAGAAGTTAGAATTTAAAGACAAGTCTCATGGACTCCATGCACTACCCACCACACCAGAGGGACCGCATGTAGCTCATACAACTCCTGAGTACTGCCCGAACCAGATTAAAATATAATTGGGAAATATTTAACAAAATAAATAAAAATAAAATAAAACATAGCTAATGTAAATATGTGATTTTTCTAAATCAATACACAGCTTGCAGAGATCCATTTTTGTTTGAGTTTGACACCAAAGAACTATACCATATTTCATCTAGTATACTGTATTCCATACATAAGTGGGTGCTTAATTGATAGTTAATAATTGGTTAACTTAAATTGAAAGACACCTAGGACTTGGGTGGGTAAGGAGAGAAATCAGTTGCAAGATAAGAGCCCTACAGTGTCTTGGACCCTTCAATGCCAAAATATACTGTTCCTGCAGAGGTAAGGGTTGCCTGGAAGAAATGAGCCCATTGCTAAAAGGCAGCTTTTCATAAGAAACCTGTCAGCACAAATCAGCCTCCTGGGATTGAACCACAGTGTGGTGACCCGCCTCATTCTGGGCCCTACCTTGCCACCACCTCATCCTATGGACTTTGCATCTGTTTATTCGTCCTGTCATCCAGCCTTGGTACCTGGCTGACCTACTGCTTCCTCTTCAGCTTGCTTGTTCCAAGGAAAAGTCTAAGCTTCCATCTTCATCCTGTTCCAACTTCTGGCTCGTCCTTTCTCTGACCTTAGCTCTCATCTCTTTGTAGACACCTCAAACTCACCTGTCTAAGCAGATTCTGGCTTTAATTAGTCATGTGCAACACCTATACCCTGGGCCTAGACCTCAGATGAGATCCCACATAATCATAATTAATATACCTTTGGCTTGACCCACCCACAGCTCAGATTAGAAAATCCTGGAACTCATCCCAGTCAAACCTGGCTGAACCTCTCCCACCCTCAGCAGTTTCTACTCCATTTAGCATTTTGAAAAACATAAGGCTGAATTCTGAGAGAGCATAGTTCTGTTATTTAGACGTATACAGGATCTCATCAGTTTACCCTGATAGAATGGAAACTTCTCATGGGCAGGAGTTATTTTGTTTATATCTTTGTATCCCTAGCACCTATTATACCTGTTATACAGTAGGCACTTAATATACGCTGGTTGACAGCCTCTTTACTTATGCAGATAGCAAGCCCTCTATATCTTTTCATTCACTGAGCATCTTGTCCATGGTTTTCCATGTGTTTTATGGAGCATCTACCCAATACACTGGAGACCTTTATTCGACTCTTTTACTATCACAAAGGTTCCAGGAGATCAGGAAGATTATGCCCCTATTATCTTTTATTCTCAGTACACGATGGACCCACCTCCTTTTCTAGTTATATAGGGTCTTGATGATATCTTTTATGCCAGTTCTTGCACACAAATCATTCTTCATAACATGCTGCAGCCTCTACACCTCCACTTGTATTTCTTCATTATCATTTCCTATAGTTGTGAGTTTTTATCATCATGATTCCCCATGATTCACAGGCATAGAGCACCACTAGGAGAATATTGCTGTTAAATCATTCAAAGCAACATGGATAAAGCACTGGGCCTGAAGGCAGGAAAACCTGAGTTCAAATCCCACCTCTGATGCTTACTAGCTGTGTGATCCTAGGCAAGTCACTTTGCCTCTGTTTGCCTCAGTTTCCTCATCTGGAAAATAGAGATCATAGTAGCGTCTACCTCCCAGAGTTGTTGTTAAGACGTAATATTTGTAAAGTGATTTGCAAATCTTCAAAGTGCTGTATGAATGCTAGACATAGTTACTATTTCCTTTATTGGGTCTAGTCAATGTATAAAAACTGATGGACTCAGTATTCTGCTTGCCCGCTTGTCTTTTATACTCTGAATGAATGAACATACAGTTATTTATTAGCTCCTTTCCTAGCTCCACTCCCAAATTTTTATTTGGGAATCCACTACACCACCTAGCTGCCCATTTCCCCGATATATTATTCAAAATCAATTCATCCTGGACAAGTTAATCTCTATCTGATCATAGATTTAGTGCTGAAAGTACTCTTTGAGGTCATCTATTCCAAACCTTTCATTTTATTGATGAGGAAACTGAGTCCCAGAGAGGTTAGTCACCTGGCACTGTGTATCTGAGGATACAAAAGAAAGGCAAACATAATTCTCGCCCTCAGAGAGTTCACATTCTAAGGAGGCAGATAACATGTAAATAACTAGGTCCATATGAGATAAGTTACAAGCCTGTGGTCACCGAAGTGGCTAGTGGCAGTACAGGGAGCTGAACACCTGGATCACATACTTCTGAATGCAACACTTTATCCTCTCCATGGTGTTCCCTACCAACACAACCTTTGTCCACCTTGGTGATACCATGGCATTCTTTTGTAGAACTCCCAAATTTTTGCTATTCCCAAATAGCTACAACCTGTAGTTAGATTAGTATAAATTCTTTGCCTGCTACTTTAACAACATCACTGCTAAATCTCTTCTCTCCCCATATTATTTACTCCTCCCATTCCAGTGAAATGCAAAAGTTTGACCATTGACTGCAAATTGATGTACCAGCTAGCTCCATAATACCTGTCTTTTTCTGATTTCCACACTCTTCCTCCCAGCCAACATGGCTTCCTTTCGGCTTCCCATATACTTGAGTAGTATTCCCTCCCTAGGTTCCAATATTGTTTAAGAGGTTCCACACACATGAGACAGCCTCTTTCCTAACGTGTTAAAGCCAGGAATTCTTAACTTTCAGTCAATGGACCCCAGGATGGATAGATTTCAGGGGGTTCATGAACTTGAATGGAAAAAGTATATCTTTATCTCAATATAATTAGTTTTCTTTGCAATCTAAATATTTTATTTCATGCAATTAAAAATATTATTCTTATGTATTCGTGGGTGCCAGGTTATCAGAGAGATCCAAGACACAAAGGAAGGTTAAGAACCCATGTCTGAAGTCTACTATTCTTTGGATATCTTTCCTTGATTACTATTCCAGTTGTCCCCAAAGCAAACTTTAAAATCATAGAACTTTCTTACACATATTAATTATGATCATACATTTTATTCAATCACAGTCAGTGGAACAAAGTAGAGAATGGACTAGCCTAGGAGTAAGGAAGGCTTGGGGTTAAATTTGGCTTCTAACATACTAGCTGTAGGACCACTGACAAGTAACTTAATCACTCAGTTCCCCCAGGCAAAACTAAGACCACAAATCACAGATAATTTGACTATTTGAATTTGGCAGAAATACTTTCCAGTAGAAGAGATCCTTGCACTGATGAAATTAAAGATTTGGAAACTTTCTTTTGCTGTCCCAACCCATCTACCAATTCTATCACCAGCTCCTTTAAAGCAGAGGCTATATTTAGTCTCTAGTGTAATGTTTTCCTCTATGTGGGAACTCAAATACTTATTAACTATTTTTTTGTACAGCCATTCCCCAAAGTAATCATTCTACTTCCATACTGAAGTCTAATAACAGTCTTACATTCACTTTTAAAGAAAGAAAATCAATTTCACAGTATCTTTAAATACTATAATAAAGCTGATGAATGAGAGTTTTTGTAATCCTTCTTTTAAAATTAGAAAACATAAAGCAAAGAGATATAAAGTGATTGGATCATAGAGAGAGGAGCCATAATCCATCTACAGCATGATAGTAACCTCGTTTTGCCCAGTGGATTTTTGTTTTAGAAAAAATGTTCATTTTCTTTTATCTATACCTGACCACCAGATTGCTTGCCTTTTTTCTCTTTACATTTCAATGTTTATGAAATAATACAGTTCTATTTATTTTTTTAGAAGAAAAGGGAACTAAAAACAAACTGTAGGATCTATTGACATTCACTTCAATTCAGTCAAACATTTTTATTAAGTGCTTATTATGTTCCAGAAACTGTGCTAGGTATTGGGACAAAAATGCAACATTCCCTGCCTTCTCAGAGCTTATGTGCCATTGGGAACAAGGAGAGAATACTACACACAAACACATAAGTAAATTCAAGATAATATAAGGTGGATTTTGTTGTTGCTGTTCAGTCTTTTTCAGTCGTATCTTACTCTTTGCGGCCCCATTTAGGGTTTTTTTGGCAAAGGTTAACTAGAGTGGTTTGCAATTTCCTTCACCATCTCATTTTACAGATGAAAAAAACTGAGGCAAACAGCATTAAATGACTTGCCCAAGGTCACACAGTTAGTAAATATCTGAGGGTGGATTTGTACTCAGGTCTTCCTGACTTTAGGCCCACCACTCTATCCACTGTGCAGTGGCACATAATAGCTGCCCTAATAGGAGGTGGAAAAGAGAACTAATTGTGGGTGCTATCAGAAAGGGCTTCACAAAGGACGTGGCCTCTGAAACTAAACTTGGAAAAAAGGTGCAAATTGAAACAGGCAATAGGGGAAAAGGGTGTCCCTCATTCTAGTATGGGACAGCTTGTGCAAAGACAAAGAGAGAGGAGTGGGAATGTATAGTTTGTGGAACAGAAAGCAGAGTAGTTTGGTTAGAACATGGAGTGTGCAAAGGGGAGCAATATGAAATGTCTGTAAAGTCTGTAGGGGGAAGCAAAATGTGGAGGGTTTTGAATGTCAGACGGGAGTTTCAGTTCTACCTTAGAGGGAATATGGAGTCAATGAAGATATTTGAACAGAGAAATGACATGGAGTCATTTGTGTCTTGAGAAGAGAAATATGGCAGCTGTGTGGAGAACAGATGGCAGAAAGTAGAGACTAGAGGCAGGGAGACCAACTGGGAGGCTATTGCAATAATCTAAGTGAGAGGAGATAAGAGTGTGAACTATAGTAGTGGCCATGTGAGTAGAGCAAAACCAGTTTGATGTGAGGAAAATAGAATCTACATTAGTTGGCAACTGATTAAATATGAAGGTTGGGGGAGAGAGATGAGAAAGTCAAAGGATGGGAAGAGAAGGGACAAGCATTTATCAAGTACCTACCATGTGTCAGGCACTGTGTGAAGCACTTTACAAATATTATCTCATTTGCTCCTCTCAATAATCCTGTGAGGCAGATGCCATTATTATCCCAAGTTTACAGATAATGGAGGCAAACCGAGGTTAAGTGAGTTTTCCAAGGTCACATAACTAGCTAGGATAATAACAAACATTTATATAGTGCTTATTATGTGCCAGGCACCGTGCTAAGCACTTTACAAATATTGTCTTATTTTTTCCTCTCAACAGCCCTGTGATGTAGACATTATTATTATCCTCATTTTATATTTGAGGAAACTGAGACAGATGGAGGTTAAGTGACTTGCCCAAGATCACTTTGCTAGCTGGTTTGATGCTAGATTTGCACCCAGGTCTTCCTGACCCCAGGCCCAGTACTCTATTCATTGTAATACCTCGCTGCCTCTAAACTACCTAGCTGATGACTCCAAGGCAACAAACCTGAGTGATTAGAAGAATGAGTAACAATGATATACATTATCTATCAACAGGGACAGAAAGAATTAAATAAAGTTTTCTGGGTATTTCAGGATGTATCCTATTAATGAAAATGTTAGAAAATCACATTCATACATCACATGAAGATTTACAATATTTTTCCCCTCAAAATAACCCTTTGAGTTACAAAGATCTAACTTTGAATCCTGTTCCATGACACTGGGCAAATCACTGAACTTCTCTCTGCCTCAGTTTCTTCATGTATAAAATGAGAATAATAATAGCTTCTTCCTCACAGGGTTATTGTAAGGATAAAATGAAATCATGTTTGCAAAGTACTTTGCAAACCATTAAATGTTACATAATGGTAAGCTGCTATTATTTTACATATGAGGAAAATGGGATGTGGGGGTTAAATGTAAAATGACTAGATGGATTCTGAAGTCTCTTTCTGTTCTAAGACCCTGTGGCTAAATAAGGGAAAATATAATGAAAATATAAACCTCTAAAACCTAAATGTTCCACCAATATCTAAGTATTATTCCTAGAAGAAACTAAGGCATCATAAGAATTTTGGGTGTCTTTAAATAAAAGAGTTCTTTAAATATATATGCATATATGTGTGCATTATATGTATATATGTATACATATGTACATACATATATACACACATACACATATATACATATATAATATACACACACATTAGGGGAAATTTTTCTAATGAAGTTTTACAATCTTATGTGACATAGCTCAACAGTGAACTGTGTAACTATTCCTGGAGAATTACATAAAGTTTGTATTTGTTTGTTTTTCATTAAATAAGTTGGAGCCATGGAAAAGAAAAGTTTGTGCAAAATAACTGGTTGAGGGTGAGGTCTCTGGTGGTCAAGATGATTTTCCCCCTCCACTATTGATTACTTTGCACAGATGTTGACCTTTTAGCAGATGACAAAGAAAAGCTTCCAAGCTGGAAAAGCCATTCTTTGGAAATCCTAAGCAGATTGATCTAGTGTTATAATCAAGTTTAATTGCTAAGCTCTCAGTATCAAGAGGCACAGTTTTACATTTCTGTAGCATCTTTGTCTCTGAAGAACACCAAGCATCTACAGTATACAAAGGTATTCAGCACATTAAATGGAGAAAATTTTATATCCTTTGAGCTTTATTTTCATTCATTCATTCAACAAAGGGAGAGGAGCGAATGGAATAAGTATTTCTATAGTGCCTATTTTGTGCCAGGCACGTTGCCAAGTGCTTTACAAATATTATATCATTTGATCTATAAGAAAAAGCATCTATTACATGCCCACTGTGTAGTTTAGTGGGGAAAAATGCTGGATTTGGGACCATATAGCCTAGGTCAAAATCCTAGGTCTGCAAATTATTGAGTGACCTTGAACAAGTCACAATCTCTCTGGACCTTAGTTCTAATTCTGTAAATGAAGGTGGTTAGAGCAGAGAACTTCTCACATCCCTTTAAATTCCAAATATGTTTCTATGATGCTATTAAATCCTGGTTGTTTTACTCAACCTTGAAGATACAAAGACAAAAAGGAAATTCTGACCTCACAGAATTAACATTCTACTGGGAGATACAACATGTACAAAGATAAATAAATGCAAACTCAAGACAAAGCAATGTCAGATGTCAAAGAGGTCTAACAACTGGGGAGATCAAGAAATGTTTTCTGTAGGAGGTAACAACTGAGCTGATCCTTGGAGGAAGCTAGGAATTCTAAAAGGTAAAGATGAGGAAAGAAGGAGAGCATTGCAGGTATGAGGAGAAGCCCTCTACATAGGCATGGAAGCAGTAATGCTATGCCCAGTGAATGAGCCAATTTAACTGCCACATATAGAAGTCTAAAAAGGTAGGCTGAGGCCAGTTTGTGAAGGGTACTTTTAGTGTTAAAAAAAGTTTGTATTTAATTCTAGAGGCAACAGGGAAATAAAACTTACACTGTTGGTAAAGGTCATATATCACTCTGTAGAGCCTGGGCTATGTTTAATAAACTTATTAATAATAATAGAAAAAAGGCTCATATATTTGTCTTCTCGAAACACCCATGTTTTTGTATTCCATTTCATTTTAATTTTCTATAGCTAAAAGGACAGCCCTAGCTGGTGACTCCAAGGTTATCTCTTATCAATTAGGGCAATAGAATGTTAGAACTAGAAGGAATCTTGGAGATTATCTCATTCACAGTCTTTAATTTCCAGATGAAGAAACCAAGGACCAGACAGGTGAAAATACTTGCCATTTATTAAATAAATGGCAGAGCTAAGACACTGTATTTCCAATAAGTCACCATCCAACTTCTATTTGGAAAATCTCCAGTAATGGAGAGTATAGAATGTACTGAGGCAGCCAATTCTGTTTTTGGACAACTTGGTTTATAGGCTTATGAGCCTATAATTATAACATTATGACTATAATATTATATTATAGTACAATTTGTATAATATTATTCTAATACAATATCAATATGTTGTGTATTATTATAATATAATGATTATCAATGCATTATATAACACTGTCATATTTAATGCATGTTATATATTATACTATAAATATTATATACAATATGATAATGTGTTATATAGAATTATATAATTATAATTCTATAGAATTTAGAGTTAAAAGAGACCTCTGAGATCATCTAGTCATGTCCAATTCCTTTACTTTAAAGAAAAGGAAAGTGAAGCCTAGAGGATTTAAATGACTTTTCTAAGGGTCATAAGGTTGTTGTGTTTGTCCTTTGTTCTCAAGGAGGACCATGACATCAGGAAGATGATGACATGACTTGGAATTGATTTTGATTTGAGAGAGGAAGGGCTGTGCAAGGTCAGTAGCCTCACTTTTTCCTCCAGAGCCATCTGGGTTAGGTGGCCAGATATTCATCAGGATAACTGTAGATGGCCCAGGATGCAATGGGAGACCCTGGCCCTTTTAAGCTAAGGTCTTTTCAGGTTCTCACTCTGAGGAAGGTAATGCCCATTCAGTGAATAGGCCTCTTTAAGAAGTGAGTCAAGGGATGCCAATGGCAGACCTAGGATTTGAACCCAGATCCTCTGACCCCCTATTCACTACTTTTTCCTCTTATTTGCACTGACCCTCCAAAAACTCTTGGCAATTTGCATTTCTATACACTGTTTCTAGTAACAAAACACTTTCCTCACAACAAAGCATAAATAGACAGCATCAATAGTATTAATCTCCATTTTTACAGATGAGAAAAAATCTCAGAAAGGTTAAGGGCATTGCTAATGGATTCCAAAGTCAGAAATGAAAGAATGTGTTAAAATGTCATAGTGAAAAAGGGGAAAAATAAAAATTTATATTGTAGAACACATATTATATAATTTAATCTATCTTATGCAGAAAGGTTATTGTAATAAAAAATTCAAGTTTCAGAAACATTTCAATGTTGAGTTAAGGCATTGTTTTGAAGCAGGGATACCTACTGAGAAAATCTTTGTTTAAGCTGCAGAATAACACTTTGTACCTAAATGAGAAGAATAACAAGGAGGAAGAATGGTGGAGCAAGGTGAAGATTGCATTGGAAATCAGGCACCCTAGATAGAGCTCTATGAGTACAGCGCTGGTGACAAACTGAGTCTACTGTCCAAATACCAGCCAGTAAGTATGAAAAAGTATTGAATTCTTTAGCCATGAAAATTGACGGAACAGTTAAAAATCCAAAATGATCATTAGTACTGAGTAGCTCCCTCCTACCTACTTCCTACATTTTTGGAGGAAAAAAAAGGAGGACCTAGAAGATTCAAAGAATGATTCATTTTATATAGTATTTAAGTATTAATTGAATCATTAATATTCTTAACCTTTGACCATTGGTCTGCTTATCCTACTAGAGCAACAACTAAATTGCAAACTCCTCTTCTAGAGTGTAAATTTCTTGAATCACCCTAATACTGATATCCTCATTTTAAATGAAACCAGAAGCCATAAAGAAGTTGCAACTAACTTCTAGGGCTATATCCCAAAGAGATCATACAAATGAGAAAAGGAACCACATGCACAAAAATATTTTTTCTGTAGTGGCAAACATTTGGAAATTGAGGGGATGCCCATCAATTGGGGAATGGCTGATCAAGTTCTGGTATATAAATGTAATGGAATACTGTTGTGCTATAAGAAATGATGAGCAGGCAGACTTCAGAAAAACCTGGAAAGACTTGTATGGACTGAGTGAAGTGAACAGAACCAGGAGAATGTTGTACACAGTAACAGTTATGTTATATGATGACTAACTTTAATAGACTTGGCCCTTCTTAGCAATGCAAGGATCTAAGACATTTCCAAAAGTCTCATGGTGGAAAACACTATTCACATTCAGAGAAAGAACTATAAAGTTTGAATGCCGATCAAAGCATACCATTTGCCATTCTTTTCTTCTGTTTTGTTTTGTTTCCTCTTTCTTGTAGTTCCTTCTATTGGTTTTAATTCTTCCTTAAAACATGACTAATGTGAAAATAAGTTTAATAGGAAAGTATATGTAAAGTCTATATCAGATTGCGTGCTGTCTTAGAGAGGGAGGGAGGAGGGAGGGGGAGAAAAATTTAAAACTCAAAAGCTTATGGAAGTGATTGTTGAAAAATTAAAATAAATTAATAAAAAAATAAAAAAAGAAGTTGCAGCTAAATGGAAGGATAGTTAAATGGCTCTCCTTGCAGAGAAGAATGAAAGATTTAGAGGAGTTGATTGTATCACGGAGTACTTGTCTAGCTCTCCTTGCAGTAAATCAACTCTCATCTGTGGCTCCAAGAAGCTGTAGCATGAGCTGTGATCACTCCTGTAAACCATCTGGACAGATGGGCTAAACAAGGTTGAGGATAACCCATGAACCTCAAACCCATTGGTGAGTTAGGGGTTGTCTACCCCAAGCAAGTGAAGACTTCCCTCAGCAGAATGGGTGAATGAGAACAATTTGCTGCAGTGGCCATGAAGGAGGCTGAAGCAAGCATTATGGAGAGGCTAGAGCTTGGTCAGCCATCAAAGATGCCAAAGTCATCCACTGCATCCTGAACCATTTCCAGTCAACTTGACTTTTGTCTTGCCACTGGACTTCAATGACTTAGGAAGAGAGTGAGGATGATGACTTTGCACAGCTCTGCCTCGCTTAAACCCAATTCACTCACAACAAGACATCACCCATGATGTCACAGGTCTTCTTCAAAAGCAAAGGACAAACAAAAACAACAAACATAAAGAGAAAAAGCAAAAAGACCATGGAGAATATAAGTGCAGTTCATGTGCCACAATCTATTGAACAGGTTGGAGAAACAGACCATATCACAAGCTTAACAAGGTCCTTCAAACAAAGTCAACTTGTAACTTGGTACTTGGTGAATTCATTGCAAAGGTCAAAATGTTTAGAAGTGCTTGTAAATTTGGAAAGGCTTGTAAATTACTCAGAAATATCATACCTGCATGTCATGAATACTTTCTTACACAGCTAAGTGGCGCAGTAAATAGTAAGTTGGTCTTGAACTTAGGAAGACCTGAGTTTAAATCCTGCCTCAGATACTTGTTAAATGTGTGACCCTAGGCACATCCTTTAACTTCTCTCAGCCTCAGTTTCCTTATCTGGAAAGTGATAATAATAGCACCTACTTTGTATGGTTGTTGTGTTTTACATACATACACATACATATGGGTGTATGTATACATAACTTTGCTAACTTTGAAGTACTATAGAACTGCTAGCTGTTATTATTCAAGAAGAAATTGGAAGACACTGGGCATAGTGACAGAAGGAGAAGGAAGAGGAAACTACTTAAATATTTGAATACATCAAATATTGAACTTAAATATTACTATTACCTAGACAAGTTGTATAGATAAAAAACAATCACCGTGAAGAAGACAAAAAAAATCTATTTCAGAATCTATTTCAGCCAGCAAACACTTAGCCTCTTTTTCAAGTAAATGAAGCAAATGGAAAGTTTAGGCAGTAATTAATTTAGAAAAAAATTTGGGGGATTTTTGTAGACTGACTCAACCATCTTACATGTAAATCAAAAAAGTGAATGTGATCCTTTGATACATAAAGGAAGGCAGAGTGTCCAATTCTGGTCCCTGACTCTCTCTTGGCTTCCTTGTTCAGATAATATTTGGAGTTTTATGTTGAATTATTTTAAAATTGCTTGTGTGAGAAGTGAAATGGACTGCTTTAGGAAGTAGTGAGTTTCTCATCTGGTCTTTAAACAAAGGCTGACGACCACTTTTTGCCATTTTGGAGGGAATTATTTTTGAGGTATCAGTTGTTCTAGAGAGACTCTGAAGTCCTATCCAACTCTGAAAATGTATGACAGCAGCAACTGGCAACACTTATTTAGAAGAAAAACTCATTTGCAAATCATAAGTGAAAAAATAATAGAATGTATTTAGAAGTGTCACCTCAAAAAACAGATAATGGAATGAAAAATAGGCCTACAAAAATGTTGGCATGATACCCACCTATTCCTAATCAACCTAAGCCAATATAGAGATGAAATGAGAAGTAAGACCTCAAATAGATTCAAAATGAAATTGATTTACCAGCATTTTTATGATGAGCTTTTTAAATCATCATCAATAGCAGTGAAATTAGTACAACTGAATGTCAACACCAAAGTACCTGGTGCGCTATATATGTGGAAATAGAAATAACACTTAAGAAGACGAAGTTAGCAAAAGGATGAACTTGACTGATACTCCCAGAAGAAATCTATCATGTATGTGAAACATTAAAAAAACCACGCAACTCAGGGATAAATTTCCAAAGTATATCAAAGAACAGAAAATTTAAAAAGAGAAAAGATCAGGGACAGTCATAATATAGAATACTAGTAGGTTTTTTTGTTATTGATTAGAGAAAAAACACATTTGACTTGAAACAAAATAGAGCCTTAATATGTTAAGATGATCCAAAATGCCTTGATAGATGAACCAGTGTTTTTCATTGAATTCTCTGATTGTCAATTTTTTTTGCTTAAAAGCATAGAGATACATGCTTTTAAACAAAGTATAAGATAAACATATATGTCTGCCAAAGATTTTTGTCATTGTAATTGTGCATGTCTTATGCAAAATTCAAATAGAAGATAATGAAATTATCCAGATGTTCCTTTTTGCAGATGACATTGTACTGATTGCATCAAACCCCAGAGTATTACATTTCTCCTCAATGATATCTGCAGCCACTTAAAAGAAATTCACCGAGCAATCCACACAGGAAAAACCAAGTGGAACAAAAACATATATTGTCCAAATTACAGAATGCAGTTAGATAGGTACCCCAGTAGTTTGGCCATCAGTGGTGGTTGCACCTTAGACAGGTACTACAGATAGACAATAGTACAGGTATAGAATTAAAAGAGAAGAGAAGCATCTGGATGACATTTAAGAAATTGTATGATATTTCCAGTGTTCTCAGATTGTTTCCTATGGAAAAAAAAGCCCATGTTTTCAAAGCCAATATTTTCCCAATGATGCTAGGGGATGATGGGTCATTAAATGCTACAATCCCAGAAGCAAAACAACATGTTCCCTAAAGAGCATTACATGATGCATGGTTGACATAAGTAGATTTCAGCATCTTACCCATAATGACCTATATTCTAGAAGCGGCATAAAAGATATCAGTAAGATCATCTATGACTAGAAGAGAAGGAGGGTCAACCATGAAACAAGAGACTGACGGCACAGTTGTCACACTAAGATCTATGGAACATTCAAACATCTGTAGGAAGACTTTCAGTGATTTAAGTAGAACCTCTAAGGAAAAGAATGAAATTGAACAAAGTAAAAAGACATAATGGTTGCATTCTATACAATGAAGTACTGTACTTCACTGGAAGAACAAAGAGGAAGGAGAGAGAGTTTTTACACAACTTTCATTTCCAAAGACATTTCACTCAACCCCCCTCCCCAGCTAGCTAACCTTTGTAACTAACTAACTAAATACATAAGAAAAAAAAAGCAGTCAAGCGAAACAAATCGACACACTGAGTCAGAGAGTATATGCAATATTCCACACCCATAGTAGCCCACCTCTTCAAAAAAAAGAGATGTCCCCTCTTTTTCTATGGGAATTTTCAGTGCTCTCTCAAAATAAGTATCTGCCATGGGAAGCGTTTTTTTTTTTTGATTAGCCCACCCGATGATGATTCATCTTTTACTCAACTTTATGTATTTGGTACTTATGCATTCTGTTTGTGCTGTATTATTGTTTATTGTTTCCTGTTTAATTGGAACATTTTAATGTCCTTTCTATGTAGAAGGTGAGTTCTCAAAAATCTAAGGCTATGTCTTCTATTTCTTTTAGTATTCTTCCTTAAGGTGTAACAGGTTGTGCACATGGGGCACACAATACATATTCTTGACAGTCTGAGTTCCCTTGGGTGCATCCCCTCCTGCTGGCAAAATAGGTAGAGAAATTCACTGCCCATTTTTATTGCCTTCTTGCTTTAAAACTCTACTGGGCAATTGTTTTCCAACATACTCTTTCACAGCTGGTGGTAATATCATCTCAATCTCTTAAACTATTCCTACATTTGAAAAACAACCTAATAGATTAAAAAAGTTAAGTTTCCAGATTTCAGGTGATGACCCTCAACCTTGAGTTCTATTTAAATTAACATACATAATTGTAAATGCACTTTATAAATTCAAAATACTATAAATAGCTCCTTGTATGAGAGTTTGTGGTAAGTGCCTTTGTATAGAACACTATGCTCCAGGAATGGAAGAGGCCTATAATTAACTACAGGTTAAAGGACTATCTGGATTCACTTAGAAATTGGACTAAATTCTGACTCAACTAATGAGTAACTGTTAATATCAAAAAAGTTAAAGACCTCCAAAATGTTATCTCATAGGAAAATTATACATCTCGAAATGTTTCCCTTTTCGTGTACTTATCTCTGAATGACCACATAGGCCCTTGTGATGTTGAGCAAGCAACTTGGAGCTATTAAAAATAACTAGAATCAACCTCCTGATGGTTTGAGGAGAGAAAAGAAGAAGGAGAGAGAAACAAGCAGAGTTTTTGCTCAAAGGCTTTTTAGGTTGTTTGTTCCATTCCCTTTCTATCTGCAGTTCTGTTGGAGCTATGACTCCATGGAACGAGATGTCTTTCCCAGGATAAGCTGATCCCCTGAAATTTCATCATTGTACTCCTAACTCATCTTTGGATACTCAACATCTCCCTGACTCCTCTGACTGGAGGGTTGGAAAGTAGATCATTAAACTCCTTTTAAAGTTTCTTTTATAACCCCTTTTATAGATGGCTGGGACATGGACTTTACAATTAACTTTGCACTTTTTGTTTACATCTCTGCTTAGTTTTAATTCCACAGAACATGGCTGGGTACCACCTGGTGTCCTCACCTTTTCTAGTTTCCTTTTGTGTTTTGTCTTCCCCTGGTAGATTGTAACTCACTGGGGCAGAGACTGTCCTTCTTTTTCTTATTTGTATGCCCAGCACGTAGCACAGTGCCTAGCACATAGGTTCTTAATAAATATTTGTTGTATTGAATGGTATGGTATTGTATTGAATGGTATGGTATGGTAGGGAGTCAAGAAGACCTGAGTTCAAATCCGGCCTCAGATGCATATAACACTTACTAGCTGTGTGAACCTGGGTAAGTCACTTAACTCCATTGCCTAGTTAAAAAAAAGAAAAAGAAAAAAAGAAAAAAGAAACATAATTGGTACCTAAAATGCTTATTGATTGATTGATAACTTTGTTAATGTTAAAATTGCAGCATTCATAGCCATAGAGGAATCCAACTAGATGCTCCTTTTGTCTGGGTATTCTTTCCCTTTACTCTCTTCAAATGATCTCTATACCCTCTGTACTGTGAGCATAGAGGAGGGGCTCAAACAATATATTGTGAATGAACTATTTCATTATTAAAATTTAAAATATTATTTAAAATATAAAAATTATTACAATCATTAAATATTATTTTGATCAAAGAAAATCAAGTTAAGGCAATGATATTAGTAAACATAGAAACTATGTTGCTTCTGCTACTTTATTGTACATTCTTATTCTCATCTTTTTTTCTTAACAATATAGAAGGTTAGCCTGAGAATAATTTTAATGACACACTACCAATTTCACAGAATGGATTTTGAATTAGCTAAATGCAACTCCTCTAGGATGAAGAAATAAGGAGGAAGAGGAGGGTCAATATCAAATCTGTCAACAAAAGGTAAAGTTAGGTTTTTTGGTCGTTTGTTTTTTAAAAGACTAATTAGCTTAAGAAACTCAGAGTGTGATGGACATTTGTTTGGGACTTTGAGCTGCATCTCACTTAAGAATGTATGTGGCCATGGCAATTGACTCCTTGTCAACAAGGACAGAAGGACAGAAGGACAGAAGGACAGAAGACATCTCCTGGTTGGTTAAATCTTGATTTCTACAGCTAACCCAAAATAGAGTTTGTAGTTTCTCCTTAATAAATTCTAGAAGTTGGGTTTCACTGATGCTGTATCCCTCCAAGAAAAATTGATTGACTCAAACTCTCAGTGCGAGATTGGTGGGAAAAGACTTAATGAGTGTGAATATCAGACAGAGCTATGTATTTCTCTGCTGAACAATTTTAATAAGACTTTTCTCTCACTAAAGAGACTTTCCTCCCCTTTTGGGGCCCCAGTTTAACATGCTTGTTGAATAAGAAAGTATAATAAATCATGTTCTCATAAACACATATCAGAATGAACTATTGATTTCATTGGTGTGATTAGCTCCTGATGAGAATTTCTGTCTATCAAGGTAGATGGAGGTGGGGGAGGTACTTAAAGAATCCAGAATGGCTGTACAGAAAGCTCTTTGATGAACTTAGACTAAAAAAAAAGACATTTGCAAAAGATTAAGGAAAAGGTATATACCCAAGGACAAATACAGAATATTGTAATAATAATAATAAATTACTTTTTCCTTTCATAACATCTTACATGGAAATGTCTTTTACATGACTACACATGTATAACCTATGTCAAATTGCTTGCCTTCTCAATGAGGTAGGGAAGGGTGAGAGGGTGAGAATTTGGAACTGAAAATTTGAAAAAAGAATGTTGAAAATTGTTTTTACATGTAATTGGAGAAAATAAAATATTAAATAAGTTCCAAAAAAATAAATAAAATTTATATAGTGCTTACAATGTATCAGGCACTGTAAATGCTATACAATTGTTATCTCATTTAATCGTCACAACAACCCTGGAAGGTAGGTGCTATTACAATCAACATTCTACAGATGAGGAAACTAAGGCAAACAGAAGTTAAGTTACTTGCCCAAAGATACACAGCTTGGAAGTGCTACAAGTGGGATTTGAACTCCTTTCTGATCCAGGCCCAACTTTCTATCCACTATGCCACCTAGCTAGAAGCATGATTCTATGAGTAGCGTCAGGAAGACTAAAACCTTAATCAGTTGGGGTCTGAAAAAGTGCTAAAGTTAACAAGAAATATAGTTTAAAGTTATCTTAGCCCCCCTCCACCAAAAAAAAAAACAAAACAGGGGAAGTATAGGTTCATGACTTACAGAACAGTATAGTGCTAAACAGGTGACAGCAGAATTACTTAATTCCCATTTTGTTTCAAAAGAAAATCAGTCTTTAGACATAAAGATGAAAGTGTTGCCTAAGTTATATAAGAAGACAGTAGAAAAACCCTGAATCATTTTGAATGAAGATGAATAGATCAATTACATTTCAGAGCACTAATGGAATTTGCACATGATCTCAGGGATGCAGTGATCAGTAATTTTTGAAGAATTGTTTAGAAGGACACAAGTATATAACACTGGAGATAGTTAACTGCTGTTACAATTTTCAAAAGAAAGTAGATAGCACTTTCTAGAATTGACAAGTGGGTAAGTCGAAAGGTGTTTCCTGGCAGAATTCCATAATAGATAAATAAACAGAAAGCTTATGGCTATTTGGAGTTAGTGTGGCTTCAGAAGTCACATCAAAATACTTTCATTTCCACTGCTAGTAGCAGTGGGGATCAGAGGAATGCTGTAGGCAGAATATATCATAATTGCTACAAAGTATTTGATGATACCCTTATGCGTAAGATGATAAAATATATGTAAGTAGATAGATAAGCAAATGGTCGGAGGACAATATCCAAAGAAGGTTGATCAATGACTCAGTATCCACCTAGAAGGAAGTCTCTACTAGAATTGTACAATGCTTTGCCTTTAGCCTTTTCTGTTCAATGTTTTTTTTTCATAATCTGAATGAAAACACAAATGATCTTATTAAAATATCCAATTTCACAAAGCCTTCAGAGATAATTAATACAATAGGAGCAAGATTTTAAGTAATTTTGATAGGAGTTTGAGGCTGAAACAAGCAAGGTAAAATTTAATAAGAATAAATGTAACAGGAATGTCATTACTATACTCAAGATATCCAGATACGAATTTTTCATACAAGCAAAGAAAGAAAGAGACTACAGTTCATGTGAAAAATGATTACAATGTTTAGGTGAACACAAATTAAACATGAGGAAACAGTCTGGCGTGACTCCTAAAAACAAGAACAACAACATAACCATGTGCAATGGTCATAGAAGAATGTTTTTAGAGATGAGATGGAACCGCAGAGATGGAAGGAACAACAAGGATTATTTAATCCAATCCTCTCATTTTTAATATTTAAAAAAAAAAGATTAGGGCAGTTAGGTTGCGCAGTGGTTAGAGCACCAGTCCTGAAGTCAGGAGGACCTGAGTTCAAATCCAGCCTCAGATCAGACACTTACTAGCTGTGTGACCCTGGGCAACTCACTTAATTCCAATTGCCTAAAAAAAAAAAAAAAAAGAGATGGCTAAGGTTAAATTATTAGTCCAAGGTCACAAAGCTAAGGAAATGTCGGGGTCAGAATTTGAAGCCAGGTCCTCTGACTCTATGAGAAACTCTTTAAACTTCACCACTCTACCTCAGTCCAAATCCTGGGCAATACTGCACCACTATGATCTCTGCTGTCTGCCCTTGTATCATCAGCACCTACACAGAACCAGGTATATAAAAGATATTTAATAAGTGTTTGGTGATTAGTTGATTATTACATCTGGAATACTGAGTTCAGTTTTGGTCACTATGTTTTTAAAAGGGCATTGACATTTTTTTAATTAAGGAATTCAATGAGGCATATTTGTTTGCTAACTAAATGTTTGGATAATACAGTTGGGGACATTGGCTAACACATTACATAACAGAAGCTGATCCCAAAATATCTCAATAGGCTAGAAGAATGAAATAAATCTAATATAATAAAGATGAAAGTCAATAGGGAAAAATGTAAAAGCATATCTACGTATATATGTAACATGTATCTAATATATATGTGTGTATACACACACACATATATACACTAAATAAGAATGGTATAGAAGACATATAGATAGGATCCAATCTATGTAAAAATCACATCTTGGTAGAATATAATATCAATATGATATGGCAGCCAAAACAATTTAATAGAACATGAAGATAATTTTTAAAATGTAGTATCCAGGATGAAAGAGGTGATAATCTCTGTAGTTGTCAGACCACATCTATAATAATAGGCTCAGATGAATAGAAAAGACAATGCTAATTAATATAAAAACTCTCTCAAGTACATTCCCAACTTGAACTTGTACTTGTGCATTAAGTTCCTAAAAGGTAACTCCTACTTTAGATTCTAGGTAATCCTGTAAGAAGCATAGATGCACTTCCCTTTAACAAACTGCCAGTAGCCGATTCCATCTTAGCAAAGGCAGTTACTCAATTAGCACAGTTTCCTACAAATAAACAGCATCCCCGGGAAGAGTGAGCATAGGGGTAGAGAAGCCTACATGTAGGAAGAACACTTGCCAAGGAAACACACAATACTGATAATACAAGACCTAGAAGTCCTTTCTCTCCTTGCATAGTTCTCTCTTCTATAGCCTAACCTTCAATTCCCAGGCAACTCAGAACTCTTTAAAGCAATCTCTCTTGAGTGGGATGATCAGCTGGGCTCCCAGGGTCTGCTCCTCTCTATAGCTTAACTTTTTTTTTTTTGCAACTGGGAGGAAGAACTACCTCGTCTTTTTGAGTGACTGTCTATCTGTATTTGTGCCTGTCTGTAGTGAATATCTCTGCTGTCTTCTGGATTTGTTGTGTCCCAGTTGTTAAGTAGTTCCCTTTAAAAAGGTAACAGTGGTGGAATACCACTGGAATATCATTCCTTCTCAGGGACCAGGCTCTTCTTCTACTGTTGGCATAAACTAACAAAATGCTAGGACAGTCCTCCTGTGCTGATAATAGATGCCATAGCATGAGGGGAAGAGAAAAAAAAAGTCCCCTTATGTAAGGGTCTTATTCCTCAACTGACTTAGAATTCTCTCACATTCTTCAAGGCTTAGCTGTGTGAAATCCCCAAAGGCATGGCTACATTATTTGCCTAGTCAATCAAATTAGTCTCTTCTGTGACTTAATCAGAGAGATGTTTATACCTCATAAAGTTATTAGCAGTTGTTAACATCCTGTTAATAAAGTGTAATTATATTCTGGGCCTTCTGTGACATCAACCTACATGAAAAGGGGGAGGAGGAGAAGGAGGGCTACCTTATACTCATAATTAGAGCCATTCAAAAGTAGAATAGCCTGAGTCATAAAGTAATAAGTTCCCTGACACTTCAGGTCTTCATATGAGGTCTAGATGGCAGCTTATCAGGGACACTGTAGAAGGCATTTCTGCTCATCTATCAAAAGGACTAGGGGACCTCTGACATCTCTTCTAAATATGCTATTTTTTGATTTGTGACAACCTAACCTGAATCCAAAGGAAGATGGCTGAGTTGCAAACCATGTCATATGAAGATAAGTTTAATAAACTGAGTGTTTATCATGGAGAAGACAAGATGAAAAGGAGACAATAGATGACTTTAAAATGGTGGCAGAAAAATTATCATGAACAGGAGGGACTTAATTTGGTCAGTGTTGCCATAAAGGGCCTAAATAGGATAAAAGTTAAGAAGGGCAATTTTGACTCAGTATTTGAAAGGACTTTAAACAATTAGAACTATCTAATGATGGAAGGTAGTGAGAGTCTTATCACTGGAGGTCTTCAAGCATGGATACAGAACAAGGGGATTCTAAACTTCCCAGTAGGTTGGATCAGGTTACCTTTAAAGTCCCTTCCAATTCTAAAATCTCAGCCTTGGATGGCAAAGAGATAAAGTATAATTGGATTTTTCCAAGAAAAAAAAGTCATTGGCGAGTTCAGTATAATTGTGAAGATGTATGGAAAGGAATGCCCATAGCTATTTACACCAGTTAATTCATTCCCCCAAATTTTCATTCATTGTCATGTTGTCCAGACCTTGCAGATCAAACAGGTCTGTCAGCTCTTGAAAAGGATTATTTTCTACATCCTGATGCTCTGAGTAGGAAATAATCTGTCAAGGATAACACATTTGCTTTAGAATGAATGGAGGGTATGGTCTAAACTAATTGGAAAATGAAAATGCTATCCTATTGGTACCTTCCAGCAAAACATCACTTCTGTCAAATGTGGCCTAGAAATTTCATGTTGCTATAGATATTGTCAGTAAGGTCCTGTCAACCTTACGCTTATGCAGGAGTTAAGAACTTTCATTTCAAAGGTCTCATATTTCACAATTTCCCTTTTTTTCTAATGCTGAAATATCTCACTCAGCTGTTTCTGACCAGCTCAAGATGAAATGTGACAGAAGAGATGTGTAATCTAAAACCTAATGCTTCCCTCAGTCAACTAAAGATTCACATTGCCTCTATGGCATGCGCAGATGACACTAATCAACAGATATTCTGTCTATCATAAGCCTATTGTTCCTTTGGGCCCGCCTGTTCACAAACTGTCTTGCCATTCTCATTTCTCTTTTCTGGGTATTTGCAATTGCATCAATAGAATATCTTACAAATTCCACAAAGAAACAAAGGATGCCTGAATTGGACAGGCTCAGGGCCCTTTTTGTCCAAATTCTACCTAGGCAGGAATACCTTCTATAACATCTCTTACAAGAAGTAGTCATTCAATCTTTGATGAAAGTTACTCCCTGAAGGTATGATCCTTAACTATGACTCCATTAATCATAGCTATGCAAATGTCAATTTAAAAAAAGTAATGTAATAAACATGTAATAATAGCTTACAAATCCAAGATATCATGGTAAAGATCCTCTGATAAAAAATAAGATGAAATGTGTAGTACATCAGAAATCTAGTAACTCAAAGTATCTTTGATTTTACATGCTCAGGGAATTCCTTGGGACAAGTAAACCCACTACTTCACAAATTAGCCTATTTCACTTTGTTGTCGTTCAGTCCTTCAGTTGTGTTTGGCTCTACTTGACCCCATGGACTTTTATCTATGAGGTTTTCTTAGCAAAGACACCAGAATGGTTTGTCATTTCCTTCTCTACTGTGTTCCCATTCTACAGAGGAGGAACTGAGGCAAATAGGGGCTAAATGACTTGCCAAGGGTCACAGAGCTTGGAGCTATCTGAGGTCATATCTGAACTCAGATCTTTCTGACTCCAGGCCAGATTCTCTATCCACCACCTAGCTGCCTTTAGCATAGCTCTAATCATGATGAAGTTTTCCCTTATATAGAGCCTCATTTGTCTCTCTGAAGATGAACATAATAATTACCATAGCTAACATCTATATAGTACTTTAAGTTTTGCAAAGAGCTTTATTTATATTGACCTCATTTGGAATTAAGAGCATAATTAATAATATGTGTATTAAGATGAAAGGAAATACAGATAATGAATTGAAAGATGACTTCAGAGCCAGAAAGACCTCGTGTAAAGTACTGCTTCTGACACCAGCTATGTGGCCATGGGCAGGTCAGTGTGACTTCTCAGTGTCCCTGGCAACTCTCTTGGATGATAAATTGAAGATGAGTTGTTATTTGCATTGATGGAGGAAGTTCCCAAAGCCGAGAAGTCTATATAGTGATGAAAGTATAATAATAATCATGATGATAATAAAAACAATGATAATGACAGCAATGTTGATGGTGATGTCAACAATGATCATCATTCAAAAATATAACAAAAAAACTTACTGGGGTCAGATAATAATACATTATTACTCAAGAATACTCTAAAGACATAGAAAAGGAGCACTTTGGAATACTTCGAGTCAATGCTATACATCTGAGGCAGGTAAAGAAAGATAATACTTTGTCTTTGTGGTGGATAGCATCCATCTAAGAAGGATGTAGTCCCAACCAAAAGTTGTAGCTGAACTTGAACTGACAAAATTCTGAAGAGACACTGCTGGCAACCTGTCATCACCTAGGAATGGATATCAGAGTATATATTACTAACAACTTGGCATGACTGGCAGCACGTTCTCCACAGAGACCTAGAGATGTTTGCAAGGTCAGAAATGGTACACTGTGAATGTTTATACAGGGCTTGCCTGTCTCTAAGCAGTATGTCTCATACTTTCAATAGCATTAAAGAAAATGAATTTCCAGTGAGAAAAGGAAAATACCAAAATTTCTGTATGGAAATATTTTCATAAAAGCAGAAATGAAATCCAAGTCCTATGTTTATATAGCAGTCCATCTTGAGGAATTCAAAACACTTCATGTACATGTAATTAAAAATCTGAATGTGACAGATGCAAATAAGAAATCTTATAGTGTGAAGCATATCTATCGCTTAATTCCTTCCAACCTCAGTTTTCTTGTCTTATGAGGCAATTGGACTTGATACCATCAAAGATCTCTAGCTGGAGGCAGTTCAGTGGATAAAGTGCTGGATCTGAAGTCAGGAAGACTTGAGTTTAAACCTGAGTTCAGACATTTACTGGCTGTGTGACCCTGGGCAAGTCACTTAACCCTGTTTGATTCACTCCCTCATCTGCCAAATGAGCTAGAGAAGGAAATGGCAAGCCATCCTAGTATCTCTGCCAAGAAAACCCCAAATGGGGTCATGAAGAGTCAGACATGACAGAAATGACTGAACAACAATAAGAACAATTTCCTGGCACCACATACAGAGCTCTACCCACTGTGCCACCCAGATGCCTCTTCTCAGACACCATTTTCTTTGACAGCTACCTACTCCCTAAATCTGCCTTTCTTTTCTGAAGCCCTTACCTTCAATCAGTAGTAATGATGAAAAACTACCTGTGTGCTTAAGGTCTTCAATTTCTTGATCAAGACTTTCTAATCTTCATTAATAGATTCCTTCTGGCAGTTCCACGTGATTTGATAGGTTTTGGATAGTTCTTGGTCCCATCCTTAGTACGTGCCTTAGCAAGGCAGAAGATCTCTCTACTGCTAACCACAGATTAACAAATGAACAAATTGCCTCCATGTTCCTTAGCAGGGACTTGCAAATTGCCACTTCTTCTCTTTTCCCCTCACCTTCATTGCATGATCTCTTTCCTAAGGCAGCTAGGTGCCTCAGTGGATCAAAATACTGAGCCTGGAGTCAGGATGTCCTCATACCTGATACTTTGATACTTCTCTATCTTGGTTCTGTTCCTTTTTGCTTGACTGGTCCTTTTCAGTCTCTTTTGTAGAATCACAATCCATCTCCTACCTTCCAAAGTTTTGTCCAAGATCCTGTTCTTCCTCTATATTCTATTCCTTTGTAATCTCATTTTCTCTCATGTGTTCAAATATTATTTTGTTGTAAATGACTTCTAAATTATATATCCATAACTCTCCCCTGAACTCTAATCTGACATCAGAAAATGTCCACTGGATACAATCAACTGTATGTTCTGTTGGTATCTCAAATTTCACAATGTAATGGAACTCATCATCATTCTCTAAGACTATCCTTCCTCTAAAATTCCCTATTCCTCTTGAGGTTACCACAATCACGCCCATTCACATGGAGTTACCCTATATTCTTCCCTCACTATTAACCCTCACATCCAATGAGTTTCCAAATCTTACTGATTCTACCTTCACAGCATCTCTCCAAACCATTTCTTTCTATCCAGTCATGGTGCCACCACTTATTAGGCCCCCATGACCTCTTGTCTGGACCAGTAATAGCCTACAAATTTGTTTCCCTATCCATATACTTTCCCTTCTTGAATCTCTCTTTCACATAGCTGCCATAATAATCTTCCTAAAGCTTATGTCTAACCAAAGTCAGTGCGGCACAGTGGATAGGGCACTGGACTTGGGGTCAGGAAGATCTGTGTTCAAATTCTGCCTAAGACACTTGTTAGCTACATGAGCAAGATTTGGGTTCAAATGTTGCCTGGGACACTTACTGGTTGTGATACCCTGGACATGCCTCAGTATCCTCATCTATAAAATTAGGGATTCAGTTCCTCAATCAACAAATAGTCAAAGGATATGAACAGGAAGTTTTTAGATGAAGAAATCAAAGATATCTCTAGTTATATGAAAAAAATGTTCTGAATCACTATTGATTAGAGAAATGCAAATCAAAACAACTCTGAGGTACCGCATCACACCTATCAGATTGGGTTAACATGACAAAACAGGAAAATAATAAATGTGGGAGAAGATGTGGGAAAATTGGAACACTAATGCATTGTTGGTGGAGTTGTGAACTGATACAACCATTTTGGAGGGTAACTTGGAACTACGTCCAAAGGGCTATAAAAATGTGCATACCCTTTGATCCAGCAATACCACTTCTAGGGCTGTATCCCAAAGACTTCATAAAAATGGGAAAAGGACTCACATGTACAAAAATATTTATAGTAGTTCTTTCTGTGGTGGAAAAGAATTAGAAATTGAGAGGACGCCCATCAACTGGGGAATGGCTGAACAAGCTGTGGTATATGAATGTAATGGAATACTACTGTGCTGTAAGAAATGATGAGCAAGAAGTCTTCAGAAAAACCTGGTAAGACTTGTATGGACTGATGCTGAGTGAAGTGAGCAGAACCAGGAGAACACTGTACATATTATCAGCCACATTGTGCAATGACTAACTTTGATAGACTTGGCTCTTCTCAGCAATTCAAGGATCTAAGACAACTACAAAAGATTCATGATGGAAAATGCTATCTATCTATATCCAGAGAAAGAACTATGGATTCTGACTACAGATCAGAGCATTCTATTTGCTCTTTTTTTCTTCTGTGTTATTTTGTTTCTTCTTTCTTGTGATTCCTCCCATTGGCTCTAATTCTTCTTTACAATATAACTAATGTGAAAATATGTCTAATAGGAATGTATATGTCAAACCCAGATCAGATTGCACGTCTAGGAGAGGGAGAAAGGGAGGGAGGGGAAGAAAACTTAAAACTTAAAGCTTATGGAACTGAATGTTGAAAACTAAAAATAAACAAATTAAAAAATAAATACTTAAAAAATTAGGAATTCAAACTTGATGACCTTTAAAATCCCTTCTTTTTCTCCATCTGTGATCCCATAAGCATGTATATATAACATATATACATATTTATACATGCCTATATATTTAAAAAATCCTCTACATTCTAGCTCCTACCAACCTCCTCTGCTCTTTGTATACAGTATATTCTAGCCAAGCTCTACGTGAGCCTGATATGGTAACTATTGTCTCTGCATTCAAATAGGCCCACCCCAAAGTCTAGAAAGCACTCCTCCTTGTTTCTGCCTTGTAGAAATCTGCTCTTCATTCTAGGCTCAGCTTACTTGCTACCTCCTTCATGTAAGATTTCCATGATCCTCAAACAGAACACATTCTTACCTTCCTCTACTGCATCTACATCTCTTCACCTGATTCTCTCCTTTGCCCTCATTAATCATTATCTTTCGTTACACTTATCTGTCTACATGTCTTATCTTCCCTTCTCTGGCTATTGCATTTTGTAGGATGCAAGCTTCTGAAGAGTAAAAACCACATAATTTTAATCTTTGTAGTTTCGGTGCCGATCACAATACCTTGAACAACATAGTAGCAGTTAATAAATGTTTGCTGAATAAATGAATTAATACTCTTGTGACAAGAAGATCAGCTTACCTTTAATTAAAGTTCACTGTTGAAGTGTAGAATAGATAGATCTAAAAAGGTAGGTTGGGATCAGATTGTGGGAGCTTCTTAAATGCTATATAAAGGAGTCTGGAATTTGTTCTCTTGTCACTGAGGAAGCAAATATTTATTTTTTTTGAGTAGGAGAAGTGGCAGTAGGAAAATGGAATTTCATGTAGATAAATCTGGAAGTGGTGGGAAAGATATATTGAAGAAAGAAGAGATTCTAAGCAAGGAGATCCATTAGAAAACTGTTGTAATAGTCCTGCCATGGCATGATAAAAATCTGGACTAGGGTGGTGGTAGAAGGAATGTAGAGAATGGAAGCTATAGAAGTAAATGACAAGATAAGAATCAATAGGCACCTAGGTATCTCAGTAGATGGAATGCTGGACCTGGAGTCAGGAAGACCTGAGTTCAAAGTCAGCCTCAGACACTTACTGGCTGTGTGATTGTGGGCAAATCACTTAACCTCTGCCTGCTTCATTTTTCTAATATGTAAAATGGAGATGATAATACCTACCTCTCAGTATTGTTGTAAAGATCAAATGAGATAATATTTGTAAAATACTTTATAAACCTTAAAGCACTATATAAATACTAGCTATTATTTATTATTGTTGATTATTATTATTATTAGGAAATGCTGACTGGTGGGGAAGTCAAGAGAGACCTGAAAGAAGGTCCTAAGGTTTCAAGCTCGGGTGAATAGATAAATGATAGTTCCAGTGATAGGAACAATAAAGTCAAGAAAAGGAGCAGGGTTTTGTTTTGTTTTGTTTTTAATGGATGATTATTTCATTTTTGGATGTGATTAGTTTGAAATTGTATTGGGATATACAAATGAAAATGCCCAGAATAAAGAAATATGAGACTGGAATTTAAATGAGAAGTCATAGATCCTCATAGAGTAAATACGTAGGGCTGGAATAAACCTTCAATATTTTCTAGTCCAAAGCCTAGAGAGATTAAATGATGTTTCCAATGCTCACACAAATAGAACTGAGATTTTAATTCAGATCCTCTGAGTCCAAAGACAGCATTCTTTCCACTAAACTAATTGAGAGATATGAACACAGCAATGGGAGTTGAAACTACGAGAATGGATGAGTTCTTTGAGAGGGGAAACAGAGACATAGAATAGAATGCCAAGGAATTACTGGAATAAGAATCTCAGACTTTTGATTCCTACTCTAATCATCTTTGTACTATACAAAGCAGCCTACTTCCTATAGTCATTTCCTACATGCCTGAATGCAAAGTGAACCAGGAGACAATTAAACAAACCAAGAAATGAATCAACTTCCTTTGCAATAGCTTCTCTTTCAAGGCAGGTCAGAACTTAAATTTAGGCCACTGTATGGATATTTATATTAAATGATTTTTTTTTCCAATGCCATACATATTTTATATAGTTTTTCTACTCTTTTTGAATGCTCTGAACTATAAAGTTTCTAAGTAAGACCTAGGGTAATCTTAATATTACATGCTAACGACAGGCACTAGTGATCTTCTCTAAATGGAAAGATTCCATATTGTTATTAATATTATACCATTTACATGGTGCTTTAATGTTTGCAAAGTGCTTTCCCCACAACAATCCTGCAAGATAGATGGTGGAAATGTTGTCATCCCCCATTTAGAGAAGAAGAGCATGAGGCTTAGAGAAATTAAATGATTTGTCCTAGGGCATTGAGCTAAGACTCAAGCCCACATCTTTACTCATGCTCTAGATGGTTCTCAGTGTACTACATGGTCTAAGCAAGGAAATTCATAGTGAAAAGATTTTCTTGTGTTTCCATCTTCAATGCTATTTGAAAATTGGAAAATTATCTGTATTGTCATCATTGTACCACATAATGTATAACTGTCTTCTTGACCTCTCAGCTTACAATCTCAGTAAATATAGCCATAACTTGGATGGGGTGTCTGGTGGTGCTTTGGCTCAGAGGTGTGCTGATAAATGTTTAACAACTAGCTCTCCAGAAGAAAAACAGCTCTCCAGGACACACTTTTAAGTTTAATCTGTATTATTCACATTTTCTCCAACCTTTTCCTAAATCTAGACAATCAAAAAAATCAATCCAATTTGTAATTTTTGCCAATTTCTAAGGTACAAATACACTGAAATTTTAATAATTTTAATTTAAAATGTTATTTAGTTAAAATTAATTTTAAATTTAAAAAAATTAATGATTGGTTTTCAGAAGCCAGTGCAGACGAGCTCAGGCAAATCCCTGCTTTGGCTTCTGTTCTGACATCTAATAAGGAATATTTTTTCTCCACAGTGTGGAGAGACCATCGTCTTAATAACTTGGGCTTCACAGTCCTCTACCAGCCTGTACTCTTTTGGGAATTGGTGGAGGAACTAGGAGATGCAGGGTTAAATGGGAAGAGAGGAGGCAGGCTGTGGGACCGGAAGAAGGAGCAGGGTTTCAGGCCAGAGGAAATTAAGCAAGGAAAGTAAAGGGACAGTCTACTTCTGCAACTTCTTCAGACTGCTTCTGTCACATACACTCAGCCCCCCAACCTAACTCAATTGTCTTCCATGTTATCCCACCTTGAACTATTTTTCCCCCAAATGAAAAGAAACTAGTTAGATTTCTTCCAGCTCTGGAGTCAGGAGAACCTGAGTTCACTTTTGGCCACAGATATTTACTAGCTGTGTGACCCCGGGCAAATCACTTAACCCCGATTGCCTCAGTTTTCTCATCTGTAAAATGAGCTGGAGAGGGAAATGGCAAACCACTCCAGTATCTTTGCCAAGAAAACCCCAAATGGGGTCACAAAGAGTCGAACAGGACTGAAATAACTGAATGACAACAAAATAATTATTCATTGCTGGCCATGGAAAATGGATATTCTTCCCACAAGGTTTGCTTAAAATTAAATGCCAATGCACTTTTGAATTATTATAGTGTTAAATATGTTTTTCTTTTTTCTTATCACTCCCTTAATGTAAGTAGCTCTTTGAAGATATTAAATGACTTCTATATCCTTCTGGCTCCTAAATACCATTATATAAACTATACACCAGAGCTATCAGGGTTCTTCAATAAAATATATAGAGATTAAGTGAGCAAATGCCCAACATATTACAACACAAATTTTAAATAAATACTTAACAGAGAATCGAAACTGCAGGGTTTGGAAATAACAATCATGCTTTATAAAAAGAGGATTATAAGATGTAATGGCTACTTGCTACCACTAGATGAAGCTCCAGAACAGGTAAATTGAGGGAGAAAAGCTCTAGACTGGCTACTGTATTGTTTGTGTCCTAGATTAATGAATCCTTCTCCCAAATACTTTATCTTGCTTATCTCACAAATATTCAGGCAAATAACAAAGACTTTGAGAAACACTCAAAATCAGTTAGCGTTCATTCCTAGCCTACAGGGCCAACAGAGTTTCTCCCTACATCCTTCATTTCTTTCCCTCTTGCTATACCACAATTGAAACACATCTGCCTGGCAGGGAAAGGGGCAAAACTGGGTCAGCTTTACTTTCTGTCTCGGCTTTGTGTGACTGAGGAGGAATGGGGGAAGGGAGAGGGACTGGGTGGAATTGATAGGTTGTTAAAGTAAAAAGAGGAAATCGAAATCTTTCATTGTTGAACTTCTCATTTTAACCAAGGACTTTGAAATTGATCTTCAGGCATGTGGGCACACCAACCTAAAGAAAGCAAGATCCGAACTAGCTGCTTGAGGAAAGAGGAGCAAATTCTCAACAGTCTGACCCTAGAGCTGTACCTGGACCTGAAAGGAATAGGTTACCAATGCTTCCCCTGGGCAATCTACTGATTAGTAGTTGTTAATGGTCCATTGTGTCTGGCTCTTTGTCACCCCGTGGACAATACTGTCCAAGGGGTTTTCTTGGCAAAGATACTGGAGTGGTTTGCTATTTCCTTCTCCAGCTCATTTTACAGATGAGGAAACTGGGGCAAACAGGGTTAAGTGACTTATCCAGGGTCACACAGCTAGTTAGTTTCTGAGGTCAAATTAGAACTCAGATCTTCCTGACTCCAAGGCCAGCACTGTGCCCACTGAGCTACCTAGCTGCCTTCATTCTTCTGAAGTTTCTTGAGAAAGGATTGTTTGAAATATGTGTAATGGTAACAATGTGAGTGGAAAAGCTTTTTATTTCTTATCGTTAAAAGAGGAAACTGAGGGAAAGAATTACCTGATGACACCTTTTGGGGGTGGATTGTTTCCTATACTTGAGACAGAAGCACCAAATCTCCAATTCATTTCACAAGCAGTTAAGTGCTGTACTGGGTGCTGGAGATACACAGACAAAAATGAAACAGTTCTTACCCAGTCCCAGAAGTAATTTATATTCTGTGTTAATCTGTCCTCTAGCAATATCCAGTCCTTCTCTATCACTCATCCTGCAAAGGGGGATGCTACATATATGTTGTACAGATCTCAGCAACTATGCTGCACACTTATGTGTGATTTCTGCCTCATTCAATGCACAAGGGACATGTTTAGGTTTGTTTTTTTTTTAATAGATTGCCCTATACAAATCTATGATGACTATTAAAGTCACTTCAGAGAAAGAAAGAAGGATTTGGGGCGATGAAGAGGAATGAAGACTCTCCTGTTAAGCTTAATCTGATCAAGATTCAAATTTTGCCTTAAACATCTACTAGTAACATTATACCAGATAAGTAACCTCACTTTTGGGAGGCTTTAATTTCCTTATCTGTAAAATGAGGAGATTGAACTAGATGGCCTTTGAGGTCCTGTCCAATTCTATATCTTTGAGCTCATGATCCACTTTATTACCTAAGATAAAGTTTATAGGTACCCCTGTTCCTGATATTCTAACATCTAGAGATTGATTTTGGCTCCACTAAACGAATAACCCTCTAAATTCACTGACCCCTATGAAAATATTAATCTTCAAGGACTAAAGGTCTGGGTGGAGGAAGATTTAGCAGCCTATCTCCTAGATCATAATAGCAGATAGATAGACAGACATAGACAGACAGACAGATAGATAGATAGATAGATAGATAGATAGATATTTGATACAGATAAATATAGTAATAGAGAGATAAATATAGCTATAGATAAACATAAATGTAGGCAGGTAGGTGGTGACCTGGAGTCAGGGAGACTCATTTTCCCCAAGTTCATATCTGGCCTAAGACACTTATTAGCTGTGTGACCCTGGGCAAATCATTTAATCCTACTAGTTTCTTCACCTGTAAAATGAGCTGGAGAAGGAAATGGCAAAACCACTACGATATCTTTGTCAAGAAAACCCCAAATGGGGTCACGAAGAGTCGGATACAACCGAAATAACTGAACAACAACAAATATATGTGTGTGTATATATACACATAGCTATATGTATGTGTAGATAGATAGATAGATAGATAGCACTTAGGTTTATCATATCATTTCATTTGAACATCACAAGGACCCTGGGTAGCTCCTATTACTATCTCTATTTTACTAATGAGGAAACTGAAACTCAGATCGGTGAAGGAGGTTACTCAGAATCACACTACCAGCAAGAGTCTATGGTGGGATTTGAATTCAGGCCTTTCTGGCTCAAGTCCAACACTTTATCCAGTCTGTCGAGGCCTTTCTGATTCATGTCTAATACTTTATCCAATCTGTCACATTATCTTGCTAGTGTGGAAATCATTGAGCTGATTCATTTCGTTGCTTATCAAATACATAAGGGTGTTCCTATGGGGAAACAAGTCACAAAAGGAAAAAAAGGTATTAATATAACATGATTAATATAGTGTGTTTGGACTGGATTACAGGGCAGGCTTTCTGTCAATGCAACTGACCTGGCCTTTGATAAGGATAGTATGGTATACCCACAAAGAGTATGACGGACCATAAGTCTGACTAAATGGAGCTTCTTTGATTGACTTATTCATTCATTCAGCATTAAGCAGCTGCTATTTGTGCAAGGAACTAAGTGGAGGAGAGAAATTTAAATAAGCCATAGCCCTTAGTCTCAAGATGCTAAGTTCAGATAGAATAAAATGGCTACCTCCTACCCATATTCCAAGTCTTAGGGACAGTCTAAGTTTTGGTAGAAAGTATAATTTTTGTCCTAATTTCAGGAAAGAGTGAATTCCTTTATACTAGCCATTGATACAGGAGTGGAGATAATGAAGAAAGGTGTGATAGACACTATTGACTACCCTCTTGTTACATTACAACATAGCAGAAGAATATGGCATTTGTCATAGTGCAACTGTGTGTGATTTTGGACATTAGAAATGCTGGTTTGGAAGTTACTAGTGGTAGTTAGGTGATAGGATATAGTGAGGAGGGAATATTGTGATATTTGATGGACATTAATAAATTACCATGTGTATGCTAGAGGTAAGGAAGAATCAAAACTAGGGGATAGGTAACATCATCTCATCATCATCATCATTCTAGTATTATATAGCACTTTAGGTTTGCAAAATGGTTTACAAATATTATCTCACTGAAACTGAGGCAGACAGAGATAAAATGACTTGACCACTATGACAAAATAGTGTCAAAGACAAGATTTGAACTCAGGTTTTCTTGACTCCAGGTCTTCTACCCACTGTACCACCCAAAGTTAGGAGACATACTATGGATTATGGCTCTCAGCACCTTCAGAGTTACGTGCTGACCTTGAGAGTTCTTTTCCTAACTATTAAAGTTCCAGATTCTCAACCTTGAGTCTTTTCTGTGTTCCTGGAACCCAAGTTAATACATTTGGAATCTGGAGAAATATAATGCAATCCTCTATTGAAAAGCAAGTTAGATGCAAAGTATGTTTTAGAATTTCCTATTAGAATTGAATTTTCCATTTAGAGAAATTATGTTGGCAGACCAGAATAATTATTTTTCAGAAAAAAAATTCCAGACATATTGATTGCATATTTTAGTTCTCTGTGTTCAACAAAAATATTTGCTTTTAAGTGTAGTAGATAAAGATAGAGAGACAGACATAAAAGAAAAACAAAGAGACAGAGAAGAGAAAGATGTACTTATGAACTCAACAATTTAGGGACTTCCCAGTGTAGAATCCCCCTCTGTTTGATGTAGATCAACAATTCCTTCCAAACCTGTAGGCTTCATTTGCTGCCTGGGGCACTCAGACTTACCTGTGCAGTACTGTCTATGCTACAGGCAAGAAGTAAGTCCAATTTCTTGACACTAGGAATTGTTTAATTCCTTCTATTTCTATCCCTTGTGCCTAACAGTGCCTTATATACATGAAGTTCTTAATAAATGCTTTTTGATTGTTGATTGATACCTGATTGCAAAACCAGTATACTCTCCATTATGTTATGCTACTTCTCATAATACATGATAATAATAAAAAGAAGCCCAGAAAGTATATAATGCTATATGATAAAAGACTACTGTAATATTGAATTGAATTACTGATTCATGTTCTCAGAGAAAATTAATTTTATATCTAAATACAATACTCTCCAAAGGAAGAATGTTGGTAATGGAATTTTAACAAACATAGGACTTATTATAAATACAAACTGAATTTAGCCTAAATAAACCTGGGCATCCTAATATGTCAACAACTGAAATGTACAAGGAAGAAGACCCAGCTTGTGATATATTAATTGCTTCTAGAAAAATAGGTGGCAGTTAGTATAGTTTTGAACCTGAAGAAGTTAGAAATCATTTTACCTCTGTTTGGGGTGGGTAAGTGGTACAGTGGATAGAGTGCTAGGCCTGAAATCAGGAAGATTCATCTTCATGAGTTCAAATCTAGCCTTAGATATTTACTAGTTGTATGACTCTGGGCAAGTCACTGAACCCTGTTTGCCTCAGTTCCTCAACTATAAAATGAGCTGGGGATGGAATGGCAAATCATTCTAGTATCTTTACCAAGAAAACCCCAAATGGGGTCACAAAGAGTTAGACATGACTGAACAAGCCTCAGTTTCCTCATATGTAAAATGGGGATAATAATAGCACCTACATCCAAGGGTTGTTGTGAATGTCAAATGAGATAATTATAAAGTGCTTAGCACAATGCCTGTTACATAGTAAGTGCTATATAAATTTAGATATTATTATTATTATTACCAGTCATTTATAAGCACCAGGGGCAGCAACTAAATATGTGAGTAAAGGAAGTCTCAGACAAGTTTTAGGTAATATCAATCAAACCAAGGGATGTTTTCTCAATATTTCTCTCTTCTGTGCCACAACAGACAAACCCCCACTGGCTTGTGCAATGGGTAATTGTAGATTTCCCCATTTTTAACACTGGTTACAGACAATACTAAGTCACTACAACATAAAATGATGGCTCATTCATATCTTCTGAAGAGCACAACTGCATATTACTATTTACAGATTCTCAGGGTTGGAAGGGACCTCAGAAACCACCTAATTCAACGTAGACCTGAACAAGAATACTCCCACAGAATATCTAACAAGTAATATTACAGTGAATTCTGTGAAAGGACTCCACATCCTGAGATAGCCCATTCTACAGTCAAATAGCTCCAATATCTAGGAAGTTGTTGTTCACATCAAGTCTGTTGTGTTTTACAAAAATTTTGGCATAGACAAAAAAGAAGACATTAAGATTCTGTGGCTCACAAAGTGTAAAGGAATCCATTGTGATCCTGCAGACACCAAGCAGCATCTTTGATTCCTCTTTTTCCTTCTTCCACGTATCCAATCAGTTGTCAAAGCCTTCTCAGCTTATCTCACTTGTATTCATCCTATCCTTACCATTCCCTGCCACCATCCTAGTTCAGGACCCCATTCCCTCTCTTCTATTTCAAGAGCCACCTAACAGTTCACCGGGTTCCCAACTTCTCCCCACTTTAATCTAGCCTGTCTCCTTTTCAGGTAAACCTTTTCAGACAGTCACCTGTTCTAGGTGTCTCCATTCCCTATTTTCTCATTGGCTTCTAAACCTTCCGGAATCTAACTCCCAATCATCATTCAACCAAAACTGTCCTTTCCAAAGTTACAATTAGCCTCTTCATTGACAAAAATAATGATCTTTTCTCAGTCCTCATCCTTAAATGAAAAAAAAATGAATAAGGCATTTATTAAACACTTGCAATGTGTGAAGCACTGTTCCTGAGCTTTCTCGTAGCTTCTGAAACTGTTGGTTATTATCTCCTCCTGGTTATTTTTTCTTCTCTAGCTTTTTGGAACACTCTTTTTCTGGTTCTTTTCCTACCAGTTTGACCATTTCTTCTCAATCTTTTTTTTTTTGTTTTGCTAACTTTTCATTCATATCACTCCCACTAATCCTAGGTATCTCCCAAGGTTCTGTCCTAGTCCCTCTTCTCCATTTATACTATCTCATTTAGTTATCTAATCAGCCCACATGGGTTCAATTATCTCTATGGAAACAATTTCCATATCTATATATCCAGTCTCAATCTCAGTGTCACTCCTGGGTTACAGTCACTCATTATCAACTACCTTTTGGACATCTCAATTTCAACATATCTAAAACAGAACTCATTATCTTTCACCCCAAACCTTCCCCTCTTTCTAATGTTCTTATTATAATCATCACAGGCACTGTCAACTACTCACCAAGTTTCCCAACCTCATTGTTATCCTCTACTTCTCATTTGCATTCACCCCAATCTGTTGTCTTATTTTTACCTTCTTGATGTCTCTCTTATATATCCTTTACTCTCCTTTTACATAGGCTCCACACTAACCTCTTGCCTGGACTATTGCAATAGCCTTGTAACTGATCTTCCTGACCTGAGTTTTTCCTCCTCCAATCCACCCCCCATTTATCTGCCAAGATGATTTTCCTAAAGCATAGGTTGGACCCCCTATTCAATAAATGCCTGTGATACTCATTACTTTCAGAATCAAATGTAACATCCCCTTTTGGGCATTTAAAGCTTTTTATAATCTGTGTGCCTCCAGTCTTTCTAGTCTTTTTATATTTTGATCCCCTCCACACACTCTATGATCCTGACATATTGGTCTAATTGCTATTTCTCCCACATAGCACTCTTTTCCCCAATTTTGTACTTTTACATAGAATTATCCATCATGCCTGGAATACTGCCCCTCCTCATATTTATATCTCAGCATCCCTTACTTCCTTCAAGAGCCAGCTCATAACTCATCCTATTGAGGTTTTTCCCAGTCTCACCATCGCTAGTGTCTTCCTTCCTCTCATTATTTTGTATATAGTAGGTTTGTACATTATAATTTTCATGTTGCTTCTCTCATTAGGATGTGAGCTCCATGAGGGAGGAAAAGTTCCTCCTGGAGCTTTTATTTTTGGGAGATGTCTAGTCTTTTTTCCCTCCATTCCCCTCATAGGTTTGTTTCTGACTTTCTATCGACTTCAAAACCATACCCTGCATTGGGTAGCTTCATTCATCCCCCAACCTCTGCTTTTCAGTTATATATTGTATGTTGTCTTTCCTTCTTTAGAATGTAAGTCCCTTGAGGGCAAGGATGGTCTTTTTGGCTTTATTTTGTTTTTGCTTTTATTTTAGAAAGATGTGTGTATTAGGATCAGAGAATCATATATTTCAATCAAGGAAGAAAGAAATCTTATTCACATTCTGCTTAAATTGGACAAAGGTCCAGTATACATATACATGTATGTATACACACTCACATATATATTTGAAAGTCAAAGATCCTACTGAACTATCTGAAAGGTGCCCATGAATATCTGCCATTTTACCATTATAGTTTGTAATTCCATGACTCGGGATGTGGACGGGTCTGTTGAATAACTAGTCTCATTAGAGTGTAAAATGGAATTGTCAACAGACTAGTCAAATTTCAGTCAGTAGTTCATGCTTTGGTGATTCAGTAAACTTCCCACTTAAATATAATGAATCATAGCTTTTTCGTCAGTGGATATTCATCTTCCTCACCCAACATTAAGCCCCAAAGGTGACCTCTTTGGTATTGGAGTGGGAGACACAAAAAGTGATTCATCAATTAAGGTTTGGCTGGACTAACTTATTGTAGGTAGAGCAGCCCAAGACATGAGGGAAAAGTTTTTAAAAGAGCAATAAAAGGATTTGTCCATTTGTGCTTACAGTAAAGGACCAATTAAACTTAAGAAGAATCCTCCCACCCACCAACCCAAAAAATCAGGTAAATAAATCAACAAGCCCATATTTTCAGTATATGAGTAGTCAAAATGATACAGGTTGACCCCAGTGAAAGAGGAAGATGATGTAAGTGGATGGTGAATAAAAAGAAGGTGGGTGGCCAAGCAGGTGCCCATAATACTAGGCAAAAATAAGCAATCAGAAATAGGGAAAGAACTGTTCCCTTCCGCAGGGCTCCTATAGAACACTGAACCGGGTGTAGCGCTTGAATTAGTATCAAAGTGGCCACCTGCGCCACTTCAGAGCACAATCATCCTTCTGACTGCCAAGTAACAAAGAAAGCAATCGCGGGCAGCAGCATTCTGTTTTGTCTCTGAGCAGCCTCCTAAAGCACAGCTGAATTCTAAAGCAGCTGTTAGGCTGCCTATTAGCAAAATGCACACACGTATATGGCAGATTTAAGCATTACTGAGTTATTGAAATCCAGTTGCATGCGTCACAGCAGTCAAGAAAGAGCAATGATTATCATGGCTCCAGCCACCGTGCACAAATAATTCTTCGACTTAAGTATTCTAAATGGGGGGAGGGGGAGGAAAGAAAGGGAGGAATGATTGATATGCTACTAGGAAACTCTATTAACTCAGTATATTTCTGAGTTCCTTGGCCAATGCAAAGAAAATATATAGGAAATGTAAAATGGGCAAATATGTACATTACACATAAATAATATTCACATACATGCACTAAGTACTTGAAAATTCAAGGAAAAGCTAACATTCAGGTTTCTAAGTAGTTGTCACTTTTAACAGATTAATAGGAAACACTGGAGTTCTTCTGCCTCTCTTTCCCCTCCCCTACCCCGTCTCACTCTTTTTTCTTTACTTTCTCAGGACCCCATACGAGAATGTCCCTCCTTGATAGAGCTACTCTTGTAACGTTCCCAACATCAAACCTAGCAGAGCAGGGAGCAAAATGAATTGTGTTTTGTGTAGACTGTGAAAGTTCATTACATTAATTGTAAGCTCAAAGGGGGCTGAATTTATGGTGAAGACCACAATTAATAGTTTCTAATTTATGAAGTTTCAAAAAGATATGTGAAGAGTTATATTTTCCTGCATATCTAGGAAAACTCAAAGTATACTCATCCTTTGAGAACCACTGCTATAAATATTTCATATTAAATGTTTTGGCTTTAACATCCCAGTCCCTGATATAGTATATAAGGAAATGGAAATTGAATTTAAGAAAATGATGTTGAGAAGAATAGTTAGACTAGATCATATAACCAAAACAATTCCACTCTGGAAGTGACAGTTATTACAGCATCGAAGGACTGATTTTTAAAATATCTGCAGAAAAGGAAAATAGCAAATATCTGGAAAAAATAACGCATGGTATCACTATTCAAAGAAAGCTATTAACAAGAATTTATTAGAGATAAATCTGATGTGTTTACTTTCTCATTTCTATAAAATCTTTTTGAGAATATTCTCACTTGTATAGAGGATGTCCTTCATGAAAATGTAAGAAGGGAGCAAAATTTTTACAAGATTTTCTACAGCAAACTTCGTGGATGAGTGAAAATATGATTTTAAAAAGCATTTATTAAGTACTTACTCTTTACCAAGCATTGTGCTAAGCACTGAGGAAATAAATGGAAAAAAAAAAGACATTCCCTGATCTCAAGGATATCACACTAATTTCTAAAGATGATCCATTTGGAAGGGTGCTGCTGCAGAGTATATATAACTGATCAAAAGATACAGAGAATATAAGACCTCTAATGAGACAACATTTGTAAAATGCTTTGCGAACCTTTAAGGTGCTTTAAGCACTATATAAATGCTATCTATGATACGATGATTGATAATGATAATGATCTATCATAAAAACATCTGACTATAGCAAAAAGCAGTCTCAGAAGCTCTTCTTCAATGAGATGCCTGCCACACACATATGTACACAGTGCATATATAAATGTGTTTATATATGTATCTATGTACATGTATATATTTATATGAGCATATATATACACACTATATATGAGTGCATACATACACATATACACACACATGTGCATGAGTGTATGTGTATGCATGTGTATATATGCATGCATACATGATATAAATAGTATATATGTATATATAATGTATATATAGTATGTATATGTATAGATAATATGCATCTATATGATCACAGATATACAAGTTCATATATGTTTATAATATACATATAATATATGTACATTTAATAATAATGATAATAGTAATAATAGCTACCCTATTACACTATATATTTATAGTATATATGTATACATATATAGTATGACATCTAGTGTATATATATGTACACATATATACATCTATATATGATCACATAGATATACATGTGTATATATATTCATATAATATATCTACTGTATATACATTTAATAATAATGATAATAGTAATAAAAGATAGCCTATTCCACTATATATTTATAAATAATGTCTGTTTGCGTACACTATACATACACTTTATATTTCTAGTGTGCGTATATATATAGTATTTATATATATATACACGATGCATATCTATATGTGTATATATGATCAAATAGATACAAATGTATGTTTATATGTTTATAACATACATATATTATATATACCATATATATTTAATAATAATAATAGTAATAATAGCTAGCCTTTGTATGCTACTTTAACATTTACAAAATATTTACAAATGTTATTTCATTTTATCTTCAACACAAACTGAGAAGATACGTAGTATCCTTATTTTATAAATGAGGATACTGAGATCAAATGACTTGCTCAGGGTCACACAGTTGTTGTCTTGGTCAAAATTTGAACTCCAGTCTTTCCGACTCTTGGCATAGAATGATTTGCCTAGGGGTGAATAGATAATAAGCATCTCAGGCGGGATTCTAACCCAGGTCTTCCTGAATTCTAGTACGGTGCTCTATCCACTATACCACAAGAATCAGGCCCAGAACTGAAGGGAGGCAGATTAGATTGCTTTTCAAAATTTTATACAATTATCTCAAACTGCTTCTAGACACACAAATATCTTTTATTTTTTTAAAATTTTATTTATTTATTTATTTATTTTAGGCAATTGGGATTAAGTGACTTGCCCAAGGTCACACAGCTAGTAAGTGTGAAGTGTTTGGTCTGAGGCCGCATTTGAACTCAGGTTCTCCTGACTTCAAGGCCAGCACTCTATCCACTGCGCCACCTAACTGCCCCCACAAATATCTTTTAAACATCAATGTATTTCCATTGAATGTGCATTGCTACAAATAAAAATTATGAACTCATAATTTTGTCCAAAGCACCATGAACTAATGCAGTGTATTACCAATAGTTACTCAAGTATAAGAAATCTGATCGTTGGTCAACAAAGTACCTGGAGAACTGAACCCTGCTGATTAAAATCACAGTTTTTCTTGGGGAGGAGAAAAAGCTAGGTAGTTAATGGGAACTATAAAGCACAAGGAGGAAGTTCTTAGCTCAATAATGAACAAGGTCAAACCTATTGAGTCCATGGTCTTTTGGATTTGTGATCAGTTGTTTGTTTTTTTTTTTAACATTTTAGTGTCATTCACTTTTAAAGATTATTTTTGATAATGTTCTCCTACATTCAACGTTCAACACCACTTGACTTTTGGCCTGGAGGCCCAAGAACTTTGCAGCTATAAATGTATCTCTTAGTCTTCTACCACATGTAGTCACCTCAACCTTTCTCCCAAAAAGAGACTGGGTTATTTGATGAAACAAATATAGACTTCTTCCTTGTTCAAAGAATTTTGTACGAACTCACTATAATAGATTTCCAGATTATCCTTATTTCAGATCTTCAACATCCTTGCAAGGGACTTCCTACCACTGAGATCCCAAATGTCATCATCTCACCAAGGGTCTGGGTCAGCTTGCTTCTCATTTAGTTCCCAAACTCATTTTCTAAGGCAGGAGTCACCATCTCAAGATCTAGACAGTCAAAATTTAAATATAAAAATCTCAGAATCTCAAATTTAGAAGAAGTCTCAATGGCCTTCCAGGGCAGTAGTATCAAACTCAAACAGGTACCACTAAACTGAGCCAGTGGAACACCTATTGACTTAGAAAACCACATATTAACATTATCTATGTTCTAATGTATTTTTATTTATTTTATTAAATATTTCCCAATTACATTTTAATCTGTCTCTGGCTGCACTTGGAAGTGCTATGGGTCATAATTTGTGTGTTTGACACCTCTCTTCTAGGGCAGCTGGTACCTGGTCAAGAATCTTTTCTATAAGTAATAGAGACTGGAAGGAGAAATTTCCCTAAAACTCAGTTACTGAGCTCAATCTAGCCCAAATGTACTGGGGATCAATGCTCCTGAAATCATCTGATCGTTGGTCAACAAAGTACCTGGAGAACTGAACCCTGCTGATTAAAATCACAGTTTTTCTTGGGGAGGAGAAAAAGCTAGGTAGTTAATGGGAACTATAAAGCACAAGGAGGGAGTTCTTAGCTCAACAATGAACAAGGTCAAACCTATTGAGTCCATGGTCTTTTGGATTTGTGATCAGTTTGTTTTTTTTTAACATTTTAGTGTCATTCACTTTTAAAGATTATTTTTGATAATGTTCTCCTTCATTAGCAGAACTGACTGTACTTGGAACTTATGAGGAAAAGTGGGTTTACATTCAATTATTTTGGTGTTTGATGCAGGTGTATTAATGAGGCAAATGTCATACAACCACAAAAGAATCATTCCCATTCTCTTCTCACGAGTTTAGTAATTATCTTACGGTCTTCTTCTCCATCTTTAACCCATGTTTATGCATATTGAAGGTCTCTAAAATGTTTTCTCCCACCCCAATTTCTCAACTCTCAAGATCTACTCCTTCACCCCAACAGCTACACACACATTGGGGATGGCCATACCCTTGATCTTAGCATCACTTGCAAGTCTTTCATTTCCATAATTGAGAAAACATAAACTCCTATCATTTTATTCCCCTCTAGGCTAAACTTAGTCCTCCTAAATCTATCCTTTGTCCCCATAGCCTCTTCACCCCTCAGGATACTTCTAGAACATTATTCTTGCTCTGGCTTCACTTCCTTCCTTTCCCAATTTTTACAGTGTAATTAACCGTTTCCATATAACCCTGTCCTCTTCTCTCAAGTACCTAGTCACCTGTCCTGCCTTGCTCATTGCCAAATCCCAATCTTTTGTGACCTTTCCCTTTCCCCTCCCTCACTCCTATTCGCATGTAGCTGGACACAACTGAAGGAAGTCAGGCAACTGTGCTGATTGGGTCAACTACAAATTTATTTTATCTTTTTAAAAAGCATTTATTATGTGTTTACTCTGTGGCAAATACTGTATGTAATAAGTGTTGGAAATACATTACAAAAGCAAAGAGACTTATACCATGAAGGATTTTATATTCTAGTGGGAGGAGATAGTACACATAAGGAAGTGATTATCTAATCTCAACTGGGCCCTTAATGCAGAAAGAAAATTATTTTACTCCTTAATTTACTCCAAAATCTTCTCAGTCTCCAAGGTTTTAAGTCCTGACATTATTTCCAACTTCTCACTTTTCCTCATCCTACATACCCAACCAGGCACCAAATCATGTCTTTTCTACCTCCATAGCTTCTCTTGTACCTGTACCCTTTTCACCATCCCTCCATCTTAATTCAGGCCCTCATCCCTTCTTATCTACAGTATTACAACAACCAATTACAATTGGTCTCCTGCCACAAGTCTCTCCCTACTCCAATTCATCTTCCATCCTCTCTCCTTAGATACTCCTTCCTTCTGGATTTTCATCTTAGTGTTACCTGTCTAATTTCTACTTCTCAGTGTCTTTTACTGGATCATCATTCATATCATGCCCCCTAAAGATGAGTATACCTCAACACTCTGTACTGGACATTCTTTTCTTCTTCTTATATAATGTCTCTATTGACAATTTTATCAATGCTCCACCAATGGCTTAATCATCATCTCTCTTTGTGAGACTCCCAGATCTAGATATCCATATTTCCATCTCTTGTCTTTTTCCCAAGTTCTAATTCTACATCACTGACAGTTTATAAATTTACCAAAGAGAATTGGTTTAGCCAAAGTACTGGAAGACTTTGTGTGAGAAATTAGTATTTCTCTCTTTAATAACTAATTATTGTATTAGGATGAAGGTTTTTCTCCTTTTCTATGTCCTCATCCAGAAACCAACCAGTGTGGGAAATCTCTTTTAAAGATTTAGCCAGGCCAAAAGCTAATAAGACAGTAAAAGAAATTCTAAGTTTGGACTAATGGGTCCATTACTCCTCATTGTGTTTGCTCAGACAGGTCTAGGAAAATGTTGCTTCTCCCTTTTGTCAAGACAGGTTATTATGGAAATTGATGTCTCTTTGAACAAGATTTGGGAGGTCTTAGTACCACCAGACCTTCATTTTAATATAGTTCACCTCTTACTGGGTTATCCAAACAAAGTTGATTGTTACCCTTAAGGAACCCCTAATCTTTGAAGGGTATATAAATTGTAAGCCTGCCACCATGAGGGTATTTGGTCTAAGAAAGACAGCCAAATTACCATCCTTTTATTAATAACATGCTGGCCTTATTTATAAAATAATTAAGTTGCCCAGAAACTGTTTCTTGAACTTTCTTAATCATCACATTATTATCTATATGGTAGATAATAATGGGTAATAAATGCTTGTTGGTTGTTGATTGAAGATTTAAAAAGTGCTCGTGCCATAACTGATAAATAAGAACTGCCATCTATGTAGAATTTAGTCTGTTCTCAGTGCTTAGCACAATACCATGCAGATAGGAGGCATTACACATACATACACATACATGTGTGTACATATATACCTATATATAATACATATATGTTTTAGATTGTTACATTGGACTTAAGGTGTCATCATTCTTTGCATGTATTATCGTACTTGATCCTCACAATAAACCTGCTAGGTAGATACTAGCAGTGTCATCACTGTTTTATAGAGAAAGAAACTGAGACCCAGATAGGCTAAGTAACTGGTTCTGAGTCCCACCAGAAGTATAATAGATTATTAAGGAAAACAGTGGTGTTAATGGATGGAATTCCTAATTTTCTGAAATTGCTATCAAAGGGGATAGTTATAACCATCTATAAAATGTCCTTTGATGCCACTGTCAGGGACAGACTATTAGTCTGGATTGATACTTTAGCATAATTTTGAAATTGTCATGTTCTTAATGTCTCTATTTCAATTCCTAGTTGTTTTTTAAAGGCACATTTGATTCTCATTTATTTCCTTTCCTTTCCTCTTGAGTTTGCAAAGGAAGCAATAGAACAAAGGGAAGTCTATTAACTCCATTCTTCTTTAAAAAATAATTGTCTCTGGCTTTGTTGAATTGATGTAAAAAAAAATAATCCCAAACTGTTACAACTTGCTACAGACCTCAGGGTTAGGACGTTATTAACAAAGTCCAACTACTGTCACTTGAAAAACCTGTGTTACCCTTTAGGGAATTTTGAGTCTGTATAAAGAACAAACACCAAACTGGGCAAAGGGTCTTATTACTAAAACCCATCATCTAGTCATTCAATTCTTCTTTGTGCAAAGCACTGCATTCAAGTTTAAGTAAAAGATGGTGGTGGGCACCAGTCAAATCACTTAGTACTACTTTGGGCTATAATCAAAGTCCCTAAAGAAATGTTATTCTTCCAGGAAGTGGAAGAAATTATTTTTAATGGAGACAAGGATGTGGCATATTGGATCATATTAAATCAAAGAATCATCCCGTCAGTGGATTGTTTGCTCTGTTGTACTGTTACTCAGTTTTCGTTTTTTGTTTTTAATGTGGCAAGTTTTTAAACACCTTGGAAATGCCCATATTGAAAACTAAGGCTTTTAAAAAATAGTGTCTCTCTAATAATAAATTCTTCAAACACAAGAAATATGTTGCATTCTATTTTATTTGTCTCACGTGGTACTTAGCACAGAACTGGGCACACCAAAGGACTGGAAAATGACCATTTCACTAAGAAGCAGAAGTAGTTTCGCATATGGTTTGGAGGGGTAAGGGACACTAATTTATGAAATAAGACCCAAGAGTCAGGCTCCAGAAATCACTTGGACAAATCACTTAACATCTGCCTGAGCTTCCCCATTATAAAAAAAAAGAATTTAATCATTCTCTTTCTTACCTCAACAGATCCTGTTCAGAGGAAAATGATGTAATTGGCATTTTGCTGAGCTTTGTACTAGATGTTCTCAGACTCAACATGCCATTTTCTTACTCTGTGAATTTTCACAGGATATATCCCATGCCTGGAATGCATTCCTCCCTTAAGTCTGCCTTTCAGAATCCTCATCTTCTATATACCTTTCTTTATATATAAGATATGGCATAGGTAAAGGTGATGTAGTAGATAAAGTGCCAGGCCTGGAGTCAGGAAGATTCCTCTTCCTGAGTTCATATCTGACCACAGACACTTACAGCTGTGTGACCCTGATCAAGTCATTTAACCCTGTTTGCCTCAGTTTCCTCATCTATAAAACAAACTGGAAAAGGAAATGACAAACCACTTCAGTATATTTCAAAAAAACTCCCAAATGGAGTCATGAAGAGTCAGACACAACTGAAATGATGCGACAATAATATATCCTTGTCTTCTATATACTTAAGGTCATGGATATAAAGCTGAAAGGGACCCCAGAGGCCAACTAGTCCAGCCCCTTCATTTTACAAATGAGTAGATCTTCCTAAAAGATTCAGTTCACCTTCACGCAGCCTTGCCTGGTCCCCTCCTCATCTCCACACCAAGGTGTATGGTTCTCTCCGTCCTCACACTTTCCTATAGCACTCCCCCCCCCCATGTCTTCTTGTCCTTCATTATTCCTTACTTTTTATCATACTTATCTGCATACATACCACATTTCCCCAGTAGATTGTAAACTCCTCAAGGAAAAGAATTATTTCCTTCTGTTTTTGTATCCTCAGAACCTAATATGATGCCTTACATGTGGTAGATGCTTAGTAAGTTTTGGTTGAATTGTCTAACTGAATTTGTTTGCATAAACATAGGATAAGATGCATAGATAAAATATTTGTCATGACTATGAAATTTAAGCTACCACACAACTTACCACAATGTAGAATTTTGTACAATACAGATCTCTCTTGGATTCCATCCAAAAGAATTTTTTCTGAAACATAAGAAGGAATTGACCTCAGCACCAAAGTCCATGGTATTATAGGCCGTATTATCTTTCTATAGAATTTCTTCTGTCACTTACTTACTTGAGGATTTACAGTAAGTTCCTAATGCATGGAATTCAAACATTTCAGCCTAGTTTTTGAGGCTCTTCATCAATTTCATCATTCTCTTTCTACTCCAACCACATTTCCTCATATTCCCCAATTCTACTCCTCACATACACCCTACAAAATCCCCCTTCTTTACCTTACTCATGCTGCTCCTTTTATCTGGAATGCTCTTAGATTTTCAACTTAGACTTAACTCCATGGAGAGATTTCAGAGGGTCCACAAATTTAGATGGGAAAAACATTACATCTTTATTTCAATATGTTTTCTTTTCTAATTATATATATTCCAGTTTATTTAAAAACACCTTTTTTTCTGATGAGTCCAGGCTAGAAATCCAAAAGAGTCCATGACAGAAAAAAAGAAGTTTGAGAATCCTGCTCTATACCAATCCAAGTCTAACACTTCTATCAAGATATGGCTAAAAGCATCTCCCCTTCCCCCAATTTACCTTGGGTCCTACTCCAATTATTCTTTTGCTTCAAATCTTTTATTCAAGATGTGTTTAGTTTGTCCTCTATCATTTTGTGCACATTTGATATTCTCCTTTGAAATTATTCTGATAACAATTTTTGTGTGTGCATTTTATCTTTGCAAGTAGATAATAATATTCTTAATATGCTTGATTTCTACATGTATGCTTCATCGCACTTATTATAGTGGTAGATATATAAAAGCTACTTTGTAGCTTCTGTTTTGAGGAACAAAAACAACAACAAGCAAACTGTACAACTTTTAAAAACTGTGTTAATCTTGCTGTATCGTATTGAGTTGTCTGGTCACATCCCTAAACTTTTTATATCTTAGCATGAGTCCGCTCTCCAATTTATCATCATTTACACATTTCGAGGCCAGGCTATTTATTCAATACCCCTTTAACTCAATATGAACAGCTCTCCTGTCACTCATTTTTAAACAAATGACATTCAATTCATGTGCCTCTGACAGCATATCATTTTGAAAAGAGATTAGAAAGGTCTCAGCTGACAGCAAAATCAACCTTTATTGAGTCTTACACTATCCCATCAGGTCAGGGATGTTTGGTTTGGTACTGATTGTGTTAGCCTTCATTAGAGAAAATACATAACCCAGGGGAAGACATTTTATTATAGGCCCCCAATCACAAAGATGTGCTCAGCTCTTGAAACCAGAATTGATAGAATAAAGTCAGCATGTGGAGTGGAAAGAGAACAAGGATCTAGAAAGAGTACTGAATTCAAAATCAGAAAAAAATCTATATTCAAAGTCCACCTCTGATAATTACTGGTTTTATGACTTTGGGAAAATCACTTAACCTCTCTAGCCTCAGTTTACCCATCTGTAAAATGAGGATAATAATACCTATACTATTTGCCATAAAGGAATGTTGTGAATATCAAATAAGATAATGTATGTAAAGTGCTTTAAAATATATAATGATGTTATCATTATTATAATTAGCAGCAATAATAAAGTTGGGTAGATAAACCATGGTTAGTCTGGGTAAAAAAATTCCTCAGTTTATGAATAGTTGTGATGCAAGTGGTAAAAGAAAGTTCAGTGGGATCACTGAACTTGGCATATAATCTACTCTAACCCTTTCATTTGGAAGATGAGGAAACCATGGGTCATTTAGGTTTAATGACTTGCCCAGGGTTCCAGAACGAATAGGAAGCAGAGTCCAGGTTTGATCCCAGGACCTTTGACCTTAAATGCAGTACTCATTTCATTATGCCACAGTTTTGTTTTTTGTTTTGTTTTGTTTTGTTTTCCCATAAGCCACAAGAAAGAAACAGTGAAAATCATGAGGAAGTTGGTGACAATTTGACTTATACAACATGTGCTCACGTATTTACAATTCTTTTTGGTCTGCCAGGGCAGGTATTGTCTGTCTTTGACTATAAATCACCAAAGTGAAAAGACTGTCTTTCAACTCACTTTCCTTAGCCCTGCACTCAAGTAGGTGTTAAATATATTTCTTCTAGTCACAATAGGCAGAAAATGATGGAAAAGGAGGTGGAAGTTGGAGGTTAAATCTTGATGTCAGTGAAATGGCACTAGACTTTGAATCATATTTTGTAAATGTCCCAACACCCTCAGGTGAAAACCACTCTTGAAACAAGAGTCACTACTCAGTAAATGGAAATAAAAAAAAAATCAGACCCAAATCCCCTTTTTAAAAAGAGGAATTTAGACTTACAGAAAATGAATCAGGACTTAATCATAGGCTCATTCACCCCAATGACTAATGGTACTCAAATCTTTCTAAGAAGTTATCCTCTTTACAGACTACAAAGGACCAATTTCTACAACTACAGAAGTGGTTCCATGTTTCTTTTGCTTATCCTCAGATAAATTTAAAGGCAGCAAGTTGTAGTAGATAAAAAGCCTGCCTTGGAGTCAGGAAGACCTGGATTCAAGTGCTTTTTCTGACACATACTAGTTGAGTGTGACCCTGGACAATTCAATAACCTCTCAGTGCTAAAAGTTACAGAGGAGTTGGTGATTTGCAACATTAGGGGGTGGTGGTTGTTGCCTTTCATTCTCAAAAGGGACTAAAATGACATCAATGTTGGGGACAAGGGACAGTATGTCCAACTGTGACTGATCAACCAACATGAGCTTGGAAGGCTCTACCACAAGTTAGACACAAATAGTCCATATGAACATTTGGAGTGGAGATGTCTCTAAATTTGTGCATCTCATGTTTCTTTTGAGCTACTGCATTCTGCTTCACTCATAGAGCACAGTGCCTTCTTTAATGTGGTCATGCCATGCTGGGCAGTCCTTTGCCATTGTCTCCCATGTCATACAATCGATTCCAAAGTTCAACATTGAGGAGCTTTCTATGCCAAAATTTCCCTACATTAGTAAAATCATGTGCTCCAAACAAAATCAAAATCCTCAGAGAAATTTCCTAAACTTAACAATTTTCTGCCTTTTCAGAGATCACAGAATACTCACCAAAAATCCCTTTTTCTAGAAGGCTATGAATTTTAACTCTTTCAACAAGGCTTACTCTGACTTCAGCCAACCTCTATTTATTTCCCTCACTTGGTTCTGAGAGAACTTCTGTGCACACACATACTTTGTCAAACAGACACACACACACACACACACACACACACACACATACACACACGACAGACAACTTCATATAAGCTAGGATCCAGGTGAAAGTCTTCAAGGCCTCATCTTCTCATCTATTACCCATTGGGGGTTTCTATCCACATGTTCCTGAGACTCAAGATGGACAAGAGAGTTCTAGAGGCTTCTAATTCTCACTCTCCTTCAGAATAACTCAAAAGTAGAAAGAGATCATATATAGGTTTCTGCTATTTTTTTTTTGCTCACCTTCAAAACATGCTGCTTCTATGAACACTGTGACTTTGGAACAGAAGTGTTCTAATAAGTGTTTAACAACTGGTTTTCCAGGGAGAGACATATAGGCACAACAGACTTTTAAACATAATCTGCATTATTAACATTTGCTCCATAACTTTTTTAAGTCTAGGCCACTAACAAAACAATAAATCAAACCCTGATTTGTAATGCTTGTCAATGTCCTAGATTTAAATGTTAATACTAAAAATTCAGCGTTCAGCTCTCTTGAGCCATTAAGAGTTGGCTCCAGCACAGCCTTGCTTCTTTGAAGGAGCTGGAACCTAATGGTTCCACTGGACCTAAATGGTTCTGCTTACTGAGTAGTGAACTGGACCATAGATTCCACTGGAACCTAAATGGAAGGAAAAACCCTAGAATGCATGAGGAAATCTCAACTTTGGCCTCAAACTTGCAACTTTATGGTTGGTAGGAGACAGTGGGTATAGGTATAAAGGACAGGGTGATGACTCAGCCCTCAGGTATAAAAATCTTGGTATCATGGAAATTACTTATGTCTAGAACAAATAGAAAATATTTTGTACTGATATAACACTTTAAGGTTTATCAAACATCGATCTGTAAGCTTTTACTAAGTGCCTACTATAAAGAGACAGTGCGATATAATGGATAGAGATTTCACCTCAAAATGTGACATGAGGAAAACCTAGGATCAAGTTTGGCCTCTAACAGAAACTTGCTTTGTGACCCTTGAGCAAGTCACTCAATACTGCAGAGGTTTAGAAAATTCTCTAAGACCAAAAGTTGCATAGTAGATATGAATCTGTATTGGGAGAGGTAGTTTCATCATGAAGTCATAGATCTAGTCCAAATAGGCTAAAGAAAAAAGAGTGAAATCATCCCTGCTCTCAAGGAGGAGACTATCCTCACATAGGGGAGAGAGACAGACAAACAGACATGGAGAGAGAGAAAGAAAAAGAGACAGAGAGAGAAAGAGAGAGAGAGAGAGACAGAGACAGAGAGAGAGACAGAGACAGAGACAGAGAGAGAGAGAGACAGAGAGAGAGAGATGATAATGATGGAAAGAGATAGAGAGGTAGAGAGAGAGATGATGGAAAGAGAGAGAGATAAAGAGATAGATCGATATAGACAGATATGTATCTGTCTATCTATCTACAAGACAGACAAAGAAGACACAAGATAATGTTGGATAGAAAAACAGTAGTAGTTGGAAGGGTGAGAAAAGGCTTCTTGTGGAATGTGACATGAGTTGTCATGAAGAAAATCAGGGACTCCAATACATGCAGATAAAGAGAGAATTCCAGGTATAGGGAACAGTCAATGCAAAGGATTGTAGTATGTGAAGAACAGCAAGAAAACCAATATTGCTTGATACTAGGGTATATAGGGGAGTAATGTATATAAGGAAAGTGTTTTTGGAAACCCCTTTCCTAGAAACAGCTACATAAATCAGGCACTGTAAGTTATCATCATTTTATAGATGGGGCATTAAAGCTCACAGAGGGGAAGAATTATATATCTACATACACAGTGTATGTATATATGTGTGTGTGTGTGTGTGTGTGTGTGTGTGTGTGTGTGTGTGTGTGTATACACATTTTTGTTCAATCATTTCAGACATGTGTGACTCCTCCTAACCCCATTCAGGGTTTTCTTGGCAAAGATACTGGACTATTTTGCCATTTCCTTCTCCAGATCATTTTACAGATAATGAAACTAAGGACAACAGGGTTAAGTGACTTGCCCAGGGTCACACAGCTAGTAACTGTCTGAGGCCAGATTTGAACTCAGGAAGATGAGTCTTCCTGACTCCAGGCCCAGTGCTCTATCCACTGTACCACCTAACTGCCCCATACATACACATACTTATGTCTACATATGTATATAATTTGTAAAGCACTTTAAAGTTAACCACTCACTTTACATATGTTAGCTCATTTGGTCCTCACAGCAATCCTATGAAGAAGATGCTATTATTATCCCTATTTTACAGATGAGGAAACTGAGGCTGAGAGAGGTTAAGTGACCTGTCCAGGATCACACAACCAATAAATATCACTTTAGGGATTTTAATCCGTGTCTCCTTTGATTCCATATCTAATGTTCTTTCCACCACACCACTACTGCTCACAAAGCCTGATGACTTCTTAACAATTGTAAGATACCATCCAATTAAAACACATGAATAGGAACTATTCCCATTATAGCACACTGGGCCTAGAGTAAGGAAGACCTAAGTTCAAATCTGTCTAGCCTTAGACACTTAGCTGTGTGACCCTTGGGCAAGTCACTTAACTTCTATTTGCGTCAGTTTCCTCAACTGCAAAATGGGGATAATAATAGCATCTATCTCCCAGGATTGTAATAAGAATCAAATGAGATATTTGTAAAGTGCTTAACACAGTGCTTGGCACATAGTAGGTGCTTAATAAATGCATATTGCCTTCCTTCATTGAATTGGCTTCTGACTACATCACATAGAAAAGTATGAAAGGTTAAGCTTCTTGAAGGAAGGGAGTGTTTTATTTTTGTCCTTGTATTTCCAGTGCCCAGTATAGTACTTAGCACAAAGTTAAGAGTTTAATAAGAGTTTGTTGTTGACTGATTGAAGGGGTGACACCTGTACTAACACCTTAAAAATCAAGCAATAAAAATGAGCATTTTGAGTAACATTAAGCCAGGTGCTTTTGGTTTGTGTGTTTTTACCAAGGTTGACAGCTACAAAGAAAAAGGAAACATTTCCTGTATGATTCTGTTTTCCCATTTTGATGCCAAGGGAAAACATGTATGCAAGAGTATATTTATAATTATAGGTAGTTGTATAGTTGATGACTCTCAACTACACAAATTTATTCCTATACTGATAAAATCACATATCTTGACAAAATCAACAACAAAAGATTAAATGCTGCTTTATCACTTGTTATGATGAAAGAGAATACAAAGAGCATATTTTGATACAGTTTTGTGTCCAAACTGATAACAAGAAATGACACTGACTAAATTGGGTTAAACTTTTTTGCCTTTTTTACTGCCCTTAGGTTTATTCAATCATTCATTTCCTTAATCATTAAACAAATATTTATTAAGTAGATTTCCTGGGTAAAATTCAAAGTTTAGATAAAAGAAAGACCCCTTCCCTCAAGGAGGTATGGACTACTAAGGGGATAAAATGCAAGTAGATTGGGGAATCTTATTTAATCAAAGACACATTATAGAGCAGTCAGTTAATGGTAAGTCAATAAATATTAATGAAGCACCTATTATGTGCCAAGCACTGACTTAAGTGCCAAGGATACAAATATGAAAAAGAAACACAGTCCCTGCCCCCCAGGAACTTACAATCTAACTGATAGAGGAAGACAACACACAAAAGAAAAGAGTAAAAGGGATAACAAGGGGTACCTACAGCAGGGGAATGGTGGAGAAGTATAAGAATTCCTAAAAGAGAACAGTCAGGTGGAAATGAAGAGAACATGTTGTTATTGTTGGTGCAGTCATTTTTCAGTCATGCCCATCTCTTCATAATCCCATTTGGGATTTTCTTGACAAAGATACTAGAGTGGTTTGACATTTCCTTCTCCAGCTCATTTTACAGATGAGAAAACTGAGGCAAACAGGCTTAAGTAATTTGCCCCTAGCCACAAAGCTATAACCTGTCTGAGGCTAGATTTAAACTCAGAAAGATCAGTCTTCCTGACTCCAGGGCTTGGGACTCTATCCACTGCACCACCTAACTGCCCTAAGAGAACATAAGATACTTATAGAAGAAGGTGATGTATAAAGGAATATTGACTCTGTGTCAGGGAAATAGAGTGTGTTCTGATACTTGCTGCCTATATGACTTTGGGTGAGCCATTAAACTCCCATTAAACTGCCTTAATTTCCTCTGCTATAAAATGAAGGTGATGGGCTAGTTGTAATCTGATGTTTCTTGCAGATCCTTCCGGGATCCAAGAAATGGGGATGGGGATGAGGATGGCCTTCATGGAGGATGTGACATTTGAGTTGGGCTTTAAAAGATAGAGAAATTGTAGAAGCAAGGGTATTCTAGGCAAAGTGAACCTCTTAAGCCAATGTAGAGATGTAGAAGGACATGGGGTGCTTTTTGGAGAGGAGTAGTCCTGTTTGCCTGTGGAATGTGTATGGGAGCTAATACGAGATATGTTGGCTTTGGTTGTGATGACATGAAAATGCCAAAGAAGAGTTTAAAGCTTACTGGGGGCAGAGTATTATAGTGAAAAAAGTGCTGAATTTGGGCGAGAGAACCCGGGTTCAAATCCAGCCTCAGCCACTCACTACCTTTATGACATTGGGAAGGTTCTTCACTTTTCTGGGTCTCTCTTCCATTGTAAATTGAGTACTTGGACTAGACAACGGCCCTTCTCCACTCTAAAACTATGGTTCCATGGGTAGGAAATATGGAATTGCTGAAGACTTTTTAGCATAGTATAGCAAAATGAAAATTGGGTTGGAGAAGGAAATGGAGCTAGGAGTTCTTATTATACAGAATCACTGCTGTAAGGGGCTATATCATTGGTCCTTATTTTTTTTCTGCCACAGAACAGAATCCTTTGCCATTAAGAATGACAAACCACTGCACATTTAAGTTAGCAAACACCAGAGACTTGAAAGATGTGCATGCAAATTTCCTTTAATAAGAACAGATGTTTTTCTGGAATTCTTTGCACCTTCAAGGTCTGATATGTTTTGAGGTCTTCATGTATGTCTAACAGGTCAGTTTTGTTTATTTCACAAATATTATACTTACTGTACTATGTGCATGAGGAATTAAGATTTATATTCAACAAAATTATTAATAACTTTTCTTTTATACATAATATCCCAAATTCCAATCCCAAATAGCACACACTGTCCTATACTCTCATGATTCCTGACCACCAGTGTCTTTCACTTCTCACTCATGCACATTATTGATCATAAGAAAGTGCTTTCTATGGTTTTACAAGTGAAAGTGGAAGTATAAAGAAATGTCAACTGTAGGGTTGGGGATAACCCAAATCACATTTAAATGCAAACCACCCAGCCCATAGTGCATGATACCTAAACTTCCTAAGATATTTCCTAACTAAAGTTCCACTAACTCAGCTTGGTCACCGTGATTCTCTCAACATCTGTAGCTCATATTATGGCATTCTATTCATTCATCTGGCCCCAGAAGAGAATGGCATCTTCTATAATTAAACACACCTACTCCTGTTTGGAATTTGGCCACCTGGTCACTCTGAAAAGAGTTCATTTTTCCCTTTCGTTAATCTCAGATGGGTTTTGGGGGGTTCTACCCAAATTTTTAGACAATGACATACCTAGCTAGCTAATGTTCCTTCCCTTAATATGAAGTGCAGAAAGGATAAACACAAGCAAACAAAAAACTACTATATACACCTAGTTTCCTATTGCCCAGAAAATGGCCCTGACCCTGGACCCAGATGGCTCTGGAGGAGAGAGTGAGGCTGGTGACTTTGCACAGCCCTTTCTCATTTAAATCCAATTCACTTGCATGTCATGGCATCAGCTTCCCAAAGGCACAGTCCTCTTCGAGAATGAAGAACAAACAACAACAACAACCATTGCCCAGGAAACAGAATAATTCAACTTGTCTTCTAGTTCACAAAAGACAGTCTTTTTCATTATATTCTGCTCTACCCCTTTCTAATATTGCCTTTACTCTCATCGTTTCTGTTTTTCTTTTTCATTTGTTTCTGTTTTTAGAAATAAAAATTTAAAACAAAAAGTAAGTTAGATGCGATACCGTCCCCTCTTGGGGCAGCTAGGTGGCACAATGGATAGAGTGCTGGGCCTGAAGTCAAGAAGATTCTTTTTTATGAGTTCAAATCTGGCCTCATGTGACTATGTGTCTATGTGACCCTAGACAAGTCATTTAACCCTATTTGTCTCAGTTTCCTCATCTGTAAAATAAACTGGAGAAGGAAATGGCAAACCACTCCAGTATCTCTGCCAAGAAAATCTCAAATAGGGTAATAAAGAGTTGGACATAACCAAAAACAACTGAACAATAATGCGCTTCCCTTTGTTGATTATTTCCAATTTATCCATTTTTCTAGATAGTTGTTGGTATATTATCTCCCTGATTTGACTGTGAACTCTTAGAGCAGGGACTGTCTTTTTTCTTATTTTTGTACCCCTAGCACTTAGCACCATGCCTGGTACATAGTAAATACTTAATAAATGTTTATTGACTGACTGAAATATTGAGTCACACAGTTTTCCTTTATCTTTTTCATAAGGAAATGAAACATAGCCATGGTGGTAGGGGAAAATTTTATTCTTATTTTATTATTGGGCCACAAGTAGATAACATATAGAAATAATTTCTCTTTAGAGACATCTAAAACCACACTTACCTATATTGAGATATTTCACTTGATGAATTAGTTGATTACTAATTTTATATAAAAATTCAAAAGGAATGCTACAAAGAATCTCTTGTAATAAACCATGGAAAAAAGGGGGGGGGAACAGTTTTCATTTGGAAAATTCAAAGTTTTCTAGGAAATAACAACACATTCTAACTTTATTTGTAATGTCAACTTGGAGCTGAATACCAGCTCAGATATCTAATAACTTTGTAAACAGATGCAAGTTATTTAACTCCTCTGGGCCTCAGTTACTTCACTTATAAATTACTGCAGGAAACTTTTTTGAAGCACATTGAATGTGAGTTATACCTCTTCTATTTTGGAACACATCAGATTAAGAAAAGCTTCAATTCATAGGAATACAAAATATGAGAAATCAAAGCAGCATTATTCTTGAAACAGAGAAGAATTAGGAAAGAGATGTAGTTTATGCTCTCTGATGGTAGAAAGGGACTGTGAAAAGCACTAAATAGAGCCTGGAAGGTGCTCAATGGAGCATTCACTTTTTAAAAAATAAAAAACAGCCAAATAGTACATGCACATGGTGCTTTAAACCTCTTCCTGTCCCCAAATAGCTTTGAATGGAGACTGCCAGTCTGGTCTAGCCAGACTACTCCATAGTCATCAATGGAATAGGGCTCAATTAAGCCTTTAAGTAAGGAGGAAGTTAATTTGCAGGCTAGTTTTAATAAATATGTTCATTTAAGAAATGTTAGCTACTGTCTGAGTGAGGAACTCTTTCAAAGAAAACTTCTATACAAATCCATTATTACAAATAGGATTACCAGACTTAAATATTCACTAACTTGATTCTACCTTCCTCAGGTTTTCTCTGTCACATTATCACTAAAGTGGTATATAAATGACTAGACAATTGAATTAAATATTTTCAATTTCTTGTACAAGAGACAAATAAATTGACATATGCATGGAGCCACTTGGGAATACTGTTAAGAATAGTGAGTCTGGAGTTAGCAGACTTGGATTCCAGTCCTAGCTAAGCCATTTAATATCTGTATGATTGTGGATAATTTATATCACCTAATTGGGCCTCAGCTTCTTAATCTGTAAAATGAGCATAATGTTAACTACACAATTATATCATTAGGATGCTATAATGATCAGCTCAAATGATATAAAGGATTTTTTAAAAATTAAGTAAAAAGAGTAATGTATAAATATGAACTTATTGATTAAATGATGAAGAATTTCCCTTTATCTACCAAAATCACTTTCACAGGACTAGAACTATAAAGGAATTTAAAAGCCATCTAGACCAATCGCTTTATTTTACAAAGTTATAAAACAATACCTAGGAGGTGAAATGACTTGTCCAAGGTCACACACTAATAAGTGGTAGAACCAGGATTTGAACCCAGGTCCTCTAATTCCAAATCTAGTGCTCTTTCCACTGTACCATATTTTCTTCACATCAATTCTGTAGTTATTCTGAATGGAATTTCTCTTTCTATTTGTTCCTGCTAGGTTTCATTGGTAATTTACAGAAACGCTGATGCTGTGTGTAAATTTTTTTATATCCTGCAATTTTGTTGAAATTATTATTCAATTAACTTTAGGTAACTCAAGGTTTTTCTAAGTAAATCATCATATAATCTGGAATTTGTTTCACTTCAATTTCTCTTTCTCATTTATTATTATAGCTTGCATTTCTAGCACCATTTTAAATAGTGAGCTCATTGTATTTTTGGTTTCAAGTTTCTGAGTATTAGCAGTACATCAGACATTCATTATTATTCTGGGTTTGGCAAACAAAGATAAGTCACTTTTTAGGCACACGAGAAATAACATAATTCATTTTACAAAGGACATATATGACCAGAAAAGAAAGTCAGTTGTGTAGCAAGATGAAAAACAAAAAAAAGGACTAACAGATGGACAGCCTGAGTATTATACTTAAACACACACAAACACAAATATAAGAACCAGAAAAAAGACTTCATTGCCTGTATTGATTGAATCTCCTATGAAGGATTTATAGAAAGACAGAGAGAATAATCATATTGTGCAAGAATATATGAGAGGGTTGAGATCTTCTCCAGTGGTGCAAACACCCACTTAAGTGTAATTGTAAATAGAGAGAAAGAGAACACATCATTATTTTATATACAAGAAGGCATGGTAAAACCTCAAAATTACATTAATTTGGGGCATGGCCAAGTTATTGTAGACTTGAGCTTGCTAATGAAATATCTTGCCAAATACCTAGCAAAAAAAGTATCTTGCATGTGGTAGGATATTAATTATTTCCCTGAATGAATGAATGAATGAGTGAATAAACAAGACTCTGCTAATAATATAACTTATTTATAACCACAGGTCTTAAGGACCATTAAACCAAGAAGCTTAAATCTGTTGTTTAAACAAAATAAAATAAAGAACTTTCAAAGTTGGACACTAACTTGTCTCAGAAATTTAGGTGAAGTCATTCTTAGAAGAATCTTTAAGATCTTTAAGATCTCTTCTAGTCCCCTTTTCCCCCCCAAAATATCTAGGCTTGTGTCCATGATCATAGAACAGTGTTGTTTTCTTATACTACATAGTTTAAGGCCAAGGGGTTATATAACTTGCCTACAGAATGCTTCTATGTACAAATGTAAAATTCTCTAGGTAATATATAAGAGCTTAAATCACACCTTTCTGAATAAGACTTTTTGTCTTAATATGAGGAGTTGTTGATGCTAAAGAAATGAGTTAATGGAATCTAGAGCTGAAAAGGACCTCAGAGATGATCTGCAACATTTTCATTTTACAGATGACAGAACCAAGAGATTATGACTGCAGTGTTCATTTTATGGCACAGGCCTTCAGTGGCAGAAATTGGTCTAATGCAACAGTTCTTAACTTGGAGTTCACAAACCTTAACAGGGGCTATGGATAGATTGCAGGGGATTCATGATTTTGAGTTGGAAAAAAAATGCATCTTTATTTTCACCAACTCCTAAAATTTGCATTATTCTAAAAAAATTGCCCGTAGGCTTCACCAGATGGCCAGAGAGGCCCGTGATATAACCAAGATCAAGAACAGCTGGGCTAGTAGAAAGGCTATTATGAGAGTCTGGTTATTGTCCTAGTTTTTGCCACTAACTGGGTATGTGGGTGGGCAAATCCCTTAACTTCTGTGTATCTGTTTCATCAGCTGTAAAAATGAATGGGTTGTTTGGGTCAGATTATCTTTATGTTCCTGTCCAATTCTGAAATTGTATAATTCTTTTTGATTTAGTCCTGGATTTCTGTACTCTAGCTCTATGATATTGGACAAATCACTTAATTTCTTTATGCTTTAGTTTTCTCCCTTATAGAATTAAATATAAATTACCTTCTTGCCTACCAGGAATTCTGTAAATTTAAAATAATATATGTGAAAACACATAGAAAGAAATAAGAGAATTATTGATTGAGATATTATTGTTAGACTTTAATATAACTGCTATTTATTTCAGCTGAGAATTTCTTGACTTGTAGAAGTTATGAGCAGTTGGACGGTCAAATGACAAAATAATTCTGCATTGTGAACAAATGGAAATCAGCATTCTTTTCCAGTTAACTTGTGCTTTTGCTTTTAATCAAGGTGATGGATGCAGACTCTGTATTTTCTCTTCTAAGTGCTGTATATGATAAAATGTTCTTTCATCATAAAATTGCAATATGGCCTGTCATTGGTGGGTTAATGATATTTATGTCATTGCTTTCTGGATTTAATCAGATCTAATAATAGTAATTCCTAAGCTCAAGGTTAATGACACAGATTTCTCAACAAAATAATACTGGATTTTCATTAAGGTCATAAGGACTCAATGAGTATCACCTCCATTCTCCACATTTTGATTTGTATGCAATCAGCACAAAACTACTTTGTCATGCTTTATACTTTTATAAGTCATAGAATATTCTGAAAGAGGATGAGGAAGCTTTGAAGAAGTTAATACAAATGAGATAATATTTGTAAGATGCTTTGTAAATGTGAACTATTATTATATATTACATAATATTTATATCATATAGATGTAGCTATAATTATAACTATTATTACTTGCTACCCCTGGTATACAAGAACAATTTTGGCTTAACTTCTAGAACTAGTTAATAGGAAAAGACAATATGGCATAGTGAAAAGACTTCTATGTTTGGAATCAATGGACAAGATTCAAATCCTATTACTTAGAGTGACCATTGTTAAGTCATTTTTCAGTCATGTCCAACTCTCTGCGACCTCATTGGGGGTTTTCTTGGCAGAGACACTGGAGGGATTTGCCATTTCTTTCTCCAGTTGATTTTATAAATGAGGAACTGAGGTAAATAGACTTAAGTGACTTGCCCAGGGTCACCCAGCTAATAAGTGGCTGAGGCCAGATTTGAACTCAAGAAGATGAGTTTTCCTGATTCTAAGTCCAGTGATCTATCCACTATGCCCTCGAGCTTCCTGGACCTTACTAATGTTAGGAAAAGCATTTAAGTTTTCTGAATAGTAAGTCGGGGTTAGACTAGAGGGCCTCTGAGATCTCTTCTAATTTTAGGTGTGTGATCCTATGAAAACCCCTCAATGTTTCCATAGCATTACACATCTTGATAACTAAATATATACTGATTATCACTCTTCATTTTGACTCTCAGACCTGATTAGCTTTTAATCTCTTATTAATTGGGTTAAAATTTCAGTGAAAGAATCATTTCTTCAAGTTGGTTTCTCCACCCATATTCAGTCACTGCAGATACTTTTTAATTATGGGAGGCACCAGCTATAGAGTATTTGGTGATACAACCACTGAAGTTTTAATTTCCTTCCATAAAGAGTAATATTACTTAAAACCTGACAGCTGTCATTGATGAAATCAATGTTGAAATTAGTTCTGGTCATAAAGTTCAATAGTAGTATTACTGACTGGATTATCTGTCTTGTTAAAAAGTGATATCTCCAGTTTTCCTGGAGAAACAGAATTTCTTTTATTGAATCCCAATAGGAATATATTTTGATAGTATTCATTCTAATGCATTTGCAACCCAAAATTTCTTAGTGTAGCTGATGGTACAGATGACTGTGATTATGGATGAGAGTTGGACCATATGCACATAATTATTTTTGTGATGCAAGTCTTGATGGAACACATCCAAATACCAGTCAGTGATTTTCTTATCTATCTTAAAATTGCCAGAGGCTATAATGTCTAAAAAATTGTTAGCTTCAAAGATTCCTTGGTTCATTTCCCTGTACATAGATAGCCACTTTATCATTTAGCTTTTCTTATTTTACTGAATAGAAACTTCCTTTCTCTCACCCTTTGAAAGTCATGTGGCTATCAAGCATAGTTCAAGATGTAATGCCATTTCCCTCCCATAATTTGACAATCAATCATTATTCACCTCATATGTCAGTATTACATTACCCACTTGCAGTCCTTTAAATATGACATTAGGACAGATGGTAGCATAATGGGTGCTAAAGTCTACCACAATAGAGAGGAGTAGTGGTTCCTTAAAAGTCAGTTGCTGTTGACTATTCAATAATGGATCCTGACCTTGTCAACTGCAGGACAGAAACTAGTGCCGCACTGTCCCTCCCTGTGGGTCCCTAGCATTTCACACAATGTGCAAATGATAATGCTGTATATGACTTTGGTAGATTTTAAGCCAAAGTACAAGGAAGGTAGCATTGAGGGATATTTTTTATGATTGTTATTTTTATTTAGACTTTTTTCTCTTTCTTCAACTAAATTCCATTTCAAAAAACATTCATTCAGTCCTCACTATATGCTCTTAAGACATGTTGCTAGGTACTGGTCAGGTAAAGATAAAATAAGGAATAAATTTTGTTTTTCAAAAATTTCTAATCTGATGGAGATGGAAGATTAGTCACTGCAATATTAGGCAGAACATATAATGTCATGAAAAAGGGGGGAGAGAGGAAGGGAAAGAGGAATGGAGGTCAGGAGAAAGGGAGATGGGTAAAGCTTCAATTTCATTAAGGAACTAAGAGCAAATTTGGCTTTGAAAGAAGCTTTTACTAAGCAGAGATCTGGGGAAATCCTTTGCAAGTATGAGGGGATTGTTAGGATGAAGAAACAGAGATGAGAATGAGCAGAATAGTCCATTTTGCCTGGAATATAGAAAATACTAAGGGAGAATAGAATTGGCTAGGGCAAAAATAAGAGACATTTGAAAAACAGATTACGGAAAAAAATTATTTGATCAGAGTGCTGCTTTGGTAAGATCACCAGATCATCAGTGTAATAAATGTTTTGGAGGGAAAAAAACTGGAGGTCATACGACCAATGAGGAAACTCTTGCAATGGACCAAGCAAACATAGATGAGGGTCCTATGAACCCAAACATAATAATTATTAAATAATATATAGAGAATGGAACTGATTGATTTCCTTGTTGATTGGTAATTGGGATTAAATCTTACTGGACTTATGGTCAAGCGCAATGATCTCCAAACATTTGATTATTCACCCCATAAGTAAAAATAAAATTTTGAGCATGTACCTCCAAATACATAATGGTTATATTTACTTATTTAAAAATTACATACATTTCATACTATAGTAATAACTAAACACATTATAAATTTATACAAAAATAGAAACTAAAATAGAATGAAATAAAGAACAAACAATATTGTATCCTATAATCAATAGGGAGCCAGTGTAGTTTATTAAGTATGAAAATTATATCATCGGATCTGCCCTTTGTGAAAAGGGTATTTAGTGGCTGTGAGCAGGATGAATTGGAAAAAGGAAAAAATTTAAGGAAGGAGGAAATAAGGAGAGTATTGAAAGAGTCCAGGGGATATAGCGGATGAGAGCCTGAACTGTGGTGGTGGCTGTAGAGAAGGGGGAGATGTTACAGAGATAGAAACAATAAGATTTTGCAACTGATTGGATAATTGCAGTGAGGAAGAATGAGGAGAATACCAGGAGGTATTCTGGGGGTCAGAGTATATAGAAGCTATTAAAGGCAGGGGCAGCTGTGTCTTGGTTAGGCTACTAATGCAGTGAGGAGACAATGGGAAGGGGAAAAGGGAGTAAGTGCTGAGTTATAATGGAGGGAGGGGTGATTTGATTGTGTTGGATACAATCCCACAACTGACCATTGCTGGGAGGGTGAGATCAAGCAAATGGTTGCTTACACTCCCCTTGGGGTCACGTCATGGCTCCTACTTTGGAGACCCCTGTTCAAGAACATGGAGTAATGTAGTTTGTCATATTAGAACCTGTTCAAGTCAGATGAATAAATTTAAAAAGCATTCATTAAGCACTTACTATGTACAAAACATTGTGCTAAGTTATAGGGATACATTTTTTTTTTAATGACACAAACTCAGCTCTCAAGGAACTCACAGTCCACAAAGGGAAAGTGACTAGTTTGGAGGTAACCAAAGTCAGACAAGAAAAAGGAAGGGGCAGATAGCTGATATAATGAGAAATCAAAATGAGGAGGACAAAGTTTGAACAGGCTTAGGTAGGCAAGAAACAGGCAACAACAATGGCATAGCAGAAGACACACTTGTCCAGTGATGGTATAAAGATGCAGGTGGAAGCAGTTTCATACCATGGATAGCTCCTTGGTTAAGCTGAGTCTAAAGAGAGACTGAGGGATCTAAGTTTCAAAGTTGCACAACCTTCCAGTCACATACAGTTACAGAGACTTATGGTGCTTAATAAAACAGAACCTAAACAGAAAAAAAATGAAATAAAACACATGTCATCCAAACAGCTGTTGCTCTCCACAAAATGTTGATCAATTAGTAAATATAACATGCTTATGTGTACACATCTATACTCTAGGCTATTGGGTTTTAATTAAAGGATTCTGTCTTGATTAGAGGTGTTGCCAATAGTCATAGAAAATGTATGGTGCTATGTTTTAGCAGATGCTAAATTAACAAATGACAAACTTAGTATATGCCAAGACAGGTAATGAGAGAAATTGTAGGGAAATGTTCTGTTGTTCTGTGATACATTATCATTGTGTTTAGAGGGAGGTAGGCATTGAAGGGAGGGAAGGAAAGATAGATAGAGAGGGAGAGAGAGAGAGACAGAGAGAGAGAGAGAGACAGAAAGAGAGAGAGAGAAAGAGAGAGAGAGAAAGAGAGAGAGAGAGAGAGAGAGAGAGAGAGAGAGAGAGAGAGAGAGAATTTATCATTTTAGTTGAAACAAATGAAGTTGATATTGTTAGGGACTAGACTTATAACTTTATTAGTATAGGGAGGTAGGAAAGTCTGGAATGAGGAAGCTCAAATAAACCATGCAGGTCAGTCAGGATTTTTTCTGCAACTTATAGTCTTAGAGCATTGCCTAGAACAAGAAAAGTTTAAGTGACTTGCTCAGGGTCTCACAGACTATGTGTTTAAGAGGCAGGATTTGAATTCAGGTCTTCCGGGCTTCAGGGCCACCTCTCTACCCATTATACCATGCTGTCCCTCTAAAGTTAATATTAAAAAAATTTTAATTACACACACTAATACACACACACACATTTTGCATTGTATGGATGCTTAAGTGGCAGATAATTCACAGAAATGACTGAAATGAACATTATTCTATGCAGTAAAATTAAACATTTCTGGGTTCAATCAGCAAGGTAGATAGGGCAAGAAGAAGGAAGTAAGTAGAACAAGAAGTTATTTGGGGGTTTCTCTGAAGACCAATGGATTTATAATCCAAGAGGAGCTTGGATGGTTGGTCCTCCTTGCTTCTTTGATTAGGGTTATCTATTGGCCCAGGTGTTTGAGGTCACAAGTTCTCTTTGCCCACTTCCTCTTTCAATGGTTCATCCCTCAGCCCCTTTCCCAGCCTAACTGAAGAGAATAGCTCACTGCTTGAATTTTCCTGTCTTTGCCAGTTTCCTATTTGAAAACTGCAACCCAAGCTGTCCCTGTTCAGGAGAGAGGATTTTTCAGGTTCTCCTCCCTGCTAGTGCCTTCCTTCTGATATTTCCTTCTATCTGCATAGAAGAAAATATCTTGTATGTACTATAGATATTTTGTACATACTGCATATATCTTGTATGTACAATTTTTTTGCATGTAACCTCCCTTATTAGAATGTGCATTTCTCAAAAGCAGGGGCCAAATTTTGCCTTTTTCTATAGCCACAGTGTTTAGCACACTGCCAGGCACATAATAAGTATTTAGTTAATATCTGGTGACTGATTGACAGATCTTCAGCAGCCAATAAGGAAACATATAAAACTCTCACATCAAAGCCGGGCTGTTATCCTTTCTTAAATCAACCTGGGCCATGACCCCAGAGTCTACCTTATTCTAGCTTGTTATCTCTGCTCCCAAAGGGGCAGTTATACTTTTCAACCAAGGTATCACAGAATCTAGGGGTCATAGATGCCCTCTCTTTCAGAGAATTGGGAAAGCCCAGCCTTCTAGGATCTTTCTTACTTTTAGATCCAGGTATGTTTGTAGGTACCTCAGATCAGACTTCTGTTCTTCCTGCTTTCATCCTACTTGAAGCTAAAGAAAATGGATCAGGGGCCACAAATGCTCTTTTCCTTTAGCCACTGTCATGGGCAGCTTACCCTCCCTATCTAAAATATCTCCTATATACTGCCTAAAACTCTGCCAGTTAGAAATTATTTTGGGTGAATGAGTGAACACTAGAAGAAATCATCAGCCATTCACACCTTAGTATGGATTAGTTTAATTAGATCAAATAATTTTAGACTTTGATGGGACTTCAAATGTTATTGATTCCCAATCCTACTCACATCACAAATCCTATCTACAACACAATAATGATAATAGCTAGCATTTATATAGTGCATTAAGATTTGTAAAGCACTCTACAAATACAAATATTTTCTCATTTTATCCTCCAAGCAACCTCTAGAGGTAGATGCTATTATAATCACCAACTGGGGCAAGCAGAGGTTCGGCAGTTTGCTCATGGTCATACAACTAGTAAATGTTAGGGGGCACATATGAATGCAGGTCTTCCTGGAAAGCCTTGACTTGTGCTCTATCCACTGAGTCACAAAGTTTTCTCTCAATATCCCACACAAAGGGCCATTGGAAAGGCTTCTTCTGGCTAGGAAATTATCTGTCCTTCAAATAAGGCCACTACATTGTTAATCAGTTCTAAATTTTTGCAAGTTTTTTTTTTCTTTATGATGAACCAGGGGCAGCTAGGTGGTGCAGTGGATAGAGCACCAGCCCTGAAGTCAGGAGGACCTGAGCTCAAATCTGGCCTCAGACCAAACACTTGACATGTACTAGCTATGTGAACTTGGGCAAGTCACTTAACCCAGATTGCCTCACTTAAAAAAAATAAATAAATGTGATGAACCAGAATCTTTCAACTTCTACTCAGTGGTTCTAATTCTGCCTTTCCAGGTCAAGTTTAGTTTCCATGACAACCCTTCAAATGATGGCAGATTGTTATCATATTGTGAAGTCTTCTCTCACTTCCTCTCCCCTCTTCTCTTAGCAAATCCACTCAGCTTTGGCAATCCACCTTGGGGCTGTGTTGTTCTAATTAGTTAATGAGTCTGAAGTCACCTAAGCCACTCTACCTAGTGAGACCTAGATCATGCTTTACTTGGACATCTTGTCATTTGTCCTCTACTGTCCCCCTCTACATTTTGAAAGATGTCCTAGAAAGACCATGCATAATATCCCCTATGCCAACACCCCCCCACACACACATATACACCCTATCCTGGTAAAATTAATCTATTCAGTTTTGGAACTCCACCCTGGGACTGAGCTGACTTGATCTGCAAATTAATACAAGCTCCCTTAACCAATCAATCAACAAATAAACATTATTAAATATCTGCTATGGACCAGGCTATATACTAAGTTCTGGGGATACAAAAAGAGACAACCTCCTCTAACTAGCCAGTCTTAGCCCATTTCACTTCCATCCTTCTGGAACATCTTACCATCTCTCTGAACACTGCTTATGTACTCCTTCCTCTGCTAAGGGAAGAATAATCAAATTAACACAATTAATGCTTCTGGAAAGTGTATGAAAAATCAAGTGCCTTACAGCTCCACTTACAATGTCACTGACTCCCCACACCAAAATTACCCTTCTTGGCTAATATTACATTCTATATGCTGCATATCCCTGTTAGACTACAATGCTTTTTTCATGCATTGATTCCCTCATTCACTCACTCTCTGGACTAACTATCCCAAATTCTTTCAACTAATCCTCCTATATCATGATTTCTAGAACTGAAAAACACTATTTCAAGTGTAATTTGGCCAGAGTAAAACATATCAGAACAGTTAGTTCCCTCACTCTGGACATAATTTTCCTAAAAATTCAGATTCCATGAGCATTCTTGGCAGCTACAGCACATACCTGACTCAGAACCTTTCCTTCTTTTTTCATAGAAACTCCTCTCTAGCTTCCGTAACTTACTTCTCTAGCTGAGCTGCATTGAGAAGATGAGAGCTCTTATATAGAGAGGAGGAAGGGAGAAAATGAAAGATAATTTTATCATTATGTAAGGTATAAGATAAAAAAATGGATTCTGATTCAGGAAGATTAGAGCTCAAGTTCTAACTCTGACATATATTGACTGTTTGACCAACTCCTTTAGTTTCTTAGTTCTCTGGGCAACTATGCAGTACTCTAAATTGCAGAATAGGTCCTGACCTATATCAATATAAGAAGCTTTTTGTTTAATAGCTCCCTATTCCAGCAAAAGTATAGGTCTAGTTCCTATCTCTAATTTTGGCATATGGTATGCTGGGGTGGATGAGCTGGAGGGAAGAAGGGAAGTCTTGGGTAGATAGGGACAGTGGGCAGTTTTGTACACCCAGAGAATTATAGGTTGTTAAATACAAATTTGTTCCTTTCCAAAATCTTAGTGTTGGCCCTGCCTCATACCATAGGACAAGTATAGCTTTAACAACTATAATATTTAACATTTGAGAGACCCTACCCATTATTATTTGGAATTTTGAGGTGACCAGGAAGTCTAAGAGTGGCAATGCAAGTCCATAACAACCTTAGGCACCTACTGTGGATCAGAAGCAATCAAAGACCCTTACGCACGTCCAGGCATAAACCTGGGTCTCAGTTCTACTAGTGACTGTATGTTGGTATACAGAGAGAGAGCATACATACAGGTGCCAGATCAGTAAACCTAAATGCAGATGTGAACTAAATTGACCAAGGGAAGTAGGAATATAAAATCAGACATTAACTTGTCAGATTTCTCCTGTCAGAGCGGAGAGAAAGAAAGGCTGGTTATACCACAGATTTTGCAAAGATCAATAAAGCATTGGGTAGGATGACCTCTAAAATCCTTTCTAACTGTTGCCATTCTAACATCTGTGGAAATTTATATATAAGGGTCCATGGCACAGACTATTTCTGTCCAGGACAGAAATGTTAACTGAATCAAACTTAATCAGAGTTTGGCCCAGATTCAGATAGGTCTTTGGTTTCATTTTACAAATCATCTTCTATATCTATCTATGGCTTCTAAAGTGGCTCTATGTGCAGTGGCACTTTTGTAAATATACTTATGTAAAGTCACATTCAATTGATCTTTTAAGAATTATGCACATTTAGATGGGTCAGTCTCCATAAGGTAACTAATGACTAAGTTGTTGAAAAAGGTGAACTTGGCCCAATGTAAGATTTACTACTAACTACAGCTATAAACAGACTTAGTGATTTCCTTTAGGAATAACAGGAAGAAATAAAATGTGTCTTAAGAATTCCTACCCTCCTTTTATTTTTTGGGGGGTGGGGAGGTACTGCATTACAGTATTCCTCCTTTTCCATTGGTAGCAAAGAGATCATAGGATTGAGTGACCAAGCATAGATTTAGACCCAGAAGGGACCTGAGAGGTCATATAGTACAGGGATTCTTAAACTGAAATCCATGAATTAAAACACTTTTATAACTACTTTAGCATAATTGGTTTCCTTTTTAATTCTATGTATTTAATTTTTTTTGCATTTAAAGATATTATTTTAAGAAGGGATTCATAGGTTTCACCTGACTGTGAAAGGGGTCCAACACACACAAAGAACTCAGCATAGTCTACCAGGAGTGGGAAACCAGTGGCCTCGAAACTACATGTGGCCCTCTAGGTCCTCAAGTGAGGCTCTTTGACTGACTCTAAACATCACAGAATGAAGAGCCATACTCAAGGACCTAGAGGGCCACATGTGGCCTTGATGTTGCTGGTTCCCCACTCCTCTAATCCCTTTACCAAGAGGCTTGAAGTGACTTAGCCAACATCACTCAGATAGCAAGTGGCAAAGAAGGGAATCACATTCAGGCTTGCTGACTCCAAATCCACCAATTTTTACCTCACCTCTGTCTATTTCTTATTGACATAGAAATCACAAAGAAGAGGGTACCATTGGTTTCTGGAAATAAACTAATGGTTACTCAAAGGAAGCTATTTTTTTCTGATTTTAATATTAATTCAACATCTGTGTTGGTCACTTTTGTGCCTATAGAACCACAGATAGAGCTAGACAGGACTTTAGAGCCCATTTAATAAAACTCTAACAAAACTAACAAAACAGATGAAGAAAATGTGAGCTAGAGAAATGAAGTGACCCAGCTTTCGTAATAGTAAATAAAGATCCCTAAGAAAACTCTAGGGGAGCTTACAAATAGTCAAGAAGGGCAACATGGTATAGGAAAGAATGGTGGACCTCTTACTTGGACCATTCCCAGAGTTCTTCCACTTATCAGAGTTTGTTTTCTGATGGTATACCTTTCAAGAACCTAGAGTCACTTCTATTCACAATAAGGTGTTAAAGAAGAGACAAAAGACTGATTGCCCAATTCCTAGTCTAGACACTTGCGATCATGAAAGAGAATAAGACAAACCTCCAGTGTGTTAGGTGACTCCTTTGTGAGGTATTTACAGAAGGACATGGGAGAAGAGATACTCATAGGATGGAAAGTCATAAAGGGGTTGTAAAGGTAGTACTCTCATTAATGGGATTATCTTATGAGTAGCCAGGTCAATATTTCAAAATCTAGGAATTACAATTCCCTCTTTTTATTGGAGAGTTGGAGGATTCTGGGTGTGAAACAGTGCATATGCTGACAGATACTATTGCTGTGCTGGCTGCTTTTACTTAGCTATTTTTCTTGGTTACAAAGCATGACAGGGTGTTGGGTGGGTGGAAGTATCTGGAAATGGCTATTATGTAAAAATAAAAGGCATCAAAACACAAAGAAGGAAGGAAGGAAGGGAAGGAAGGAAGGGAGGGAGGGAATAAAGAAGGAGGGAGGAATAAAAGAAGAAAGGAAAGAAGCAAGCTGTACATAGACATGGGTTTGAAACCTGGCTCTGATACTTATTAGTTTTGTGACTTTGGGCAAATTACTTAACCTCTCTAAGAAGCTTTGAGAGTTTTCATTTTGTTAAAATGAAGCCAGGGAATTTAAAAGAACCAGCCAAGGGTGTCAAGAAAAGCCTCATGGAGGATATGCTGTATACTTAAATACACATACACATGTGTGTATATATGTCTTTATGTGTGTATGTATATACCTATGTGTGTGTTTCTGTTTCTATGTGTGTATGTGTGTGTGTGTATGTGTGTTTTCCAACTTTTTATTTAGCAAATGAGGAAAATGAAGTTCTGAGGGGAATTTAGTTTTTCAAAGTCATACAGTAACTTGGTTGTCAAACCAAGATGAAAGCCCAGATCTCCTCAGTTCAGACTCTTCCCCCTATACAGTTTTGTGTTCCAATCAATCTAATCTTAAGAAATTATGAAAACATGGACATTAATGAAATGTTATATATATAATCTGAGTATCATACAGAAGTGTCATTACTTGTGTGAAAATGTTACAAATACTTAGTTCCTGGCTGAGGTTATTCTGCATGAATTCTCTCAGGGCATCAAGATCACAGCCAGCTCTAAAGAGGCCATTTTTAAGAGACTGTGTGTGTATTTTGTTTCAACAATAGATTATATACATATACACATATCCATACACCTACATATACATACACATATACATACAGCTGCATATACACACTTATATTTACACATGCATGTACATATATAAATATGTACAGATTATTATAGATTCACATGCATATCCACATGTGCAGATACTCATATTCATGCATATATTTGCATCTGTTTCTATACATGTATATATACTTGTCTTATGGATGGTATGGTGCATACATTTATATGTGCACTTCCTGTCCCCGTCAGTGCCTAGCTCGGTATATTACCAATAGTAACAATTCAATAAATGTTTATTGATGGATTTTATTTTTCAAAGAAATGAACCTAGGACTTCTACTCCAGAATATTTTCCACTCTATCATATTATCAATACTAAGCTATAATAAAAGCTTGAAGTATTTATTCTTTTCAGTAAAACTCTATAGAAAGCTTAAATCTTAAATAGGTTCTTTTCATTACATACAAACATATTGAACTTTCAAGTGCTTTCATAGTTCAGTGCTATAGACCCTAGTAGAGAGATCAGGCAGGCATCAAAGTCACTCACTGGTGGGCAGCTAACTCTTATGCTCAATACAGATTAAATAAATCACTTTGGGGTTCTCTGCTATGATGTTTCCATTGAAATACTATAAAATAAGCATTTCTGGTTCGGATATATTTTGCAAGGAAATTACTATAGTGATTGAAGCAGTTGTAAATCATCTATAGTCATTCGTTGACCTCAGTTCCAACCTAGACCCTAATACTTTCAATCAGGGGTTGGAGAACTATGGCCCACAGGTCATGACCCTGCCTGCGAGTGTTTTTGGTTTTTACAGCCCTGAGTTTGGTTTTTAGATAAAAAAAAGTTTTGTATACATAAAAAAGTAATTGTATCTATTATATGTCAAAATATGTTATGTTGATATAAAGTTTATATCATTACTCTTACAATAAAATGTGATTGCCTATTTTCATTTTCATTTTATTTGCACAGTCAACTTGACATCAACATACTAGAGTCCCAATCTACTAAAATATAATTCTGTTAGAATGAATGTGCAGGGGGGAAATAATAAATGAAATATTTAATATTCATATGTTACATTACATATTACATTATATATATACATTTAATAAATCAAATATTTAGGCATTCTAATTGATGAATATGCTGCCTCTGAGTGCTAGGGCGCCTAAGAAATGTTGCTGTGCATTATTCTGATGACTGTATATTCCAGATAAAATAGGTAGCAGCTCACTGGGTTACATAGGTTAAGTGTTCAGTCCACTTTCATCTTCTGATACTCTTCCTTTTTCAAACCCTTAAGAACTCCTAGGCTTTGACATTCACCCTATCATTGTACCATTATGACTTCTGTGCCTCATCATCAGCCTGCAGATGGACTCTTTTTGTGAGTTGTCTCCCTAATTATAGTGTGAGAAGCCTCAGAGCAGACAGTCTCACTTTCATTATTTGTATCTCCAGTGATTATCATAGTGCTTGGCACAAAGGAAGTGATTAATAAGTGCTTTTATCATTTATTCATATCTCCATGCATGAATGATCAATTTTGAAAACTTGCTATGTACAAATCCCTCAGGAATAATATCCTTTTGGATACTGAAGTTTCAGAAACTAACTCTAAACAAGTCGTTGCCAAAATTAGAATCCAGCAATAGTGGATAATTTTGGGCAATCTTCTTGCCTGAAAGATGAGGAAGTATGACCACTGTGACTGAGGAGAATCTCCTCCACTTAGTATCTAGGTGGATACCAGTTGATGAATTCTGTTAGAATGGGAACCTTTACTTGGATAGATGAAAATATACATTATGTTCCAGGCAGTTGGTAGTATTATCGTCTATTGCATTTTTCTTATTGCTTGCACCTATGCTTTTTTACTAAGTAATATGAAGCCAGCCCCTCTCCTTATAACCTGGAACCCAGTCCCTCTTATCTCTACTGGGAGTTTGCCTTGTGGGTCATTCTCTCACTTGTCTCTAATATTTTCTTATTTACTGACTCTTTTAAAACATGCTTAGGTCCTCTCCATCTTTAATAAGCTTTTGCTTGACCCTGCCATTCCCCCAAGGTATTGTACTAAAATTTTCCTATCTTACAATGCTAAATTCCTAAGAAGAGTTAATAATTGCTTCCAATTCCTCTCCTCCCACACACACTACTCAGTCTCTTGCAATGTAAATAGTCTCCAAGTAATATTGATTTTTTCTGAACATGATTTTTCCTCTATTCTCCACTCTCGTGATCACTAGCCTAGTTCAAATCCCCACCTTCTTTTTCAATAGTTTCATAATTGATCTCTGTTTCCAATCTTTCTTCTCTGCTACCAAAAATAATCTTCTGAAGGTACAGATCTGACCATATCACTCCTTCAAAAAATATCCAGTGGCTCACCATTGCCCCTAAAATAGACTCATCCTGGTACTTAAGACCTTTCATAATCTTGTCCCAATCTCCATTCCAGACTTTTTTTTTCATATTAGTTAATGAATTCTAAATACATGTCAAATTGGTCTACTAGCATTCACAAACTCACCATTTCATTGCCTACCTCCATGCCAGGATGTCCCCATGCCTACGATGCACTGCCTGCTCACCTTCACCTCTGAAAATCCTCTCCCTTTTTTTCAGGTTCAGCTGTGGTGTCATGACCTATATGAAGCCTTTTCCGACAAGCTTAGCAGTGCTTCTCAAATAATCTTGTAATTATTTATCTGTTTAGTGGTATAGTATCACAGTAGAATGTAAACTTTTTAAAAGCAAGGATAGTTTCATTTTGGTCTTTTATATCCCCAGTGCATAGCTATACCACATACTAAGGCACTTAATGAGTGTTTGATGGTCTTGGCTATAAAAACACTAGTCAAATTTCCAGATATGCATAAGAATGATGCCATGGGAAGAGTGGAAGACAGGATTTTGGCTTGATTTCTGGTTCTGACACTTAACAGTTCTATGACATTGGGTAAATTGCTTAATTTCTGTGCTTTAGTTTCCTTATTTTTAAAATAGTATACTAATGATGCCTCTATTCTCTATCTCACAGGTTTGTTGTGAGGAAATAATATACGTCTGTTATTACTGTTATCCAAAATATAGACCATCTTCTTTTCTCCAGGATGTCTTTTCTGGTCCCTCCAGGTGCTGGTTCCTTTTCCTCTGAGATTAACTTTGATATATGAATGTGAACCCCTTGGAGGCAGAAAATGTTTTTGCCTTTTTTTATGTCTCCAAACTTTAACACAGTGCATGATACTTAGTGAGTGCTTAAAAAATTCTTCTTAACTTGGTTTAAAAAAAATGAAACTCAGAAGGGTAGGTATTCCATGGCCAAAAGGTTTAAAGAAAATGAGTTCACTTTTTCCAGTGTAAATTTACTTTCATAGTAGGAGAAAATACTTCAGATGTGCTGGTTCATGAGAGTCATATTCAGGAAATTAAATGTAAAGCAACTACTCTCAAATTTGTTGGAGCTCTGCCTAATTCAAGAACTTAAATACACACATGAATAGCTCAAGCACAACATAATAACAAATTAGGATTGAGGAAAAGAAATAGGAAGGCAATCAATCCCATCCAGTAAGTGAACTAAGGAATGCTCTCAGAAGCATGAATTCATTTACAATGTGCATCTATATAATGAGTTTCTAATTAGGCTTCTGACTACAGGGGTTTTGGGGACTGAGCTTTTTATTTGCTTCTTTTCTAAGTAGTCTGTGAAATATAGGTGAATTTCAATTCCTTGGTGACCTCAAATTTCTTCATTTCCTGCCTGGGTTATTCCATTTTCTGTCTGTCTCTTTTACACATTTCACTCTCCTCAGGTGTCAATACCATGATACTAATGAATCATTGTTATTAATGTTCCTGTTGTTGGGGTGGAGACATAGAACCTATGCTTTCATTAAAGTAGGAAACTCTTCATTTGAAAACTATCTAAACCAATGAAAGCTAATAACTTGTCTATAATTTATAGAGTCGTCTGAGACACTGAGAGGCTAAGTGACTTACCCATATTCACCTTGTATAATACGCATTCAACCAGGATTTAAACCTAAGACTTCTTGCTTCCAAGGTCAACTCTTCTATCCACTACCTCATAATGCCTTACATTAATAGACTGTGGGATTGTAACCTCTCTAACTCTGGGAGAAGTCCCTGCTTCTTTTTTCCAAAACTGGTTCTGACTTACTTTAATTCTCTTTATCTTGTAAATAGAACTGGGTTTTATTTTTTAACAAACAGGTATATGTCTAAATATCTGGAAAGGGAGCAAGGATTAAAAACAAAGAAAATATACCCAAGAGGCAACTTTGTAAAAGAAATTCAAGTTAATGTTATAATCTCAACAATTGCCTGCATAATGTATAAAACAGAACTATATTAGTTCCATAAGACATAGAGATATGGGGATGAAAAGATGTATGTATGTATTTATATACAGAGATACATGTATATATGTATGTATGCATGCTTGCATGCATGTGTGTATATGTACGCATGTTTATTACAGATAGTTATTGTTTGGCAAAACAGTACTGTGTTAATCAAAAGATGACAAATCAGACAGCTAGGTGGTGCAGTGGATAGAGCACTGGACTTGGAATCAGGAAGACTCATCTTCATGAGTTTAAATCTGGCCTCAGACACTTACTAGCTATGTAACCCTGGGTAAGTCATTTAACCCTGCTTAAAAGTTTGCCTCAGGTCCTCATCTATAAAATTAGAAGGTTGGAAAAAGAAATCCAGTCTCTGCCAAGAAAACTGAAAATGGGGTCATAAAGAGGCTGTTTAAAGGCTACCTAAGCAGCACTTAGAACATCTAGATGGTTCAGAGGATAGAGCACTGAGCCTGGAGTCAGGAAGACCAGAGTTCAAATCTGACCTCAAACACTTATAACTATGTGACCCTGGGCAAGTCACTTAACCTTATTTGCCTCAGTTTCCTCGTCTGTAAGATGAGCTGGAGAAGGAAATGGCAAACCACTCTAATATCTCTGTCAAGAAAACCCCTAATGGTGTCATGGAGAGTCACACACAACTGAAAAATTATTTAAAAGATGACAAATCTATTCCAAATGTGTATATATGGTAAATAAATATTTTAAAGTCTCCAAAGTTTGAAAATACACTTATTTGTATCTTTGTTAGCATATTGGACTTGATCCTTTGAGGAAAGCTGAAAGAGGACAACTTTCAAATTTATTGGGAAGATATGTCAATATAGTTACCAAGAAGCTGTCTTATTAAGAAACCATCTATTCTGTTGTCTTTGCGGTTCTGTGGGGAAAGGTTTTGAAAATCACATTTATTCCAACTTTTAAAAATACCCACAAGCTACACTCCTGATCCTTTTGAAGTTGCATGGAAAATTAAGCCAATAACTAAGGGCCCCACAGAAATATAAGTTCCTTGAGGGCAGTGACTGTTTTACAATTTGTCTGTGTATACCTAGCACCTAGTCTTACCTATAGCAAGTGCTTATTTTAAAAAAATGTCCAAGATGAAAGAAATTTTGTTTCAAATTCATTCAAAACAGGTTCCTAAAGACAAGTCAGGGACATTCTTGGGCATATCATTAGTTATTTTTTTTAAGGTTGCTATAATGAAGAATGTTTTCTATGTTCTCTCAAGAAGTTTTTTTTTTTTAATATCACTGTTAGAATATAATATAGCATTTGGAAATAGAACTGAAAGGGACTTCAGTGATTGGCTAGTTTAGCTTCCTTGTTTATAGGAAACTGTCCCCAAGAAATAAAGTAACTTGGCCCACTAGGATTCTTGTTTCTCAGGTTATATTCTTATATTCTTAGAAGCATATTGGCTTAAAGCCCTCAGGAATCATTTAATACATTGTATAGCTGAAGCAATGAAGCTCCATAATATATTTAGCAAATAGTCACTTAATCTATGCTTGATTAAATTTAGCAAAAGAGAATTCAGCAGAGGAGGGACAATTCTTAATCTAGGATGATGATGATGATGATGATGTTGATGATGATGATGATGATGATGATGATGATGATGATAATGATGGTGATAGCCATTAACATTTATAAAGCATTTTTAGGTTTGCAAAGATCTTTGCAAACATTGTCTCATTTTATCTTCACAACAACTCTAGAAGGAATATGTTATTATAAAACCTGTTTTCAGAAGAGAAAAATTGAGGTAGGCAAGAGTTAAGTGACTTTCCCAGGGTCACTCAGCTACTAAGTGACTAAGACCAGATTTGAACTCATGACTGCTGACACCAGGTCCAGTGCTCTATTTGTTACACCAACTAGATAGATTTATGGGGGGATCATTAACTTGGATGGGAAAAAAATTACATAATTATTTTCACTAAACTCTAATTGAAATTTATAATTGATAAATTATGAATCTTGATTATAAAGCACAGTGGTATTATTCTTCAACAGACTGTCAAAGGGGTCCATGGCACAAAAAAATTTTTAAGATCCCTGGCTCAAGAAGGTGTCCTGCATAGCCTTAATTGTTAAAAATCCTTCTAGATCTTGAAGTAAAGCTGCTTCCTTATAAATTTGCCCCCTATATCCTAGTTCTTACTTCTTGGACTAAGTAGAATAAATCTAATCTCTCCTCAATGTTATAATTCTCCAAATAATTGCCAACAGAATTTATGTACCTCAACTACTCAAATCTCTGCTTACCCAGTCTAAACATCCCTAGTTCCTCTAACTTATTCATATAATGATAGATTTTCTAGGTCCCCTCACCATGTTAACCATTTTTATCTGGACATGCTCCAGTTTGTCACTGTACTAGCTAAAATATGGTGCCTAAATATATTACTCCAAATTTGGTCTGACCAAGAAAGAGTGTAGTGGAAGGATCACATCCTTTATCCCAGACATTTTACTTTTGTGAATGAAGTCTAAGATTGTATTAGCTTTTTTTTCGATGTTTTTATCCAATGGTGACTAATACTGAGTTTAAAATCTATAAAACCCAATCATGACTTCGAGAAAGGAAGGGATCAAAAGGATCTTCATTCCTAGCTTAGTATCCTCATCTAAGACTGTAGTAAGTAACAGTTAATGAACTGGACTGTCCTTTCCATGATTGCTGATGGAAACAAGAACTACTTAAAATGCCCTTGTCAGCATGTCAAGGGGACAGAGACTGGAGTCCACCATAATCCCAATTAAGCCAATCCATTTAGGACTGCAGGATGTAGAGACAAGGATCCAAGGCACAACTTCCTCATTCAGGACCACAATCTCAGTGTCCCAGGCCAAGACTAATGAAGAAGACAAGGCAAAAAATCTATTATCAGTCAGGCTTTCTGAATGTCTGACTCCAAACTGAGAACTGAAAACAGTGAAGCTTCTTGGAGGCTTTCCACTCTCAGCTGTGGTCCTGTACCAAATAACTAAAGTAGGGCTCATGTGAACTTTCAAAAAGTTCAAAAATTTCAAAAAGAAATTTTGATAATGATATTTCAATATAATTTTTTTTTCATGATCTTATGTATTTCATTTTGTGCTTATTAGGATAAGGGGTGCATAGGTTTCACTGGTCTTCTAAAGGGATATGTGAAACAAAAAAAAAGTGTTAAGGAAACTTGGGCTAGAATAACAATAACTCCAGAAAGTTCAGAGCCAAAAGAAATTAAAAAGATAATTTAAGAAAGGCGATTCTGACCAACCATCCCTAGGAGAGAGGCTAAACATATAAGCAAGCAGAAGAACAATAATATAACCAAGAAACACTATGGGTTAAGAACCCCAGGATAAAATTCAGGAAGAAGAAACAATTTCACAATAATTACAGGTAAAATGCCAGAAAAATGTCAAGAGCTTTAAAAGTTATTGCATGAAGTGAAGGAAGGATTGAAGGAAAAGAAAGAAAATAAAATTAGAGCTTTTAAGGAAAAATTGGGAGAATAAATATATTGAAAAAGAGAGCAGAAAATTTAACCTAAGTAGCTGATACTCTGAAAAGCAGAATGGATCAACCAGACTCAAAATTTCATTAATGGAACAAGAAACATTAGAACACCGTTAAAAGACTGAAAAAAAATGAGAACACATAAGTATATATTTAAAAAATACACATAAAAGAATTATTTAACTCTTTCTTAAAAAAAATTCTTGATAGCATATTTCAAAAAATTATAAGTAAAAACTGTCCAGACTATTTGAACCAAAAAACAAAATGAAAATAGATGTCTATTTTATGATTTATTTTGAATATGATATCCAGGATTTTTAATGATCATTTTCAGAGAAGCAAAAAATCCTTAAATTGTTAGCACCTTTAAAAATCTCAAAATTAACATATTCAGAAATGGGAGTATCAAATTACAGAGCCTCTATGACAAAGAAAAATACTGAAAACAGCTGGGAAGAAAAAATTTGAGTAGCAAGGAACAATGATGAGCATTACACAAAATTATGCAGCAAATATAGAAAAGGGAAGGAAATCTTTCCAAAGGGCAAAAGAAATAATTATGGTCCAGAAAAACATTTTGTATAGCTGACTATAATACTACAGGGAGAAAAAAAATGGATCTTTACTGGAACCAATGACTTCTAAGCATTTGTGTTGAGATAATCATCATGTAAAGAATCTTTGAAACACAAATGCAGGATAAAAGAAAACAAAAAAAAAGGTAAACAAATTTGAATACCTTAGTAAAATTTGAATAACTAACTGAAGATCTGATTTTATTGGCATAGGGAACTCCAACATGAGGAATCACCTCTACCAAAGCAGATCAGCACCTTCTTCTGCAATGTAAAGTCTTAAGAATTGCTGAGAACTCTGAGCATTTAAATGGTCATGCAACCATTTTGCGTCAGAGGGAAGCAGGTCTTGAATCTTCAAAGTCTGTCTTTACCTACTAAACTAAAAGGTTAAAATGATGAGAAAGCATTTATATCCTAAGAGAGAAGAGACTCTTGTCTTCTTCATATTCACATTATTTTAAAGGCCAAAGAGAGACCAAAAAAAATATGAATTCAGGGTCTGTGGGTTCATTTTTAAGAAAATTAAAAGGGGCAAAGAAATACACTAGGGAAGGAATGAAGAGGAGGATAAATGAATTGACCATTTCTCATAGTTGGAGCACAACAGCAAAATATTAGGTAAACATGGAAATGCGGGTAGATGAAGAAGGCACTTCAGGGAACTCACTTTTACCTGCATGGATAAATAAAGGTTTTTTTCTGGTTTTGTTTTGTTTTGTTTTGTTTTGGTATAGGATAGAGAAATAAGAAATTAAACAGGGTTTTGGTTGAGGACAGAATGAGGAATGGGAGAGGTTGAAGAAAGAGTGTAGAGTTGGTAAGGTTACAGTTGCAAAGAAAACAAACTAAGTACGAGAGCTGATTATGAAGGCAGGGAGTGAAAAACACAGAAAGAGCAAGAATCAGTGAAGTGGATCTAGAATGAGTGAAGAAGAAAAAAGAAGAGGATTGGGATCAGATTATTCCAACTATAGATTACTAGTACTGATTTCATTCCCTTTTTATCTTGTAAAGAAAGGGTTAGAAAGGCTCAGGGACAAAAATATTTAAAGAAGATAGAGGGAAAAACAAATCTACCAATGATTAATCATGATTGTGAATGAGTTGAACTAATTCATATAATGGAAGAGAGGGAAAGAATATATAAGAAAACAGAACCCAACATAATATTGTTTTAAGAGGTACAGTTAAAATGTAGAAATTTACGTAGAGTTAAAATGAGGAATTAGACTAGAAACTATTATGCTTCAGCTGAATAAAAAAAATGGTGGCAATAATAATTTCAGGCCAGGAAACAGTAAAAATGGGCATTTGTAAAAATAAAAATGATAAATAGGAAAACTACATTTTCCTTAAAGGAATAACATATAATGGAACAATATCAATCCTAAATATATACTTACCAAATGGCGTATTATTTAAGTATTTAAAAGGAAAGTTAATTGATTTATAGGGAGAAATGAACAATAAAAACATAATTGCTAGGGACTTCAACATATATCTTTCAAACTCAGAAAAAAAGTATAAACAATAGAGAAGTTAAGAGCCGGAAAAGAAATACATAATTAAACACAAATTCTGAAGATATTCCTTAATTTCAGAGAATTTAGAGATAGAGGAGACCTTAGAGATCATCTAATTGACCCCCCCTTATTTTACAGATGAGGAAATTAAGGACAAGAAAAATGTAGTGACTTGTCAAGGATCATACATACATCAGACTTAGTACCGTTAAGTATCAAAACCAATATGAGACCCCAGATCATATGTTTCTACTTTGTCTGAGTAGATTTCTTCAACATGTATAAGCTAAAGGCAGAGTAGACAGTACTGTGCATGGAACAGGAAGATCTTATTAACCCTTCCTTATCCCTCACTCCCTAATGACTGAGATCTTAAATTTCACTATTAGTATTCCTTTATTCTTGATCTCTATATAATTTATATAATGAACCAGCCTAGAAGCCATAAAGACCTAGATTCAAGGCCTGCCTCTGACACATTCTGGCTGTGTGATCCTGAGCAAATCACTTAACATCACTCTTTAATAATGATTGGTGGTAGGGGCAGCTAGGTGGTGCAATGGATAGAGCACCAGCCCTGGAGTCAGGAGGACCTGAGTTCAAATCTGACCTCAGACACATAACACTTACTAGCTGTGTGACTCTGGGCAAGTCACTTAAACCCAACTGCCTCACCAAGGGGAAAAAAAAAGAATAATTAATAGACTCAGAGTACAGAATTAGTCCAAGTCCTTATCAGACTTTCCCTGGTAGAATGGGAGGATGGAAACAATGTGTTCCGGTGGCCATGAAGGTGACAGAATAATGCAAATGCCTGGAATGATATAAGGTTTAAGATTTATCAGTCTTTATACTTTAGCATTAATGAATTTATTAAATCCCTTTATCATACATTCCTTACTTGGAGACCTTTAGTCTTAGAGTCCTTGAGAACTCAGTATATCTTGGGATAGCTCATTTAACTTTTAGACACTTCTAAATTTTTAGTAAATTTTTCTTTATGTGTAGCCAATATCTGGCTCACTGTGACTATGATTAATTGTTCCTGTTCTGTCATCAAGGGATAGGAAAAGTGAGAGTAATCCCTCCTGCATATGACAACCCTTATGTATTTGAAGACAACTGTCTTTCTCTTGCTAAATCTTTTCCTCAAACTAAACCTCTCTCTAGTTCCTTCCACCAATCCTCATTCCATGGTTTCATTTCCCTGAACCACCCTAGTTACTTACCTTTGGATGTGTTTCAATTTGACATTACCCTTGTCAAAAATGTGACAGCTAAAACTGGATATTATACTCTGGGTGTGGTCTGACCAGGACAGAATACATTGAGATTATGGCTGGTCTCATTCTGGACCAGGCTTCTGTTTATAGAGACTTTTGGGCTACTCTAGCAATCAATTTGTGGATCTTTTCCACATGAATTTCTTTCTCACCCCCTCTCACCTATACTGCATCTGTGCAGTTTATTTTTTTGAACCCTAGTGCATGACTACAATTATACCTATTAAATTCCATCTTATTAAACCTCACTTACTTCACAATTTTAGGTAGAACTGGTTCTGTGAATATTAATGTTACTTACTAACAGAGAAAATAAAGCAGACTTCCAAATTGGACTTATCAATGGACTAAATTAAATTAAACTATTCATAATAAAATTAAATTTTATTATAAATAAAAATGTATAGATATTTTAAAATATTATAGAAAATAATCAACATAGGATAGACTGAGAGTCACAAAATCAAGGCAAAACATTCAAGCTAGCAAGGAGACCTGAAATAGGACTAACTCCGATGTTAATGCTACGTTAGAATATAATTAGTCATTAGAAAAACTACCAAAACACATTTGGAAAAAAAATTGTGTCTATGACTCTCAAAGCAGAGCTAAAGCAAAATATAAACTGGATTCCATTAAGCAAAATCAGTTCTAAAGGTAATATAGTTAGATTCATGTACATTTATTAGGTTCTTCTGGAGATGTATTACGTACAACATCTTAAAGTAGTTCACCATGAGCTCAGGCAAATGAGAAAAGATGAGTACAACAACAACAAAGGTTTCTTTTTCTTTTTTTTGAGCAATTGGGGTTAAGTGACTTGCCCAGAATCACACAGCTAGTAAGTGTCAAGTGTTTGGTCTGAGGCCAGATTTGAATTCAAGTCCTCCTGACTTCAGGGCCAGTCCTCTATCCACTGTGCCACCTAGCTGCCCCCCCCCAAAAGGTTTCTTTTAAGCCACAAGATTGGAGGATCAAAAAAGAAATGAAATACTACTCGGGGTACATGATGTGATGATAATGGATGACAGAAAGAACACAGAACTATTAATCTCTTATTTTGTGTCTGTTTTCTCTATCATCATGAATGATCTTGGTATTGTGAAGAGCAGACTAAGGATGGTCAATAAGAATTTGAAAACTATCATAAGGAGATATATAAATTAATATAGCATTTACCTTCCTTGAAAAATTCAAATTATCGGGCCCAAATGAGCTACATTCTAGGGTACTAATGGATTGTATATATAATTTCTGAGCAATTTTAAGAAAACTTGGACAGTTTATAGAGAACAGAAGAGTTGAGACAAAATCATAGATGGGCAAATATTGTTCTGATTTCCAAAGAAAAGAGAAGAGAGTAAACTCTACAAATGATAAACCAATGAACTTGCCTTCAGTTCTTGGGGGAAAATATATTAGAAGGTTATATTACTAAAAGACTGGTTATTGAACACATAGAAAAGAAAGCAGCAGTCACAAAGAGCTAAAAAGGTCCCTCAAGACTGGAGCAGATTAACTTCATTTGCTGTTTTGATACGGTTACTAGAATAAGAGATTAGGGAATACTGTATATATAATGTAATTAGATTTTAGCATAGAACTTTAAACATTGTCTCATTCTCTGTACAAGATGGAAAGATGTGGGATAGATACTGATATAGTTAAGGGGAATTGGGATTAGCTGAATAGTTACACTCAAAGGATAGTCCCTAATTGTTTGATATACTTATTTATTTGCATTCTTGTCGTATCCCTCCCATAGATTTAAGTCCCTTGAATGCTGAGATTGTTTTGCTATTGCCTTTATATCTTCACTACCTAGTAAATAGCAGTCATTTAATAAAAAATTTTGAACCCAACTGATGTTATCATGAAAGCAGGTCACCAGTAGAGTGACTCAGTGTACTTGATCCTTTGCTATTGAACTTTTTTTCCAAATCAAGTTTTGAATAATAGTATAGGCAGCATGATTATGAAGTATGCACACCGCCACAACTTTTCAGGGACAGTTAATGTGTTGGATGGCACTAGAATCAACATACAAAAAGATCTTTTCAAATTAGAACAATAGAGTGAGTGTAAAAAAATTAGTAGGGATACTGCCACCCCAATAATCTTATAGATACAAAATGAGGGAGGAGTCCTAAACAGTATTTCAGTTTTAATAGATCTGAAGATTTTAATAGTCTCTTAGGTTCAACACAAGTCAAAAATGTGATAGAGCAATCAAGAATGTTAACATAGTTTGCATTACTAGAGGTATAGAGTCTAGAACTAGGAAAGTGATTGTCTTTCTGTATTCTGCCATGTTAAGAATCTTTCCGAAAGAGTGACATGTAAATATTTTAGCAACTGAGTGATATATAAGGTGCCCCAAAAATTTCAGTGCAGTTTTAAACCTTTAAAACTTAAAAAGGTCCTCAGACCTTTGGGAAACCCTACATATCAGTGAGTATTTTGAATGAGTGATAAAGATGGAATAGTAGGTGCAGTGTAAGTCACTGAATAGCTGTACCTGTGTAGTGTTATCAGTGGAGAGAGTTCCTTACATTGATAGGTCTGGACCATCACCATTACCAAAAAAATAATGAGCTATAAATCATCATCCAATGTATCTCTAATATCGAATAAGAGGAGGAAGTGAAATGATCAATTACTCACTTTTTAAAATAAATGCTATTTAGTGGAAGAAAAGACTCAACTGAGATCTGAGAGACCCAAATTCTATTTTTAACACATTAACTAACAGTGAATCTGACTGACTAGAATAGATAATCTGTGGGAGTCCCTGTGATTCTGAATTTCCAAGATTCTTTCAGCTGATGACTGGGTTATCATCATTTTGCCTCAATCACAAATAGTTTCTAAGCCAGAGGTGTCAAAAATGCAGCCAGGGCTTGCATGTGACTCACAAGACTCCTGAGTGTAGCCTGAACCAGATTAAAATATAATTAGGAAATTTATAACAATATAAGTAACAATAAAACAAAACATAGATAATACTACATTTTTAAATAATTCAATATGTGACCCACAGGGATCCTTGTGTACAGATCAGTGCTTCCTTCCCTCCTGCTTCTATTTGAGTTGGCCACTATTGATCTAAGGCATTTGTCTAAGTTATTGAAGCTAAATAAGAGAAAGCCTTTAGTGTGTCCTTTCAGCATTATTGGCCTCAGAGAACCTGCTCCCTTTCTCCATAGCAGAAATTGAAATAGTTAAGAACAGCATGGTACTACTGAGAACAAAGACCTTGAACCAAGGGAACTTGGAGACCATCTAGTTCTTACTCCTCTTTTTCCAGATGAGGAATCTGAGAGTTAAAAAATTTAAATGACTTTGCCCAAGTTCATCCAGAGAAGAAGCTGGATTAGCTCAAATGACTCATTGTCATATGAGGAAACAGAGACTCCAGGAAATAAATGACTTGTTCACAGTCACATAGGTAGTGAACTTTGAGGCAGGATTTTAAAATACATCCTCTGACTCCGGAACTTCTGGTTGTTTTACTGTGCCTTGCTGCATCCTTTTTATTGTCTAACTTTGCTGCATTAGAAAGAAGTGAGTGCAATTCACTCTTAGTTTCCCATCTTCAACAAGCTCTGAAGTCAGGGCTTTTCAAAGCTACTTTACATGTAATGATAATGTTTTGTATTAGCTCTGAGTATCTGGCTTGCCTAACAAAGGCTTGAAATAGTGATTCTATTTTGTTAACCTTACATAGAACCAGATATGTCGAATCATATTTAATGGTGGCTTTTAAACATATATTTTTGAACAGGTCTTGTTGTGCTCCCCACCGTGAGTGAGCTCCTAATCAGACTCCTTTGGGAAAATAGCAGCTTCTCAAATTATCCTTCTAAAATCCTTAATACAAAGGATGCAAAAAAGACAGAAAGGAGAGAGGGAGAGAGAGAGAGACAGAGACAGAGACAGAGACAGAGATAGAGAGACAGACAGAGACAGAGAGAGACAGACAGAGACAGAGAAATAGAGAGAGACAGAGAGAGAGAGAGAGAGAGAGAGACAGAGAGAGAGAGAGAGAAAGAGAGAGAGAGAGAGAAAGAGAAAGAGCTCTTATTCTGTGCTGGCACTGTGCTAAGTAGTGCTGGGGATACAAAAACAAGACCCAAAGATGAGTCAAGGGTATGAAGTTGTTCATTGAGAAGTAGCTTTAACATGATGGTGTCTAAGCTTCTATACCTCTTGTTACAAATTAGGGATTGGATGGAGTATTTTAAAAAAAAATGTATCCTGAATCAAACCCACAGTCCAGTAGGGTCTTTTGCAAACAGAGGCTCCTAAGGATATGCTAGGGGCAGAGAGGAGCTGTGCATGGTTTTCTTTCCTGGAATTAGGCATATTTGGTGGCTGTTAGTAGCTATTTATGACTCAGTTATTCATAAATTTATCCAAGTCCTATTTCAATGAAATGATATTTTCTGTTAGAATCACCCTCAGGACAAAGAATTCCATTAAGTTTTATGATCCAACTTGATCTGTCCTAAACTTGCCTTCTTGCCTTACCTGTTACTACAGGGTTGAGTAAATAAGTATATGCTTGCCTTATTCTCATAATTCATTATTTTATTGATTTTGATAAACTCTCTTCTTAGCCTCAGTCATTTTGGATGTTTTCATCTTAATCTTTAGTATTCTTATATCATGGCCTCCTGTCCCATTGACCACTTTAGTTTTCTTTCTCTAAACCTTATTGTTGTTTTTGAGTCATTTTCAGTAGTGTCTGACTTTTCATGATCCCATTGGGGGTTTTCTTAGCAAAGATGTTAGAGTTGGTTTGCCATTTCCTTCTTCAGCTCATTTTACAGATTAGGAAACCGAGGCAGAGTTAAGTGACTTGAGCAGGGTCACATAGCTATTAAGTGTCTGGAGTCGTATTTGAACTCAGGCCTTACTGACTCCAGGCTCAACACACTATCTACTATGCCACCTAGTTGCCTAGCTCGTTTCTGTATGTATGTGTATACACACACACACACACACACATACATACATATATACATATATGTATATATACACATATATTCATATATATGAAAACTATTATTTAATGTGAAGGATTTTCAGATCATTTGTCAAAAGCACAATTTAATAATAATGAGAATAGAAAAGACATTATGAAAATATTATGGATCTCCCTTGCTTCAGTTCTGTGGTCCTCAGCTCTTCTGGCCAACCTTTCCACTGTCAGTCCAGTCAAAAGACATTTACTAAACTCTTACTATCTATCAGGCACTATGCTAAGTGCTGGGAATAGAAAGAAGGGCAAGATTAGTTCCTACCCTCAAGGAGCTCAAATTCTAATGATGGAGCCAACATGTCAATAATTAGATAATCTACAGATCATTGCAGTGTTGAAGATAATCTCAGAAGGAAAAAAAACAAAACATTAGTAGTAGCGAAGACCAGGAAAGGCCTCCTGGTAGAATGTGAGCATAGTCTTGAAGGAGGCCAGCAAATTATGCTCCTTTTTAAAACTGGAAGGGACTTCAGAGGCTGTTAAGTCTACACCCAAACCCATTTTACTGATGAGAAAACTGAAGTCCAGAGAGGTTTAAATGATTTGCTCAGGTTCAAATAGCTAGTCAACGCCTGAGGCAAAATTTGAACCCAGGTCTTCCTGACTTTTAAGTCCAGTGACCTATACACTATAACATGGTACCTCTCTTTCAAGCTCCTTATCTTCCTTTTTTGTTGTTGTTCAGTTTTTTTCAGTCATGTCCAACTCTTCATGACCTCATTTAGGGTTTTCTTGGAAGAGATACTGGAGTGGTTTGCCATTTCCTTCTCCAGCTCATTTGACAAATGAGGAAACTGAGGCAAACAGGGTTAAGCGACCTATCCAGTGTCACACAGCTAGTAAGTGTCTGAGGCTGGATTTGAACTCAGGTTTTCCTGACTCCAGGCCTGCTGCTCTATTTACTGAGCCAAATAGCTGTCCCATTGTTGAGTGACTTACACTTTTTAAATATGGGCTTCCTACAAAGCCCTATCCTTTACCTTCTTCCTCTCTCTTTTCTATATTCTTTTATTGTTGGTCTTTACTCCAATAGTTCCAATCATCACTTCCATGCAGATGACCCACAAATATATATTTCTATCCCCAGTCTCTCCTTAAAACTTTAGGCCTATATTTCCAACTCTGTGCTATATATGCCCACCAGGATATTCTAATCATACCACAAATTCAGCTTGCCCAAAATACATGTCACCATCTCCTTCAAAATCTGTTCCTCCCATTTACTTCTCTGTTTCTATTAATAATTCCACCATCTTTCTGAATACCTTGGCTTACATTTAGAGTCATCTTTAATATTTTCTTTTTCTTTCATCCTATAATCCAACCAGTTCCCAAATACTGTCTATTCTTCTTCTATAGCACCTTTCATGTTAATCTTCTGTCCAACCATACAGCAATTACTATAGGTAAGGCCTGTATTTTGTCTCAACAACAAAGGGGGAAGGGGGAGAGGAACAAGTTTTTATTAAGCATCTGCTATGTGCCAGTCACTGTGCTAAGTGTGTACAAATATTATCTCATTTGATCCTCACAACTTTAGGCATCATGTATTAATACTATCCCCATTTTACAGTTGAGGAAACTGAGGCAGACAGTTGTTAAGTGACTTGCCTAAGTCATGCAGTTAGTAAATGTCTGAGGCTGGATTTGAACTCGGGTCTTATTGACTCTAGACCCAGTGTTCTATCTGTTATACCCCCTAGCTGCCAGAACCAGGAAAATAATATACATATTGACTACAACCCATGGAAATAATTACAATAATAATAATAATATATAACAATAATAGTAATAAAACTGTTACAATTATAACAGCAAACAAAAACCCTCAAAACTGAATGCTAGAAAATTTTAAGAACCAAAGTGTGATCCAAAATAATAGATACAAGATTACTTTCTTCACTTCTTCGCAGAGATGGGAAACCCACAAGAATAGAATACAGCATATATTATCAGCCTTTTTTTTTTTAATATATGGTTTAGCCTCACAAAACTTTTGTTTTACTTTCTTCCTTTTAAAAAATATTTATTTTAAAGGATGACTGTCTGGGAGACAATGGAGAGAGGAATGTGGTAGACAATATAAATGATATAAAAACAAAATATAGATAAAATTTACATTAAATTTTTAAAATCTGCCTCCTTAAATTTTTCCTAGAATTTTGTTTAAATCTTGCTTTTGCCTTTATTTCATTGTCCTTACTATCTAGGTTATTTACCTTCACATCATTAGATTATAAGTCTTTTGAGAGTAAAGTCTGAGTTTTATCTATATTTCTAACCCCACTACCTAGTACAGTATATAACAAGTTCATAAATAAACCTCAACACCTACTATAGTATATAATAAATTCATGTTCAATTGGATGACACAGAATTCAGGAAGTTAAAAGGCTCTGATACCCATTTTCAAAGGGCAGGGAAAGTAGCAGATGCTTGGAAGTCAGCCACTAACTTTACACACACACACACATACGTGTGTATGTATACATATATACACATATACACATACATACACGCACATTATATGTGCATATGCTAACTTTCCACACACACATGTGTGTATACATATACACATACATACACACACATTATATGTGTGTGTATACATATATATATATATATATTTATTTGTAGTCTAACATTGCCAATGGCCTTCTTAGAAGGTGAGATCGTATCAAATCCCCCTGATTCCTTTCTCTTTGTACCACCACTTACAAGATGAATAACTCAATATATGTAATTATATCAGGACCCCTAGGCCTTTAAATAGTCTAGAACCATTGAGCAATAAAGAAGGCATCTTCAATGTAAAGGCCTCTCTGAAGCAAAATATCAGGATATTTTATGATAATGCTTAGTTGATAGGTTGCACTACCAATCTTACGTCCAAGCATATTCACTTGATTCATGAACAATGACTAGGCCTTCAAAACAGTTATACTATTCTCATGAAGAACAACTTGACCTTGATTCTTTTGATATTTCATTTGCTTCATTAAAGTCCTACTCTAATGATACATTATTGTGTGCCAATGACCTTGGGTCCATGAAGGGTAATGCCAGCCTTGTATGAAGGTATGCTAAGCTATCAAGTTTTGCCAATCTGGAAAACTGTCAGGTGGAGACCTAAAGACAGTCTCATCAGAGGACTGGCATCAGAGTGGTCATCATCAGAAGATTGACCATTGAGTCACAAGTTTTTTTCAGCCTTACGATGTCATGTGAACAGTTACAATGTTATCAGAAAGAATATCTACACTAATGAAACTACAGATTTTTAAGTAGCATATTAACTTTTATCTACTTATTTTAATATTGTATTTACTTTGATAGCATTAAAGGCCCTCTATTATCTAGTCCATTCTATCTATCCAACTTTATTTCTCATTATTTCTTCAAATACATCTATTCTTCTTGTCCCTTCAATGTTTTTCCTTAAATATATCATGTTCATGTTTTTCTCCATGATTTTGTTCACACTGTTCTCTTTACTTGAAATGCTTTCCCTTCACTTATCTGATTCCTATTCTTCTTTAAATCCCCTTTCTTCCATGAAGTTTTACCTGACTACCCTATCTCATGTTGACATTCCCCCTTCCCAAAATTCTATGAAACAGTGCCACACAGTTTGAACTTAATTTTTCGTCAAATTTTCACTTCTGTTTGCTTTACTTTCCCAGATATATTATAAATAAGGGAGTAAAAGCCACATCTTATTTATATTTTGTGTAACTCACAGTTACTACATTAAGAAAGTCAGGGTAATAGGGCTCTGGGAGTGGTAAACAGCAGCTCTGGTTACTGGCCCCAAGGACTAAACCAGCCTTACTCCCACTCTGAGTATGACCGTAGACAGCATGTGAAAGCAGAGAGAAATAAGACATTCTGAGCTGTTGTTTGTTAATCTAGTCTAGTCTACTCCCACTGCAGAGATGTTTGTCGAAGGTGAGAGAGCCCTGGAGCCTTTCTGTGGCATAGTAGCATAGCCCAGTGGATCTATTGTTCCTGGATGTCTTTTCCCATGTGCATCCCTCCAAAAAGTCATTTGCATATAGCAAGTGTTTTCTGTTCTCAAGTCCAAGGTTTTGGAAGAGAACACAGAAATACTGTGATGCTGGTGGTGATGAATCTGTTTCACAAAGTCAGAAATAGTTGTATCCTTAAAAAAAAACCCTAGTTACTCACTATCCTCTCAGTGACATAGAATCAAAAGTCATCACTCTGACACCCACAATCTGGATACCCAGTTGGTGTTTAATACCTGCTTACTCACTGATTGGCTACAATAAATATTCATTAACTCCAGATCCTGTTTCCCCAGACCTGTCACCTGTTCCTATTCCTCTCCTTGGGGTAGTATTTTTGTAGAGTAGGGTTTTAGGGAAAAAGATCAAATAATAATCACAAATAGCTTTCCACATTTGCATAAATAAAACATTCCCAAAATCACACCCATTAATATTGGTATTTCCTCCTTATATTTTTTATGGTAATCAGGTATGTAATGAGTTCTGGTGGTTTATTAAATACATAATACTGAGTATAAGAGGTTCTTATAAACCAAAATATTTTCCATTAGTCAAAGTTGTCATGTGTATTCCAGATACAACTTTAAAAACTAAGGAACTCAGATGATTTTATTCTTACTATACCTCCCTAATACCTATAATGTAGTATAGTATGTCCAATATTCTAATACTTCCCTTTACTTCCCCCTCACTGGGAGCTTGATGGTATACAGGAAAAGTATCTGAAGAATGCTAAAGTAGGCAGCACTAAATCCTTTTAAGAGCCTAAACCCACCTAACTGGCTGGGGCTCAAATCCTAATTCTGATGTTAACTATCTGTGTAACTTTGGGCAAGTCACTTAATACTGTCTTGGCTTCAATTACCTTATCTGTAAAATGAAGAGGTTAGACTAGACAACCGCAGAGCCACTTTCCAGGTCTAGGTCTATCATCCTATGACATGAGAACTTACATTTCCGAAGCTGATTTCCTATCTTTTCTAGCTTTATTCTTAAAGCAGCTCTGGTGCTTCTGGGGCATGTCCCTTCAGCTGTCTTAGCTAGTCCTTCTTTCTAAGTTATGGGTAACACTGTTCCTGGGCAGGCTGGAAAGGCTACATCTATGAAATTCTTTAAAAAAATAATGCCAAGAAACAAAATCCCCACCCTCCAATAGACACACCACTACAACTTCATGGAAACAAGCAAATCTGCCTTTTTTTTCTTCACCATGTTTAATTGTCTGGCAGCTTGTCCTACCAACACTCAGTGTGGTATGTGACCTTTTTCTCCACTGCCACAAGAGTGTGGCTGCTGTTACTGCTTGTGATCACCTGGTTGATAGTTGTATTTCAAGCTATACCCTAACTTTGTCCATATTTTAATGATTTTGGGGGGGCTGAAAACATATTCTATAAGCAGCTAGGTAGCAAAGTGTACAGAGTACAGGACCTAGAGTCAGGGAGACCTGAGTTTAAAATTGGCCTCAGATACTTAATAGCTATGTGAATCTGGGCAAGTCACTTAACGCATCTGCTTCTGTTTCTTCAATTATAAAATGAAGATATTAATAGCACCTACCACCAAGAGTGGTGAAGATTAAATGAGATAACATTTCTAAAGTGCTTAGAATAATGCCTGGAACATAATAGGTACTTTAATAAATGTTTCTTCACTGTCCTCCAAGGTAGGGGACTGGGCAATTAGAAACAGAGAACATATAATCCATTATCTAAAACCTGTTCTCAAAAAGAAAAAAAAACGATCTTATTTAAGAAACTAACACACAGAGCTCCAAAGTCCAAATGCCATTTTCCACTATTTCTCCAAGAATTTGACCATTGTCCCTTTCTCAACTGAATCTGGTGCTAACCTTTTAATTTCTCTGCTTCACCAATTATTCCTCCTTTCCACAAACCACTGGGCTCGAGTCCTAGACAGGAACATAAAGCTATAGACAACCAAGAAATGACAGTGTTCCTAACTGTAAGTCAGATTGTCTCTTTAATTGCTAAGGATAGGCCATCACTTCCAGGGCAAAATGTGATTCAAGTCAAATTTGATATGTTCAAAGTTAATGATTTTGCTATGCTTCACAGTACATAATTCAACCCTAAGCAAGTCCAGGTTGTATATCTATTTTTGGGGGGCACTTGATTAGTAAGACTAAAAGCCATTGGCTCTACCAGATGGTTATTAATATCCAGGAAATTTGTTGTTTAAACAGAAAGCACATTGGAAAGAAAAACAACCTTGTAGACAACACAACCCTCACATGTCATGATCCTTTTCATTCTTACCTTTCAATCAGAGTTGAGAGATGGTGATCAGGAGGAGGTACTAGAAGGAGTTTTACAATCACCTTACCTGTTTCCAAACTGTGTTCTACAGGAACAAGGTATATGGTGCTAGCTTAACTTATAAAAGGAAGAAACAAACACATGAGCGTCAAGAGTGCACATATTCCCTTTCCCACAGAATGTAAACTCTTTAAAGGCATTTTGTTTTTGTTTCCCCAAAACTGAGCACAGTGCCTCGAACACTGAAGTATTAAAACAATGCTTGCTGATCAATTTGTATAAAACATTATTTTTAGAGTGCTGGGGGTGTGAGTGGGGGAGGTTAGAGGACCAATTGGCTACCAAGAGACCAGGTACACCAAAAGGGGAAGATTTGCATTAGACTGGGCTAGGAAGCCAGTTTGGGGCAGGCAGTAGGGGTGGGGCATGGTGAAAGAAGGAGGATAAAAGTCAGACCAAGATCTGATCATTTTCAGACTATTTTGAACTCCAGCTAAATCCATTTGTTCCACTCCCTGTAACTATGGACAGTTCCATTATTATTGTGAAATATATGAGAGGTACCCACCAATACCTACTACACCCTTGTCATTCCTGAGCATCTGAACAATTGTGTTTAAAAACACATGAGCAAGCCCAGGCTAGGAGACAGGGTGAGACAAATTAATTCATGGAAGGATTGTATTTTCTAACCACCTGTTTATGAGCAAAACCAAGCCATAAAAACAGCTGTAAGCAGAGAACACAACAACATTATTTTGTCCCTTTGACATACATTATGGTATTTAAATCACTGCAACAGCAGAGGAGATTGTAAGAAGCTGATTATAATTGACGTAATTAACCGTATGCACTTCTCCACTACATTGTATGAATTTGCAGCAGATAGACCTGATCATTATAAAAGAAAACAGCCTTTGAAATCCCAGGAGATGGAGGAAACAACCCCTATCCGATTTTACTCATTTTAAATTACTGTAGATAGGAGGATAATTCCCTAGTCATTTAAAAAACATGTAATACAATTTAAAAGCTGATACAATAGGCAGTTGAAACAATACAATCTAGAGGATTAAGCTTCTTTGTTACCAGAATGGGGTGGGATTCATCTCTGGAGGGGAAACAGAAAGGCAAAAATGAGCCAGAAGACATTTATGAGTTCTGGAAAAATACACTCCTCAAACTGCTACACAGAGTCATGTTGAATTATAAAACTTACCTGAGAACTCTGAAGGCCTCCCAGTCATGTTAGGTGAAGGAGAGTCAAAACACACACAGAGACACACAGAGGAAAATACACACAGACACACACACACACACACACACACACACACACACACACACACACACACACACACAAACACATGCATACCACGATGACCAAATTCTGGATTGTTTTGTATTCAAAGTAAATGGTGGTCCAGGAGTGAAAAATAATCTTTATTTTTTTTAATACTGGGGAGAAAGGGATCAGGGGAGAGGTTTCATTGCAGATAATTGTAGAATGAAATATGAAATTGTAGAAGTCCATCCAATGCTCTATTGCTAACTGGATCAAAAATGAAGTATAGTTCGTTAGATTGTGAACTCCAGGGGCTGTTTAATAATTTTTTCATTAAAAAAAATCCCAAACACTTTACAAGCCCATTCAATACTCTATTGTGAGATAGACATAAACTGAAGTATAGATTATTAGTCTGTGAACTCCTGGGACTGTTCAATTTTTTTTTCACCTTTTCACCTTTTCAGAAAAAGTCCCTTCACAACATACTACCTAGCAGATAGTAGGAGCTTAAGTGCTTCCTCAGTCACTGACTCAATGAAAGAAAAGTAATACAGACTTAAGCAGTATGGATTTGATAAGCATGAAAGAATAGAAGCAGATGAAGCGAAAAAAAATTAATAAAGATGATGTAAAGGAAATAGCAAGAAAGTCACAAAAATTATGTTATGCCACAGGACTAAAAGAGTTCCTGAAGAGAATTACACCAGGACCTCCCTCCCCAAGATACATATTGTAAATTGAACTTATCGTAATTATGCTAAATGATAATCTGACAATTCTGGCAACAATTCCCTAGCTTTTCTTAAAGGTTGGAATGATTCACAGAGAGACTGCTTCCAAATCACGGAGATAAATATAAAAGAAAAATCAACATTATGCACTACAACAACAAAAAATTGAATAAGCATATACTGTAGCTTTGAATACTGCTGTGAATTTGTGATGAAGGTGGAAAAATACATAACCCAATCCCCAAATTGGCAAATAGATGACTTAGAGGGAATAGGGCAGCTGTATTAAAATACTGGAAGGAGTATCATTTGCAAGAGTTGCTTGGTCCTAGAGGGCAAAACTTGGACAAATCAATAAAAACTACGGGAAGGAGGGAAAAGCACCTAATAATTAGAGCAGTCTAAAAATAAAATTGGGGCAGCTAAGTGGCTCAGTGCTTAGAGAGGTGGCCCTGAAGTCAGGAAGACCTAAGTTCAAATCTGTCCTCAGACACTTATTAGGTATGTGACCTTGGGCAAGTCACTTAACCTCTATGTGCCTTAATTCACTGGAAAAGGAAATGGCAAACCACTCTAGTCAGTATATTGGCCAAGAAAACTTCATGGACAGTAGGGTCCATGGGGTCACAAAGAGTTGGATATAACTGAATGACTACACAACAACAAATAGAATGTTATGCCTCAAAAGGTGGGGGGTTATTCATCACTTTTAGGATCTGAAACACAGGATTTGAGAACGGGAAGAGACTTCAGCAACTATTTGGTCCAACACACATCCCACAGCAATCTCCATTATAAAATCCTCAATGATGAGTCATTTAGTCTCCATTTGAAGATATCTGAGGAGGTACAATCTGCTACCTCTAGAAGTAGGACATTCAGCTTTTGGACAGTTCTGTTAAGACAGTTTTCCTGACATGAAGTTTACATTTACATCTTTGTAATTTTCATCTATTGTTCCTAGTTTTGCCTCCTGGGACCCCAGGCAAGACTAATCTCTTTTTTTCATGGCAAATTCTTGAAGACTGCTATCATCCCCATCTCCAAACTCTCACCCATATCTTTTCTTCTTCAGGCTAAATATTCCCAGTTCTTTCAACCTATCCTCATATATTCAAGATATTCCTTTATCTTGGTTGCCCTTTTTGGGACACTTCAGCTCAGTGTTTCTTAAACTATGACTCCCAGAACTAAACCCAGTCCTCCAAATAAGATCTGATGGAGCAGAGTATAATGGGGCTATCATTCTTTTCTCTGAAAGCTAAGAACCTCTTCATGCAGCTCAAAATTACATTAGTTGTGTTGGCTGTTCCATTATACCACTGACTGCCAGTAATCGCGCAGTCCTCTCAAAACCCAAGCAACTGCTGCCTATCCATACTTCTTGCATTTTATACCTATTAAGTTGATTTTTTTTCATGCCCAAGTACAAGACTTTTTACATTTATTCCTATGCAATTTCATCTTATTATACTTAACCCAATGCTAACCTGTCAAGATCCTTTTGGAAAATGGTCCCATCATCCAATCCCTTAGTTTTGTTTTGTCTGCAAATTTTAGGTACGGGACATCTATGCCTTTATCTAAGTCATTGATGAAAAAGTGAAATGGCAGAATCAAATGGAGATCCCTAGAAGACCGACTGCTATGTTGACAATGAGACATTAACCCCTCCTCTTTTAGTCTGGCCATTCAACGAGTTCTGAACCCATCTGATTATAATACCTAATCCATATCTTCTATTTTCTCCATTAAGATACTTAATCAGATACTTTATCAGACTCTTTGTCAGAATCTAGGCAAATTATATCCAAAGCATTCCCCACTATTTTGGTAACCATGTCCATCAATTGGAGAATAGCTGAATATATCACAGTAAATGAATGTAATGAAAAATTATTTTGCTATAAGAGATGATGAAAGAGATAGTTTTGGAGAAACTTGGGAAGGATTATGTGAATTGATGTAGAGTATGGTGAATAGAAGCAGGAAAACAATTTGTACTATAATATATTATACTTTAATAGTATATCAATATTGTAAAAGAGCAATTCTGAAAGATCTAGAAATTCTGATCAATGCAATGATCAAATATAATTCAGAGGACTGATGATATAGAATGCTTCTCATCTCATAACAGAAAAGTGATGGACTAGTATGCATAATGAGACATGTTTTTGGATGTGGCAAATATGGGACTGTGTTTTACTTGGCTATGCTTATGTTACATTGTTTCGTATTTCTTTTTTCCAGTAGCGGTGGGGCAAGAAATGAGAGAGAGAAAAAACAACACCTGATAATAGGAAAAGATAGCATTAAAAAACAAAGAGATTGTGAACTGATCCAACCATTTTGGAGAGCAATTTGGAAGTATGGCCAAAAGGCTAAAAAATGTGCATACCCTTTGATCCAGCAATACCACTTCTAGGGTTGTATCCCAAAGAGATCATAAAAATTGGAAAAGGACCCTCATGTACAAAAATCTTTATAGCAGCTCTTTCTGTGGTGGCAAAGAATTGGAAATTTAGGGGATGCCCATTAATTGGGGAATGGCTGAACAAGTTGTGGTATATGAATGTAATGGAATACTATCGTGCTATAAGAAATGATGAGCAAACAGACGTCTGAAAAACCTGGAAAGACTTGTATGGACTGATGCTGAATGAAGCGAGCAGAACCAGGAGAACATTGTACACAGTAACAGCCACATTGTGCGATGACTAACTTTGATAGACTTAGCTCTTCTCAGCGATGCAAGGATCTAAGACATCTCCAAAAGTCTTATGATGGAAAATGCTATCCACATCCAGAGAAAGAACTATGGAGTCTGAATACCAATCAAAGTTCTTTTTTTTCTTCTGTTTTGTTTTGTTTCTTCTTTCTCGCAGTTCCTCCTATTGGTTCTAATTCTTCTTTAAAACACGACTAATGTGAAAATTAAAAAAGAAGAATGAAGGACAAAAAAAAAATAAAAAGAGGATAGTCTGGCATGACCTGTTCTTTGGTTCTTTGTAATTACCTCCTCCATTTCTAGATATTCATCAACCTTCTGTAAAATAATGCACTCCAGAATTTTTCCAGAAAAAAATCTAGAAGAGGTCCACTTGCCAGGAATGTTATAGATGTGATTGATGTTTTAGGTAAAGATTGCTAAAGATGACTTCTGAGGTGCCTTACAAATCTGAGATTCTATAATCCTGTATAAATGAGAATAATGCAACATACCTAGTTCTTCCTATTTCAGTTCACACAATATCAGAGCTATAACTTGATAGAGGTGGGGCAACTGAGAATGTGCTTTGGAGTTCTAAAATTTTCACAATGGATAGAGCACTGAGCCTAGAGTCAGTTAGACTTGAGTTCAAATCCCCATCCCACTGCCAGACAATTACTAACTGTGTAACCCTGGGCAAGTCATTTCACCCTGGTTACCTCAGTTTCCTCATCTGTACAATTAGCTGGAGAGGGAAATGGCAAACCACTCCAGTATCTTTACCAAAAAAACTCCAAAAGGGGATCATGAAGAATCAGACATGACTAAAATAACCAAATAATATTAACACTAAAATTTAAAGGACTATAGCACTTGCAATCATTCAGAACTATGAATGACTGGGATTTTCATCTATTTAACAACAACCAAAAAAGCAAAAATGCTACATTCACCTTTCCTCACCTAGATGGTGCAGTGGATAGAGCATGGAATTTGGAGTAAGGAAGATCTGAGTTTGAATCCTGTCTCAGAAATTTAATACCTATGTGACCCTGGGAAAGTCACTTAGCTTCTCTGTGCCTCAGTTTCTGTGTTTGTAAAATGTGAATAATAACAGCCCCTACCTCACAGAATTCTTTATAACAATCAGATGAATTAACATGTATAAATAGCTTTGCAAACTTTTGTTGTATAAATGTGAGCTGTTTCTATTACCTAACAGAAGTTGTGCCCCTGGCCTTGAGATAGTCTGGAATATCTATCTCATGGTATTTTAGAGGTCTTCTCCCATAACTTAATTAATCTGTCTGAAAAAATAAAGTTGATTTTAGTGTATGTTTTGTGCTACTTGCCCTGGTCATCTGTTGTACTGTTGACCTTGGGTGCAAAAATTTCTACTTTTGGCTTTACAATCATTTGAGGACTATAACCAAGTTGTAGAATGGAGAGAGTACAAACTCTGGAATCATACAATAATAGACTGAGAACTGGAAGGGACTTTAGAAGCCTTTGAGTCTAGAGCTCTCATTTAACAGAAGAGGAAACTGAGACAGAGAGAGGATAAGTCATGTCCAGTGTCACAAAGCTGGTAGGTGTCTGAGACATTTGATTCCAAGTCCACTGTAGCTAGGTGGCACAGTGGCTAAAGCACCATCCGTGCCTGGAGTCAGAAGGATCTGAGTTCAAAGACAGTCTCAGACGCTTACTGGCTATGTCACCCTGGGAAAGTCACTTAACCCTGTTTCACTCAGGTTCCTAATCTGCAAAATGAACTGGAGAAGGAAATGGCAAAGTATTCCAATTTTCCCAAGAAAACCTGAAATGGGTCATGAAGAGTCCAACATGTCTGAAAAACTAGTCAATAACAACAATAACTCCATCCTCAGTACACTGTCCTGTCAGAGGACTTAAGTCCTGCCTCTGTTGCTTACTCTCTATATGTATGTCACTTAATATACCTGGCCTTCAGTTTCCTTAGGGGACTGTTTTAGATGGTCTCTGGAGACATCTGAATCTAGATTTACATCAGGTTAGAAGTCTGCTATAATGAATAAGACTTCTCAAATTACAATGAAGAAATTCCCATCAGCCTTTAGGTTTCAAGGCCATGAGTTGTGACCAGATGCTAGGTACAGTAGTAGTCTTTCAAATTCAGGAATGTGTAATTTAGATTTGGAGATAACAAAGAAAGATCTGCAGTCTTTACATTTTTGAAAATAAAAGACATCATTTACCAGTAAACAAAATAAAGTAGAAAAATTAATGGTGTGACTGTCAGCTATTTTTTAAATTAAAAAAAATAAGATGACTTCTTTCATTCTCTGAGAGACAGGTTGGGGGAAGAGCAATGGACTTGGAGTCCCAAGTCCTCCCCGAACTTCCAGTTCTGCTCTTTAGCAGCTGTGGAAATTCAGACGAATTTTGATATGTTTTTGATCCTCAGCTTCCTCATATGTAAAACAGGGATAATTAAATTTGAATCAAGATACAATCCAAGGTCTCTTCACTCCAAGTCCTTTTTGCTTTCTACTATATCCTGCTGTGCCATTCACTGGTACCTTAGAATAAGCAACAAAATATCAACAGTGTTCTTGTGTTTATAAATGAGAGGAAAGAAGAAATTAAGTTTTATATGGGAGGTTTTCCTATTTGAAGTATTGACGCATAAAACACTTAGAGACTATTTGCACAGTACCGGAAGCAAGAGTCAGCTAGGCACTATATATGCATGCGAATATGGTTTGTTCTTTCAGTCCTAATTCTTCAACATTCTCAGAATGCTGAGTATGTTTTCCTGGGAAAACAAAAAAACAAAAACAGCAGTGACCAGGGCAAGTAAGATCATCAAAAAGCATCCACTAAGTGAAGCATTGGAAAAAAAAAAAAAAAAAGCACTGTCCTTGGAATCTGAGGACCTGAGTTCTATCCCTGTCTTGACTTTTGTCTTGCCACTGGCCTTAGATGACTCTGGAGGAGAGAGTGAGGCTAAAGATTTTTTGAAGCTCTGCCTCATTTGAATCCAATTCTTGTGCAGGTCAGGACATCACCCTTGTGATCTCCACCCAGATGCTAGAAGTATGACCATTACCCCCATTCCAACTCCACAGACAAGCACTAAGCCATTTCCATAATTTATTATAACCTAAGAACAGCTCAACTGCACAGTCTATTATATCAAAGAATCTTCCTAAAATAAACAGCCCTGAAAGATGAAAATTTGCTTTTGACCCTTAGAGAGGGTGAGTGAAACTGGGTTCTGTTATAATGAGTGAGAAATTGACTGACTAAGGTCCTTTTCAGTTCTTAATTAATGAATCTCAGTCACTCAATAAACATTTATTAAATACCTACTGTGTCAGGCACTAAGCACTGAGGATACAAAAAGAGCCAAAAGACAGTTCCTGCCCTCAAGGAGCTCATAATCTAATCTGTGTATACAAGCGAATGAAATAAAGTATGCAAAGCAATGCAAAATAATTTCAAAAGGGAGAGAGTGCTAATAATTTTGAATATAAGCTCCTTAAGGGTTGATAACTGATTCATTTTTGTCTTTGCATGACCAAAGGCTTTTCACAGTGTCTTATACAGACTAGGAACTTAAGAAATACTTGTTGAATTCAAATGAATTTGTTGAGGAAACAGTCACACATTAGATAATGGACAAATTTCTTCTTTCTATTAAAATATAAGCTCCTTGAAGGCAAGGAGCATTTTTGTCTTTATATTTTTAGGACCTGAAGAGATTCCATATAGAAGGTGGTCAATAAATGCTTGTTGAGTTCAATTGAATTGAATAACGAATCCATGACAATAATTAGGTAATAATTCTTGGACTCTTGTGTTATAAGGAAAAACTTGGTAAGCTGTATGAAACTGTATGAATGCAAGCAATCATTTTTGTTATTAAGGCAAAAACTTGGTAGAACTAACCAAGTGGACAGGGATTTTATGAAACAGTTGATTCCTAATATAGAGACAACCAAAACCACTTCAATTTCCATGTGGAAAAATATGATCTAAATATACCTTTTGACCTACAACTCTCCCTGAAAACATGACTGTAGTAATAAATAACTAGCATTTTTAGAAAGAGTCCAGTTCCTTCGTCTCACTTGGCATGGGTATGCAGTTTAAAAAAAAAAGAGTTGAAATTCTAACACTATCATTCGATCTTCACATGATTTTAAAGGTTGGGTTGAATTTATCTTTCTATAGAACTGCTGAAATAAAGATATAGCTGACTTAAAGACTTTTCCATCCACTGAGAAAAAATTTCCTAGAGAAACTAACCCAAGGGAATTGGAGCTAAACAATGAAGATCAATGAGATTCCAATCAATGAGAGCTCTTAGACACTTCAAAAAGGGAACTACTATTGGCCTATATAAACTCCATTAAACCTTCCTAAATAATGTGGCATTGAGCAAAAAAGCAAAATGTTTTGAAATCCAATTTGACCTTCCTCAGTGATCTTTCTTTCTCAGAATATCAAAATGTTTTTTATCTTTATGTTAGGCTTCTGACAAATAACTAGCCATTGACTCTTCTACCACGCTAGAAAATATAATAACTTACACATTGAACTTGCATTTTCAGGATCATTGAAAGTTATTAGCAAATCCTAGTGACTATCCAAGTATCAATTTTTCTGGGATATATCTAACCACATATTATTTAGGGAAGGGGCAGATAATTAGACCTGGTCTCAAATCCTGTCTGTTACTTACTACCTGTGTCACTTATAAGTCAATTAACTTCTCAGGGTTTCAATTTCTTCATCTGTAAAATGGTAGTGGGGGTAGATTGACTACGTGACTCCCAACTCTAAATCTAAGATCATCGTCATTCTATGAATTAATATCTGATTTCAGGGTGAGAAAGGAAATATTTAAATATTAAAAACTTGGTTGGGTCAAGTTAAAAAAAAAAACATATGGAATGGAACAGTTGTGGAAGGATCTCTATCCTGCTCTAATTTCTAGAGATCTTGAGAACAAAACACTGCTCATATAAATCTCTCAAATATCAGTTTCAAAGAAGATAGAGGAGGCAATGAACTACACAGTAGTATCCCTCTAACATTCAAGAAGGAATCATTCCCAGAGGGAAAAATAAAAGGTAAAAATCAATCAAACACAAACCCACCCCTCCCTTTTCCTACAGTTACCTGGATTGGCAGCTGCCAGAAGTAATCAAAAGACCCAAAGTGCCCATTACTTATGACTGGATTCCACACTAGGGGGTCCACAAATCAATAAACTAAGAAAAGAGCTGGCAAAGGGGAAATTAAAAATGAGTTGGGGGAAGAATCTTATTATATTTTAATAGGAACTTGGCTGCTGTTTCAAACCCCAAGGTGACTGGACTCTAGGCTGAAACAAAGGGTAACCTTGAAGTATGAATGAAAAAAAAAAGGCATAATCCTAAATAACTCATTGAAAATCAAAAGTCCTGAGTTGGGGTTCCTGAAGACTCATTCACAAACTCTCCTTACTATGTTGCATTTCTCATAGAGCCTTCTTCTCCTCTCCTCTACAGCACAGTTGATGGTTTCTTATTTTGGGGTTATGAAACTAAGTGACCAGTAGGTGGCAATGTGGGTTAACAAAACTTCAATTTTATCTTTCCTGAATGCAATCTATGGAATGCAGTCTTTATATTCTGTGACTGACCTCCAGCTCCATATATCTATATTGGCCAGGGACCAAATCCGGACCCATAGTAAAACCTTAACTAGATATGGTCTGTTGTTTACCAAATTACAGCCAAAGTTAGGAATCTCGCTTTCAAGTTCACTATCTGGTGAATTTCACCTTCCTTGACCCTCAATCCAATTGGTAAACGACAAAGTAAAGCAATTTACCAACAGTAAGGGGAGAGGAGTGACCTAAAGCTGCTTCTCATTAAGAGAGGATAGAAAGCTAAATATTGCTTCTTTCAATTTCCGTTTTCTTAGAGTTTCCAAAGTGTAGAATTAGGAAGAAATATAGGTATAATAGGATCACAGATCTAGAATGGGCCTCTGAGATCATTTAGCTCAACCTCTTTATTTCAGAGATGAGGAAACCAAGGCCACGTAGGTTAAATGGCCTGCTCAAAATCAAAAAGATAGTGTCGGGGTAGGATTGGAATTTAGGCCGTCTGATTTTAAGTTCAGTATGCTTTTATTTGCACCTGACTATTTTAACAAAACACAATGCAAGCTTTATCTATTGCTTGTTTGCCAATAGCCTCCTGGCCAGGACTTATAACATTTGAAGGCAGATCAGAAGTATAATTCCTTAACCAATTTTATTTTACTTAATCCATATTTCAAAGCCATGGGGAGAACTGAATTGCACAAAGACTCATAGATTGGTAGGTATTTGTTACTTGTCTTCAAATTTCAGGAAAACCTCTCAAAAAAAATAAGCATAATGTTCATTTTAAGATAGCAGAAAGGGCTAGAGTTCCTAAGGAGACAATTCCTTTTCTTCCTTTTCTTCTCCCGAGTGGCAGATGAGTGGGTGAGAACCATTCTGTTAACTTTTTCTACACCTCATGTACTGCCCCATTCCCACATGTCTTCTTTTTGGAAAGTGAAATAGGCATGAATTGAGGATATCTTTAGCCTCTCCCTACCCAAGTGCTAAACCATAGCAGACAAAAATAAAAAAGTTAAAAGAGCATTAGACTTCTACATTGAGTTTCACGTTCTAATTCTAACTTCTAACGGAAGTTTAGATTATCTATGGGGTATGTTTCCACACCAAGTCAACAAGTACAGCCAACAAGCATTTATTAAGCACCTACTATGTGCGGGCACTTTTTTAAACTCTAGGAAGACAAAGAAAAGCAAAAACACTCTCTTCCTTAAAACACCTCATAGTATAATAAAGGAGACAACATGCAAACATCCATGAACAAATTAGATATAGTATGTACAGGATAAATTAGGGATAATCTAAGGGAAGGCAGCAACATTAAGGGGTGGTAGGAATCAAGAAAAGCTTCTTGCAGAAGGTGAGACTTGATGGAAGTAAAAGAGAGAAGGGATGACATTCCAGACATGGAGGACAGCCAGTGAAAATGTCTGGAGCCTAGAGAGGGAGTGTCTTATGTGAGGAACAGCAAGGAAACCATGCCACTGGAGTATATGGAGGTAAGTAAGGTTCAAGAAGACTGGAAAGATAGGAAATACCCATGTTATAAAGAATTTTAAAAGCTAAAAAGAAGATTATGGATTTGTTGAATGGCCTGAGCTATGTTATAATCCTTTGATTTCATAATGGTACTTCAAACACCTTTCACATAATTAGTATGCAAAAATGAGCTTTGCGAATCTTACTTTAATGGGGATGAGAATACAATTAGGAATATGGGATTGAAAGCAGGAGATAATCTACTCCAATATCCTCTTTTACAGATGAGGAAACTGAGGCCTAGAGTTCTTAAATGACTTGTCCAAGGTCACACAGATAGAGTTGAAACTGAAGCCCAAGTCCTCTTTACCCTTACATCTATACTCTTTCTGCTTCAATATGATATGTCTCCTTTGGAGGACTCTAGCCCACAGAAGGAAAGGGATCCCCACATATACATAGAAAACATGATTCTAGAAGTGGTTATCTTGAGGGTGCTTATGGCAAAGTCTATTTGGGGTCATGGAATGTTTGAAGTCTCATGCAGGTCAACTTCTTTGTTATTAGTGGGTGTCCCCTACCATTCCAGAACAAGATGATGATGATGATGATGATGATGACAATAATAGCTAGTATTTTTATAGAACTTTAAGATTTGCAAAGTGCCTTACATATTATCTCATTTGATCCTCACAATAACCCAGTTTTCAAATGTTATAAGTCCTGGCCAGGAGGCTATTGGCAAACAAGCAATAGGTAAATGTGTAGATGTTATTATTATCTTAATTTTTACTGATAAAGTAACTGAGGCAGAGGCTTATTCCTTTGTAACAAAATAGGTGCTTAATAAATGTTGAAATATTGAATATTAATTCTATTTGAATTGGATTTGTTCATATTCCCTTATCACATATCTGAATCTATAGCAACATACCGGGAGATAAAAATACTGGAGAAGACTAAGGTGCCATTACATACAACCTCTGTTTTGTACATGTGAGTCATACAACAGGGAGTAGGAAAACATGTATGCAGTAACTGTGACCACAAAAGGGGAGGGGGGAAAACAGACAATGTATGAGAAATGCAACTATCCCCGCCCCCTAAAAATGGAAGGGAGGAAGGGAAAGGAAGGGGAAGGGGGGAGAGAAAGAATTAGAATTCGAAATTTTTAAAATGAACGTTAAAAAATTTTACATGTAATTTGGAAATATTTAATGAAACAAAAATATATTGACAAAAAAGATTTAAAGGTCAAGTACAAATTCAAGAAAGGAAAAAAAATTAAAAATTAAATGCACTAATTTAAAAAAAAGGAAACAAAAGGGGAAAATTTTAAGAAGAATGCCCATTGCCTCAAGCAGAGTTTAAAAAGAAAATAGTTGTTCTCTAGCTAAGAAAGTCCTAATGTGCTCTGGCAAATCTCTTCCCATGTATAGGAGTTTGCCCTGCCACAAACCTATCTACTTCGCATTTACTGTGTGAAGGTATGACCAACTGGCTATTGCCACCACCAACTGCAGTAGCAGCTGGTCGAATACATTTCAGCAGAGAATCGTAGTGAAGTGCGTAAATCCCATACGGAGAGGCAGCGTGCATAGCTATCATCAGCCTTGCTGTGCTATTTTGGGAACAGTCTTATCCAATTCTCCACCTCCTGCGGCTGTTTTTCTACTCCAGTCTCTCCTTCCCCCTCCCTGACAAACTCAGATACTCAGGAAGGATTGATCAATAAAATGATCAGACAGCCTAAGGGACCTAGCAAAAGACTGACATAACAAGATGGATTCAAGAGTGATACACACTGTATATAGGATGATTAAGGCTAGTAAACCTTTCAACAGATGCACCAAGTGTATACACACAACACAGATGGACTGAGGGGGAATAGCAAGCCAGCATCACAAGAAAATAATTGTCAAGAGGGCCTTTTTATGCTTCTTTTTTCCCCTTTGGTGGAGGGTGGTTACTGTGAGAATTTCACTGGTAATTTGTTGTCTTATATTCCAAAGCACTCCATTTTCTGCCTCAGCTTGGCTTATTCTGATCAAAACAACAGCCTCCAAATATTATTCAGTATTATTTACATGATAGGAAAGAATGTTGAGTTCTGAGTATGTGATAGATCCAGGCCAACTGATTCTGACACCACCAGCAGATCTAGAAATGAACCATTATCCTACTATGCAGTCTTTAGAGATTAGTCACCTAGTTATGATGTGGTTACAAATGCCATTAGATACCTATATCAAGAGACAAGCACACATCTTCAAACAGGCCCCAGTTTTCCATTTATATATAGAACTGAATTTTGATTTAGCCATTATGAGCCCCATTTTCCCTACCTCTATATCCATCTTTTCCAATCACTTAACACTTTCCTTCTGTGAAGCTTCAAGTCACCTCATCTAAAAGAGTGGTAATATCACTTAAGTGACTAACTTACTGAGATACCTTCTGTAATTAATTTCCTCAATCTTTATGGGACATCAAGTATCCCATCTATTTCAAATGGTCCCTCTCTTCTTAGTCTGTTGCCAGAGCACTGATTACTGATTTCATCTATATGTGGAGTGTTTGGGGAGAAGGGAGAGAAAGAGAGACACAGAGAGAGAGAGAAAGAAAGAGGTTCAGTTAGATTCTTCATGACCCCATTTGGGGTTTTCTTGGCAAAGATACTGGAGTAATTAGCCATTTCCTTCTCCAGTTCATTTTACAGATGAAGAAACTGAGGCAAAAGAGGTTAAGTCACTTGCCCCCTGTCACACAGTTAGTAAGTGTTTAAGGCCAGATTTGAATTCATGAAGATGAGTCTTCCTGATTCCAAGTCCAATGCTCTGTCCATTGTGCCACCTACCTGCCCTCAGATATAAATATAGATTTCCCCTCCACCCTCAGGGAGTAATTGGTAGAAAACAAAAGTCTGATTCTCTTAGGCAAGACCCTAAGCTATATCAAGTGTAAAAGGTATTACATCCCCCCCCCCACACACACACCAAAAAATAAAAAAGTGCATTATTCTAACAGATAAGGTGATGGAAATATGAAAAATTAGGCTTTCTATTGATATATATACCAAAGGATAGTCATGGTTTTGATTTAAAAAAATTTGTATATGAAATACGTTTAAAAGAAAATAATTTGGTGATTACTTATTCAACATATATGTAAATGTCTAGTGTCTTTTAAAGATATTACCAGTTACACAGGATAGCAGAAGAGGTATTAGATCCTGTGAGCTACATGTGATGTAAAATTTAAAATACTACTTTTTCATTGATGGCATCAAATGATTCTCTATGAGGACTAATCACTTTCTATACACTTAAAACTAAGTGTAGAAACCTTGGCAGACCTTGTTATTAAGTATGGTATATTCCAGATTTTCTATAGTTACAAAATAACCTTTATTCTGAGTACTTAATTATCTAGACTCATAAAGATCATTAATGACAGATTAATAATAATAACAGCTATCATTCACATAATAGTTTAAGGTTTGCAAAGTGTTTTGTAAATATTATCTCATTTTATTCTTTAAAAAATCCAAGAGTTGGGTGCTATTGCCACACTTGACAGATAAGGAAACTGAAACAGACAGAAGTCAAATGACTTGCCCAGGGTCATGGCTAATGTTTGTCTGGGGCCAAATTTGAACTCAGGTTTTCCTTATTCCAGGTCCAGCACTCTATCTACTGTACCACCTAACTGCCTTGTTGGGGAAAGGTAATTGATTTTTCCCTTGGTTTATGACTTTAGATAATTGTTGACATAAATGTTATATTCTTTAAAATTTTAACCAATGATAACTTAAAATTTCATCATTTATATCTGCACTATAATTTACCTGGGTTGTTGGGCACTGTTCCTTGTCACCTTGATATCATTTTTGTTGCAAAAAGGACTTTTCATTTAGTACTATCCAGGCCAAAAATGTTCATGTACCTCCTTCTTGCTCTGAAAGAGTGATGGGTCTACTACCTGTTGTGTTCCTATGGATAAAAACATTTGACAAAGGAAATGAAGCCAAATCTCCAAATCTTACTGGGCTGGATCCTTTGACCAGAAATAAATCAAGACCTCTAGCATGTTATTATTAACTTGGAAGAAAAAAGATGAGAGGCAGAAATGAACATGAGAAATACCAAATATATGTAGCTGGGAATAAAGGGAAATTCATTGACCTAAGCATGGATAAAAAGGAATCATTTTCATTTCCTCTGAATGGATGTGATTGATTGCACATCCTGTGAAACTTGGTTGATACGTAGGTTGTTTTTCTGAGCTGTTTCTTTTTTTTTTTTTTTACCTTTTTTTTCTTTGTTATAATGGATGGCTTGCTAGGTTAGGGAAAGAAAGGAATATATTACTAAATGGGGGAGATAAAAAATGAAAGATAAATAAAATTAAGAAAAAAATGAAATTTAATACAGGGGGAAATTGACTTGGAAGAAACAAAGTGAGACATTTCCATAATTATTATTTTGTTACTATTATTATTTCCTAAATAATTTAATAATAGTTTAAAAAGCCACCAAATAACGGAATAATAACATAATTTCTGCTGACATGGGGTCGGGGGTGACAACACTAATTGTAATCTTTAAAGACTACCTTGTTCAGAGGCCTATTGGGATAATTATTTTTCAGCTCTTTTATTAGTAGTATTTTATGTATGTTAGTCTTATATTTTCCAACTGTATTTTAAACTTTTGTGGGATGATGACTACACCTTATACTTATGTCCCCTATAATAACTAGCCTAGTGTCAGTGACTTCGCAGGTTTTCAATAAATGGTTGCTTTTTTTAAATTGATTGATTTACAAAGTCCTAAAGTATAGAACTAATCCTTTTGTTTTCCTGTCAAAAAGGACAGTTCAATCATAGACTTAAGCACAAAAAGTATTATGAAAAAGTTTCAAGGAAATGGGATAATATATTTATCTCAGTTGTGGAGGGTAAGTGTGTTTTTGTCTTATAAATGCACAGAAAAAAATGATTGGGTATAGGGCAGATGGATTCATGTCCATAACATTTAAAAGTTTCACAATATAATTAAGATAAAAAGAAAAACAGCAGATTGAAGAAGATATTTGAAGCAAATCTAATAGATATAAACTTAACACCTCAAATTAACAAGGCACTAGAACTATTTGAGGGCAAAATCCAGTTTGTACTGGATTGGTGACCAAAGCACATAAACAGATAATTTAAACAAGATATGTGAAGTACAAACAATTGCTTTAAAAAGTTTCACCCACAATAATAATTAAAAAAACACAAATTAAAATAACTTTGAAGTACTACCATAGACTCATTAATTTGGGAAAAGAACAAAAGGTGACAAAACTGAATGATGGCAGAATTATGGAGAAACAGAACACTCAGACTTTTCTGAAGGAAACGAAAATTGTTGAGTCTTTTTGAAGAACACTTTGATAGTATACAATAACAATTTATTGAGCCTTTGACCCACTAATTTCCTCATTAAGAATATATCCTTTGGGTTTCTTTTTTTAATTAAAAGTAGCTATTTGTTCAAAATAAGTATTTGTTATGATATTAATAACTGTGAAATCCTATAACAACCTATATGTCCAACAGTTGCAGAATAGTTAAATGAATTAGGAAATATCAATATGATGGAATACTATGATTTTGTATCAGAGCTGTGATTTCATTGGCATAGGACACTTCCAGGGAGCAAATTCTCTTTACAAATACAGGTTAGTAACCACTCTGCAATTTGAAGTCTCAGAAAGTTTCTTGGGGGCACTTAGAGGAAGCTAGGTGTGACGGTGAATAGAGTGATGGACTTGGAGTAGAATCCTGACTGAGACACTTAACTAGCTGTGTTAGCATGATGACAGCCTCTCTCAGCCTCAGTTTTCTCATCTGTAAAATGGGGATAATATAGCACTTACCTTGCATGGTTGTTACAAACAGCAAATGAGATTTGACACATGTATTTTGCAATACTGAATACTATAATACACTATAATTATTATTGTTATTTTTATTATTGTTAGTCAATCAAAAATATTTGTTAAGTAATATAACATTATATTATATAACATTATATTACATTATGTTATATTATAGTATATTATGTTATGCTATATTATATATTGAGCAATATATTATTACTATGTGCCAGACACTATACTAAATGTTAGGGGTATGAAGAAAGGCAACAGCATTTCATCCCTTATGGAGCTCGTGTGCTAATGGTGAAAGAGAACATGTAAATATCTATATACACATATATACATCCTGACTCCCCCACTGCTTGTCTGTATTATGTTATTGAAATAATAAGCATGAGGAATAAAGAGAAATTTATGAAGACTTATATACCTCTGTCTCTCCTCCAACACTGCCTCTCTTCTGGTGCAGGCCCTCATCACCTTAATACTTCCAGGGGGTGGGAAATTCAAGTTTGGATTCAGCCAAAGGACTGCACTTGAAGACCTAGAGGGCTACATGTGGCCTCAAGGCCACAGGTTCCCCACCCCTGACTTAGACTGTTGCAATAGTCTTCTGGTTTGACTCTCTGGTTCAAGTTTCTTCCCACTCCAATCTCAAATTAATCTTACTAAAGCCCAGGTCTGACCATGTTGCTCTACTCTTCAATAAACCCCAGTGGTTCCCTATCATCTCCAGGATCAAATGTAAAACCTTCTATTTGACATTCAAAGCCTTTCAGACACACACACACACACACACACACACACACACACGCTATTCTTCATTCCAGTGAGAATGGATTCCTTGCTATTCCTTCTACAAGACACTTCATCTTCTGAATCTGGGCATTTTCTTTGGCTTTCCCCTATTTGAATTCTCTCCCTCCTAATCTCAGCCTCTTGGCCTCCCTGGATTCCTTCAGGTCTCAGCTAAGATCCTACCTTCTACAAAGAAGCCCTTCCTAATCCCCCTTAATATTAGTGCCTTCCCTCTGCTGGTTTACTTCTAATTAATCTTATATGTGTTTCATTTGTATGTAGTTGTTTGTATGTCATCTCCCTTGTTAGACTGTGAGCCCCTTGAGGACAGGGACTGTTTTTGCCTTTCTTTGTATCTCCAGTGATTCACATAGTGCTTAGTTAGAAAAGGGGCTTAATAAATGTTTATTGACTAACTGACTGACATATAAGGCAATATGAAACAAGGAAAGCAGAAATGGAATAAAACCATATACAACAACTACAACTAGAAAGGTAAAATTCACATACATATGAGGAGGTAAGAGGACAGAAGGGTACACAGAAGAAGTGATTCATGAGCTGCTTTGGATATTCCCTATGTTGACATTTCTTTTTTAAATGTCAATATTTGTAATTTTCAATTTAATTGATTTTGTTGTTCAAAGTTAAGTGAAAAAATACGTTATTTAATTTAAAAGAAAAAATGAGAGACCATTTTATTGAAGGAACAGAAAGGCAGGCATACTGATAAGAATAACATTTCTTTTTTTTTTCTTTTTCCTTGATACTGAATGTTAACTCGTTAGCTTTATTTAAACTAGAGCAAGGACTTGCTAGTTTTTATTGCTTGAAAAAGCACAGCAACCGGGGAAGTGCTTTCTGCCTACAGTAGTTGTTGTCTTTGATCCAAGCACTTGCAGGCATTCATTAATCCTCACTTCCTCCCTCTGTTCCCTGCTGAGAGTAGATTAGTGCTGTCTGCAGCTATACAGCCAGCCAAAGTGAAGACGTCTCCAAAGCAAACAGTCATCTGGGATGAAGGTAGGTGACAGCTGTGCTCTGATTTCTCTCTTACTATACTTGTAAGACACTATGATATTTTGTCAACAGTCATTCATATTATTATGAAATACCTGGATTCTGTGTCCTTTACAGCAGAGGTGTTAAACATGGGGCCTGCAACACTCAGGAATGGGACTCAAAACAGATTAAAATGTAACTTGGAAATATTTCATAAAATAAATCAAAATGCAACAGAACATAGATAATGTTAATATGTGGTTTCCTAAGTCATTATGTGAGCCCATAGGAATCCTTATGTTTGATTTAATGGCCCCCATTTTTATTTGAGTTTGACACTGCTGCCTTATAGCAGTTTGATGAGAATAGTTGATTTTTTGCAAAATGAAAATGCCCAGTTAGCTGTCTGGGAAGGATTGACTTTCACATAAAGAAAAAAAATGGATCAATAGTTGATCATGTCAATACCATGTGATACACTTTCTGGATACTCTAACAACCTTAATTTACTGATTCTGCCTCCATCTATGTGTGTTTTGTTGTTTCAGGCATATCTAATTCTTTGTGATGCCATTTAGGGTTTCCTTGGCAAAGATACTGGAGTGGTTTGTCATTTCCTCCTCTCTGGCTCATTTTACAGATGCGGAAACTGAGGCAAACAGGGTTAAGTGATTTGCCTAGGGTCACACAACTAGTGTCTGAGGCCAGATTTGAACTTAGGTCTTCCTGACTCGAGGTCCAACATTCTATCCACTGTGCCACCTAGCTGCCTCTAGCTCTACAGTAACCCTCAAACACTTCTCTCTGCTTACATGGCCCTCACTTTAGACCAGGCCCTCATCACCTCTCTCCTGGAAAATCTTCTTTACTAGTCTCTCTGCTTCTAATCTCTCTCTTCTCCAATTTATCCTCCATACAGCTGCCAAAATTGTTTTTCTGACCTTGTTAATTGCTTTCTCAAAAACCTTCAATGGCTCCCCATTGCTGACAGGATAAAATGTGAACTCCTTAATCTAGTATTTAAAGGCTTTCTACAAAGTGACTTCTAGTTACCTTTTTAAATTTTATTTCATGGGGGGCAGCGAGGTGGAGCAGTGGATAGAGCACCAGCCCTGGATTCAGGAGGACCTGAGTTCAAATCCGGTCTCAGACACATAACACTTACCAGCTGTGTGACCCTGGACAAGTCACTTAACCCCATTACCTAACTCCCCCAAAAATTAAGTAAATTTTATTTCATAAAAATCCCCTTTATGACACATATATTCCAGTCAAATTTATTTATAAGACACTCCCTGAACTGGATACACCATCTCCCATCTCCATGCATTCATAGAACCTGCTATTCCTTGTTCCTGGGGAATGTACTCCCTCTTTATCTCTACTTAAAAGCTTTTTTTTTTTCCTCTGGAGGCTCTCAAGACAGTTCTAAAAAAAACTTTCCTTGATCCCTCCTCATGTCAATGCTTTTTTTTCTCCCCAATTTTCCTTGTATTATTCTTCTTTGCATATTGTATCCTCCCACCCTCATTTCCACTTCCAGGAAGGAAGCAAGAATTTATTAAACACCTGACACCATGCTAAGCACTTTACAAATATTATCTTACTTGATCCTCACAACTCTGGGGGTTAGGTGCTCTTATCATTTTACAGTTGAAGAAATTGAGGCAGACAAAGGTTACATGACTTGCCCAAGGTCACATAGCTAATAAGTGTCTGAGGCCATATTTGAACCCCAGTGTTCTATTCACTGCACCAACTAGCTGCCTTATTTCAGAATGTAAATTCCTTGAAGACATGGAAGACATGTTTCATTTTTGTTGTTATTTCCTCAGTGGGTAGCATACTATTTTACACATAGTAGGTGATTAAAAAGTGCCTAAATACTTATTAAATTAAATTGAAAACTCTAATTTGCACAGGTGATTTCTCACATAGAAATGACATAAGAAGATGAGAAGTAAGTCTCAATAATCACTTTTGGTTCAGCCTTTCCTTTCCCTCAACCAAAAAAAAAAAAATCTGAAAGCCACTTTAGAAAACCTGAAGTATATGTATTTTAAAAAAATTATAATACCTCTCTCTTCCAAGAAGCTTTCTCTAAGCCAGAACACTTTCACATTTGTATCTTATGTTAAAATTATTTGTCTGCATATCTATATCCAGTCTGGAAACGAGTCAGGCAAGACAAGTGTTCAATTCAAATTCTGTTTCTAACATTTAATAGCTACATCCCCTGAGGTAAGGCAATTAATCTCTGAGGAAATGTAAAAAAGTGCCATAATTTCTCGCAGGGTTATATGCATCTCAGAGGTCTATATGATATATGACATAATATATATATACATGTATTTTTATACATGTGTATATATGTAAAAATCCCAAAGTGCTATATAACTTTTAGCTACTATTATGATTACTATTACTACTATGATTACTATAGACAGTATATTGTATATGATAAATAATATTATTTAGTATACATAATAATTCATTGATAATGAGAATGATGATGATAAGCTTCTTGAGGTCAGAGAACTTTTTCTTGTAGACTGTTAGGTAACTATCACAAAAGTAGTAGATATTCAATAAATATTTATTTAGCTGAAATTCATTTATAATTTCAATGATCATTTCAAAGCCAAATATGGGAGAAAGCCAGCTCAGAGAAAATTGTTATTATTATTATTATAACAAGAATTTCTATAGTATTTTAAGGCTTACAAAGTGGTAAGTATATATTGTTTTATTTGATCCTTAAAACAAACCTGGAAGGCAGGTGTTATTGTCCCCATTTTACAGATGAAAAAACCAAAGCTGACAGAGTGTAACTTGCCCAGAGTCACACGGCTAGTAAATATTTGAAGAGGGATTTGATTTCAGGTCTTCCTGACCCTTGAAGTTCAGGACTCTTGCCTAATGTGCCACCTTATTGTCTATATGATGTAAAATTTGTGGTACTTAAGGGGAGAATTAGGAAAAAGTAAATCTGAATCCCAGGCAAAGATTGAAGGTTGCTCCCTGGTACATTTGAAAATGTCTCCTATATACTGATCATTGTAGGCTTTGAACCTTAATTATCACACACTTGAAATCACAAGGTAAATACTAGTATACCAATGGAGACTCGAAGAGTCTGGGATAAAAAAATATGTGTGTGTATGTATGTGTATGTGTATGTGTGTGTTTTAGTAGGCAGTGTGGTGTAGATTCAGGTCCTACCTCTGACACTTCCTAGCTTCCTGTTTGCCTCAGTTTCTTCATCTGTAAAAGAAGTTAGAGAAGGAAATGGCAAATCCCTCCAGTATCTTTGCCAAGAAAACTCCAAATGGGGTAACAAAGAGGTGGATATGACTGAAATGACTCAACAATACATAATTAATCATTGGTAATTCATGCTACTTAATAATTCATGATAGTGATAATTATGGTAGTAATAATAATAATAAAATGACTAACATTTATATAGCACAGTTGCATCCTCTCGGTGTTTCAGGTAACTCTCTAATATTATGTTAGAGGCATGTCAAGTCCAGTCAACAATGTTTATTACACCTCTCCTATGAGCCAGGCAAAGGCCAATCACTGAGGAATACAAAGAAAAGAAGAAGAAAAAAGTCCCTGTTCTCAGGGAGCTTATAGTCCAATGGTATAGACAACTTGAAAGTACCCATATATGTGTACAAACTACACATATGAAAAATTGGAAGGGAAGGCACTGGCATTATGGGTGAACAGTAAAGTCTTCTTGTAGAAGGTGAGATTTTAGCTGGGACCTAAAAGACATCAGCAAAGCCAGTAATTTGCTAAACTACACTGATGGAAGAAATGTCAAACACTGGGAGTTCCCCATACCAATGAAATCACACAATTTGTCCCCATTCCAAAAATAATATTTAAAAGTATCTCTCTTTTTTATCTGCTGTGTGTCATGGCCGAGGTGGCTGCTTACCTTACCTATTTATCATCTCAGTTCTGGTTAATGGAGAAAGTCATGGAAAGATACAAAGCCTTTATCTTATCTATTTAAGTGATAGTTTCACCATCAATAAATAAGAAAGTACAAAACATTTGTTATGACACTAAATTAGTTTCCTCTATATAATTATTGTTAAAGCAAATCAAATAATTATTGTTAAAACAAATTATTGTTAAAACAAAGTTGTGGTTACATCAATACAATAAATGATGAGTCAGCTAAGTGGCTCTCTGGACAGAATGCGGGACCTGGGGTGCGTGAATAAATTAGTTCAAATAGAGACTCAGCCACTTTCTAGCTGTGTGATCCTGGGCCTGATCAGAATATCTGTCTACCTCATATTCCTCCTCTATGAAATAGAGATGATAATAATAGCATCTACCTCCCAGGGTTGTTGTGAGTATAATATATGATAATATTTGTAAACTGCTTTACAAATCTTAAAGCACTATATAAATGCTAGCCATTATAATTATTACTATAATATTACTGTCATAAATTATTAATTACTACTAATTAATAATTGTTAACTAATTATATGTTATTATCATTCTTAAGTCATTTCAGTTACACATGAACCCCATTTGAGGTTTTCTTGGCAAAAATATGGGAGTGATTAGCTTCTCCAGCTAATGTTACAGATGAAAAAACTGAGGCAAGCAGGGTTAAGTGATTTGCCAAGAATCACACAGCTAGTGTCTGAGGCTGGACTTGAACTTAGGTCCTCCTTACTCCAGGGCTGGCGCTCTATCTACTGAGCCGCCTAGCTGCTCTTAAATTATAAATTATAACTAAATTATAATGTTATGTAGTATTATATTAAATTATATATTCATACATTATAACTACATATTATAGAGCATTAATTACATATTATATATAATTCATTATACACGATATATAACAGTATATTGGGATGGTAATATAATAATTAATCAAACATATTATAATAAAATATTGTGTTATAGCAAATAAGTACTAATTAAATTTACATACACTATTACTAGCATAAATCAGGTAGCTTTTCAGGACACAATGCTGCTCACAACCTAAGACCTGATCCCTTCCTTCAAATAGTTTATTATCAGTTTGGGAGATTAAACATGGATACAAATAACCTGTATTCAAAATAAAATGTGATTTTCATAATAGCAATTCAAGTAAAATACTATGAAAGTCAAGTAGAAGATGACATCATGTTTCAGCTGGGGAAAATGTTGAATGATTTCATTCATAGAAGTGAGAGGATGAGATTTAGGCCTTGAAGGATAAGCAAGTTGCAGTCATGTACAACTATTAATTAGCTTATATTTTTAAATAATAATAAACAAAAATATGCTTCTGTAAGGTTTGCAAAGTATTTATACTACCTCATTTTGATCCTCACAATAACACTATGAAGTAGATATTAAAGGTAATATTATCTTCATTTTATAGATTGAGTTGACTGAATTTTGGGGAAATTTAGTGACTTGCCTATAGTCTTATTTCTGGTGATCAATGAGAGGTGGCATTGGATAATGGATGAAGAACTGGCCTCAGAGTCAGGAAGACTGAGGAGTAAGTCTCACCAGTAATGCATACTGGGCTTGGAACCCTGGGTAGATCACTTGGCCCTCAGTGTTTCAGGCAACTCTCTGAGACTGGAAGTTGCAGAGAAAGTGCTATCTGTGTTGGTAGAGGGATTTCCTCCTCTGGGAGTTACCTGTACCAATGAAATCACAAGTCTAGGTCCTGATCCTGTCCCTGTTCCCTCCGCGCTAGGAGAATGGCAAAAGGGGCTTTTATAACGAGTCTCAAGTAAAAGTTACTAGATCTTTCTAATCCTATGACAGCCGAAGCTACATTTTACAGCCTCTTCTACAAGTAAACAAACTAATTAACTTTGTCTAGGACATCACATTCAAAGCCCTAGTTGTATTAATGTCAAATACGTTAAATATTTGCTAAGCACTTTATGGCACTCAGCTGGCAGCCATTATAATGTCTAAAGTCGCATTATCCCCTCATTGTCAGCAGACTAAATTTGGATGCTGCCCATCACATAGCCATTCTCATGAATATTACACTCAAAGTGATTATGAGCCATAAAACAAAATAATCCTTTTATGGAAGGTGTGGATGCCAACTCCTGGAAGAGTGGTTCAGGCTACTTATAGAGAAATACATCATTTCTTCGAAAGAGAAAAGAGATAGCCAGAGGGATGCTTCTAAGTGAAGGCATGGATTTTCAAGGTATGAGATACAAGCATAAAATCATCTTGTTTTGTTGCTTAATGGTTTTCTTGAATGATCTTCCCAGGCACGTGTTTCTCCAGTATTAATTCCAATAAGCAATACTTAATGAAGCTATGCAATATAATGGGTAGAAAGTTAGCCTCAGATGGCAAAGTGGATGGAGCACTGGCCCTGGAGTCAAGAGGAGCTGAGTTCAAATTTGGCTTCAGACACTTGACACTAGCTGGGTGACCTGGGGCAAGTCACTTAACCCCAATTGTCTCTCCCTCCCCCTACAAAAAAAAAGGTAGCCAGGAAGACCTGTCAAGCCCCCACCTCTGGCACATCCTTGCTGTGACACTGAACAAGGGACTTGTCCTCTCAGTTAGCTAGGAATTTCTCTAATACAGAAAAGGTGATGTGAAATTTTCCTCACATGGGACTCTCCTATAGCAAATGAAATCACAGGTCCCGTCTCTCTTTCTAAATAAGACCACATCACCCAGCACTAAGTGACAGAGCCAGGATTCAAAACTAAATTCTTCTACACCAAATTCCATGCTCTTTCCACTTCAATATACTCTTATTTTTTTTTATCATTTTATTAATAAACCTCAACTGAAAGATAAGAATTGCCAATTTCATTTTACGTGTAAGATTCTTGAAAAAAAAATTAAGCAGTGTTAACCAAGCTTGTTTAAATGATTAATCTATGTATCAAACCATTTCTTCATTGATAGTACAAATATAAACTTTAGCCCAGACCCTATATCCTGTATTCCAAATCACTATAATCACTATTAATAAGGTTTTACTGCATATAAGTAGAGGACTAAAAGCTAAATGCTAGGTTCCTGCTTATGGAATCCTGTCAAATATAAGCTCCCTGAGAGCAAGGACTAATTTTTATTCCATCTTTCTATTCCCAGTATCTAGCATCTTGCCTTGAACAAAAGAGGATTTTAATAAATTCTTGGACTCGATTTTTGGATTCAGGCTTTTAAGATGCCAGTGAGATTAAGAGGATGAAGGTTGTGGCCATATATTCTGATAGCCTGACCATGTTTTTCTCTATAATTTAAACTTTTAACTAAGGTCTTCTGACAAAATATAAATTCTTTGTGGGAAGGGTTATTTCATTTTTTGTCTTTGTATTCCAAGACCTGTCAAGATTCCTGGCACATTAGTAAATGCTTGCTGATTTTAATTTATTGATTGATTTTTTTTAAAAAAAGCAAATGAGCTACAATGTATGAAATTGGATGGAAGCAATATAATTCACTTAAGATTCAATTCAACAACCATTTATTAAGTGTCTACAATATTCAGGATAGGGATGAGAGATAAGAAGACAAAAATGAAATAAGTTGCTGTAGACAAGCTTACCTTCTACTGATTATGTTTCATCAAAAATAACCAATATAATTATTTAGAAGAAGGTAGATGATAGTCCAATAAAACTTTTCATCTACATGATTCTGATAATTCCCCTATCCTAGAACCTTTAGAATATTGAGGGTAGTTTAGTCACTTCCTATACTGTGTAGGCATTGATACAACTCCGCTCATTCAATTTAATTCAATAAATATATTTTAATTCTATTATATTCAAAGCTCTGTGAGTAGTCTTAAGATTCAGGAAACCATATGGAATCTATTTTAGTGATGTAGATCAAGAATTAAGAGGTTCTTTTCTCCTCCGTACCCTGATGTCCCTTGATAATGAGTTATTCACTGAAGAATCCAAGTCAACTTTTTAAACCTCTACAGTATACAGTAGTAGTAGTAGTAGTAGTAGTAGTAGTAGTAGTAGTCATCATCATCATCATCATAGTAGTAACAGAAATAATAGTAGTAACAGTCATAGTAGTAATAGAAGTAGCAATAGTTGTAATAGTGATAGTAATAATAGCAGTAGTAGTTGTAGTAGTAGCAGTAGTAATAGTCATAGCAGTAACAGAAGTAGTAGTAGTATTAGCAGTAGCAGTAGTCGTAATAGTAACTCATTGTTTTCAGATTGCAAAGTGCCTTTCTCATAACGATCCTTTGAGTTACGTAGTGCAATTATTATTATACTTATAGATAAGAAAACTAAGGCTCAGTGAGGTTAAATTACATACTCAGGATAATTTTGTCAGGGGATGAGGAAGAGAGGAATTGGACCTGTGATGTCATACGTAGACCTGTAAGTAACATTAATGGTTATCTATTCCAGTCATCTCTTTTTAGCAAATGAGGAAACTGAGGTTGAGAGAATTTAAATGACTTTCCCAAGGTGATGCAGGTAGTAAGTGACAATGAGGATCTGAACCCGGATCCTCCGACTCCAGACTCAATTTTCTTGGAGTCATATAGCTAGGAAAAATATCTCTGGTAGGAGGCAGCTAGGTGGCGTAGTGGATAGAGTACCAGCTTATCTTCAATCTAGTCATTTTCCCACCATGCCCTGCTACCTCTAATATAGAAGGAAATAGGGACCTGAAAAAGCTGGTTTGCCACCCTAAACACTGAAAATGTCACTCAAGGTTCGACTTGTAATGCTATCCATTAATAATGAAATCCAGCAGAAACACTTCTAACTCTAAATGAAATCCTGAGTCAAAAGACAACCAGAACCAAACCATAAATAAAGCTAGACAACTGAGTCTGTTGTCTGTATTCTTTTTTCTGTTTTGCTTTTTGTTTGTTTGTTTGTTTGTTTTTGTGTTTTTTTTTTTGTTTTGTTTTGTTCTGCAGGACAAGGTGTGCAAATCTGCGATTCCTCAATAACTTATCATCTTAGAGTGCTGCCTGGGGAACTAAGAGTTTAGGTGAACTGCCCAGAGTCACAAAACTAACCCTTGTAAGAGGCAGGTCTTCCTGACCCTGAGGCCAGGTCTGGATCCAATATCTTACACTGCTTCTCATTGATTACATGCTTAGAATTAAGTTAACAAGTTCTCTGCTATGAAGCGTTTGGATGATCTGCAACCCAGAGTTTAAGGATCCCTTTATTGTTCAATAGTTTTGGTTGTGTCTGACTCTGTGAACCCGGTTGATGTTTTCTTGGCAAAGACACTGGAGTGGTTTGCCATTTCCTTCTCCAGCTAATGTTACAGATGAAAAAACTGAGGCAAATAAGAGTTAAGTGACTTGCCCAGGGTCACACAGCTGGTAAGTGTCTGAGGCTGGATTTGAACTCAGGAGACTGAGTCTTTCTAACTCCAGGCCCAGGGGCTCTATCCACTGTGCCACCTAGCTTCCCTCAGTGATCACATATTTTCATAAACCATTACAACTCACATGAGCATAGTCTAACTGTATTGTTACATGAAACAAAGGACACGGGTAAGCACCTTGTAACTCTCTGCATTGAATACAAGTGCCACATAAAGTTCCTTTCCATTCCCTGAAGAGACGTCATTTTTCTCTGGCACTGTCTTGAGTGACAGCTTGCTACCTAGTTGAGACAGCCGGTAGAATAGGATGTCATTCCCAGCTGTAGTGCCCCAAATCTGTAAGAAGGTGGGGACATGGCAAGCATGTTACTGCTGTTCTGTGGTAACCCACGTAATTTATACTTTCCAGCAAAACACTAAAAAGTGTCATATGCCTGCCAGAATTTAAGCCTGGTAGTTATTATATCCACAGCAAGTGTTTCACTTCTTAACTCTAAACCAATTTGCTCATGTTTGATTCCAAAGATTCTATGGGCTATGTGGCCATGGGACAGAGAGAGCTATACTGTGGGAAGCTTTTCCTTTAAGATTCTGACAGGAGCTAGTAACCTCACTCCCCACCCCCACCTCCACCAGACTGTATCCTATCCACACATCTTGTGATAAGAATTCATTTCACTTATCTCCAGATTAGATAATGGGGAGTGATGGAATAACCAATCTGAAAATGAGTCTAGGGACACCAATGTTCTAAAGGTAGAAAATAGGCAATTATTTCTGAAATGTTTATTCCTCCCCTCCCAGACCTTTCTCCCACGGGATTCCAGTGGCAACAGTAAATTAGTGTGATAATGTTACCATTTTGTTTGCTGCTTGCTGTGAATTCACTAGAGACATGGAATGGTAATTCGTCCCCTCAAACACTGAAGATAATTAAAAATGTGCAAGTGGTTTGACCTCCCATTCATAATAGGCACAAAAGGGAGAGATTTCCCAGAAGGGGAAGATATGTAAAAATGTGTATGGATGACCATTTAAAATCACGGTCACTCAGACAGAGCTGATTTTCCTGCCAAAATTATGCTATCTGTGTACTTAGACCTTTAATATTTAGCATTCAGGATTAAAGCACAGAATCATACATTTTTCATTGGCAGCAAGACTGTGATAGATACTAAAGACCATCTTTTTCAATAAATGTTGGCAAAATGAGATACAGTTATCTAAGATTTAATTCTAGTCCTGTTCTTCTGCTTTTGAAGGAAGCAAGATTAATCAGGGGTCTTTTAGCAACAGTGCATTTTGAAAATAGTGACTAAAACTTATAACATACACAAAGTGATATATTATAAAGCACACTTGGTTTGAGGGAATAATGTATAAGCATGGTGTGCTAATATCGGTTCATCAGGAACAGGCCATGCCAGACTAACTTCATTTGCTATTTTGATGGAGTTAATGGACTGGTAGATTAAGGAAATTCCACAGACAACAGTGTTCCTGAATTTCAGCAAGGCATTTGACAATGTCTCTGTCATGCTATCCTCTTAGACAAGATGGAGTCTAAATTCTAAAGGATCTTGTTAGTTTTGAAGGATAGCCCTGAATGTAATAACATGAAATTGAACAGGGACAATGTAAACTCCTATACTTGGATCAATGAAGCAACTGCACAGGGTATAGGGTGTGTGACTGTGACTAGACCACAGTTTGCTTGAAAAGACCTAGGAGCTAGGTATGGTGGTGAATCCCTGGAATCCCTACTCCTAGGGGAAGCTAAAGGTCATGGATTGCTTGAACTGAGAGGTTCTGAACTGTAGTAAGACTAAAGGCAAGTGAATGTTCACATCAAGCACAGTGCCAATATGGTGGGGCCCTAGAAGTGGAGGGTGAATAGGCTGTCTAAGGAGGGGCAAAGTGCCTCAGGTCAGAAAAATATAGCAGAATAAGACTTCTATAGCAATCAGCATTAGGTTTTAGTTTAGGCAACAATGGGAAGAAAGAAAGGAGGAGGAGGAGGAAAAGAAGGAGGAAGAAGGGGGAAGAGGAGGATGAGGAGGATGAGGAGGAAGAGAAAAAACAAAGGAAGGGAAGTAAGGAGAGAGGGAGAGAGAGAAGGAAAGGAGGAAGAGAACAGAGAGAAAGAGGGAGAGAGGGAGATGGAAAGGAACAGAGAGAAAGAGAGGGAGAGAGAGAGAGAGAGCAAAGTAGAGAAAAAAAGAGAAAAATGTAGGGGTTTTTGTGGAATACTAGTTCAAATTGAGTCAAAGACAACCACAAAAGTTGACATGATTTTAGGCTTCACTAATAGAGGCTGTGCCCAGAATGAGGGAGGTGATATTCTGGATTCTAACTTGGCCAGACAACATGTAGAATAGTCTGTTCCATTCTTGAAGCTATAGTAGTGAAAGGTAATTGACAAAATGTAATAGGTCCAAAGTGGGATAATAATGGGCATAAAAGGACCAGGAATATTTAGTTTGGAGAAGAGAAGACTTAGGAAGCATATGCTAGCTATCCTCAAGTATGTGAAAAACTGTCTTAGGGAAACAGGATTACATTGGTTCTTCTTGGACCTAGAGGACCAGACATAGAGCAATGGATGGAAGATATAGAAGTAGGTATTAGCTTCATGTAAAAGAAAGCTTTCTAACAATTAGAACCGTCCAAAAATGGCATGGGTTGCCTCGTGTGGCAGTGAGAGCCCCTTCATTGGATATTTTTGAGCAGAAGCTGGAAAAGTACTTTTCAATAAGGTAATATAGACAGGACTGGCCCTTGTGATCACTTACAATAATGGGGTTGTTTGTCTGATTTTGTGAAACGGAGGTTGAAGGAATTACTCATATTTGCCAGTGAAAGATCATTTAGGCCCAAGGCAGTTTGGAATTGGTGGCTCACTTATTCCTTTTACGTTGAGAATATGAGGACTCGTATGGTTAAAAATGGGATCTCACCTGAAAGGAAAGGCCCTGAAACCAGGTCTTTTGATTCTAAATCCACTCATCTTTCATTTGTACCTGTACTACTGTAGCCTACTTAGACCCACCATTCACAACTCTGTTCTCTTACTGTTTTAAATTCTGGGAGATTCTGGTATTTCGTGATTTAGAGCTATATAACACCCCTAGGGCTGCTAAGTGGTGTAGTAGGTAGATTGCCAGGCCTGGAGGCAGGAAGATTCATCTTCATGAGTTCAAATCTGGCCACAGAGACTTACTAGCTGTGCAACCCTGGGCAAGTCACTTAACCTGTTTGCTTAGTTTCCTCATCTGGAAAATGAGCTAGAGAAGGAAATGGTAAAACACTCCAGTATCTTTGCCAAGAAAACTCCAAATGGGGTCACAAAGAGTCAGACATGACTGAAACTACTGAACAACAAAAACAAAACATCTCTAGGGCAATACTGGTGTTAAAATTCTTGCTTATTAATGGAAAAAAAGGAGCAGCATGATCCTGAAAATCTCATCAGGTATTTTCAAGCAGTGTTTATTTCTGAAATTCTTCTAGATAGATTATTTTCTTGAGATTACTAGTTTGGCCCTCAAACTATCTATAAGGCTTAGATAAATATAAAAGTTTTCATATCCTATCTTCTCCACTGAACAGCAATCTTGTTTCATTTACCCCCAAATTCTCCCATCCTTTACTAATAATGAATGTCTAACTCTCCAAGAGCTAGAAACCCTCTTTATTATGAACTCGTCATCACCATCATCTTACATTTATATAGCACTTCAATGTTTTAAAAAGAGTTTCTCGTTAGAACAACTCTGTGAGAAGAGCAGAAGTTTCATTATTTTTGTTTTATGGTTGAGGAAAATGGAATTCAGTGATTCCCCCTAGGTCCCATAGCTAGTCACTGTCAGAATCAGGATAAGAACCTAGGGCTTCTGATTCTAAATTGAATGATCTTTCTGCCGTGATGCTTCTCCTTATTTTTAATGCCTGTAGCAGATTTATATCAAACCCATTCAATATAGAAATCTAGAAATCCTCTTCATAGATGTAGATTGGCAACTTAAAAGTTTTAGAGAGTTATGTGGGTCACGTAAAAGTGGAGTGACTTGTCCATAGTCACAAATCTAGTAAGTGTCAGAGTTTTGTAGTCTGGAAAAACCTTTAGTTTTCCTGTCCTAACTTTTCTTTCTCTAACAAACTATCTATTACTCAGCCACGTCCCCCTCCTCCCACCTGGCACCCCTTTACTACTTTCCTCATAGACATCATTCAGGGAAGCAACCCATGTAGACACCTGACTTGGCAAATGCCTCTGAAGATGCCATAACCATTATGTCCTCATCAACAACAGTTACTGAACACCCAAGGGGGAAAAAAAAACAAAAACTTCTTGCCTCCAGTCCTTAGCACTGTCAAATGACTCAGTTTCAGAAATGGGCTTGATTTAAAAGAGGAAATGACACCAAATATATTACCATCTGCTGTGCTGTTGTACCTTAAGGACCAGGGAACCTTTTTATAACTGCCCTGCAGTTGAAACCTCCTAGATGTGTTGTCTCTCCTATTAGAATGTCATCTCCTTGAGAGCAGGGAACATCTTGCTTTTCTATTTGTAGATTGAGCAACATAATTCTTCTCTGTCCTGCGTGGGAGGTATTGAATGCTGCCCTATTTGAGGAGTGGGTGCTATTCTAGCACACTATCTTTGTTCCCATCCTTGGATGTCTCACTTAAGGCACACAGCCTTCTCTTATGTGAGTTAAAACAAGCCAAATAAAGACTTATGGCTTCACATGCTTGGCCAGTCTAATTCTTATGCAGAGCCCCCTTTAAGACCCAGGGAAATTACAAAGAACACCTTGACAGAGCAAATGAAAGCAAAAGGATAATTTGGCACTTATCATAGTGCTTTGCTCAGTGTCAATCAATTAACGAGTATTCATTAAGCACTCACTTTGTGTCAAGTACCATATACATTAATAAATACTTTATAAATAATAAATGTTTAATAAATGCTTGTAAATTTAATAAATAATCATTTATTATATACTAAATGTTTATAAATAATAAAATATGTTGAATAAATGCTTTTTCATTCACTCATGGACACAGAAGTCATAGAACATTGTGGGCTCTCTCCTCCTGCCCTGACTTGAAGACTATTGTGCCTAAGGCTCTCTGGCAGCCTCTCTGGTTGTGTTTCTTCCCAGTCTGGCTCTGGAGGTGTTAGTCTTAGCTCTAATTTGAGGAAGGTTAGTGGACTACTCTGCTTTAGAATTATTAATCTCAGCTTCGTTGTAAGGGTGGATGGTCTTTCCTGCTTTGGAGGTATTGGTTCTGGTCCCAGTGTGAAGGGTTCTTTGGCTATTGTCCTAGTACACTTCCATTTTTATTCCCTTGGGTGTCTGCATTAACGACACATGACCTTCCCTTAAACACAACATATAAAAGGACATATTACCTTCATTACTGCCTGACTCATTTAATTCTTCTACCAGCTTCCTTTTAATGTCTGTAACAGATCTTGACACAGAGCCAGGATTTGAAGTCAAACTTCCTGCACTATAAAGCTGGTCCTCCATATACTGTGCTATCCTACTTTTAGGATTAGTCATGAAGTGGCAAGGCAAGAAGAATCCAACAGGAGGCAGAAAAAGTTCTTTTGAACTCAGAACAATTGTGGATCTTCTATTATTAGAGAGAAGTTGTAGAAAAGGTGTCTGACTTAAATCTGATGGCTCTTTTCCTCTAAGTGAAGAAAAGCAAATGGAAGCACAGAAACCACATTCGACAGATATAATTTAATTTGACAGACCAGTAACTGCAGTCAAAGAAAAGGAGGGAGTTTAGAAAAATGGGTCATAGAGAGTAGAGGAAAAGAGGCCATAAATATATAGCTGGAAGGGGACTTTGAGGCTATCTCATCCAAATCCCTCATTCCATAGATGAGGAAACTGAGGCCCAGAGAAGCTAAGTCATTTGCCCAAGGTCATACAGGTAGTAAGCATTGGACTAAAATCATACCATTGAACTGACTTGAAATGGACTGTGCTTAAATAGAAGTTATTAAATTAGTTTGGGTAATATAGTTGACAGGAAATTTGACAGCCATATTCACAATCAGCTGATGATAAAGTAACTCATATTTACACAGCAATTTAAAGTTTCCAAAGTCCTTCCTTCACAATGCCCCTGTGAAGTAGATAGACTAAATATAATCAATCATCTCCATTTTGCAGATGAGGAAACTAAGACTCAGACACACTTCCTGGAATGTCAGATTCTAGATTACAAACCAGATCTCCCCTAAATCCAATCCTAGCCCCTTTTCCACTCTACCATTGTGCTACTAGTATGTGTATTTCTCCACAAGAAACAGGAAATGACTAGTATAAAGACTAAATGCTTCCTATATGGAGGAGTCACAGAATTTCAGAGCTAGAAGGCAATCTAACCAAAACTATACCTTCCTGTACCAGGAATCACTTCTACAGTCAGTCAATGAACAAATACTTATTAAATACCATCTTTGTGCCAGGTGCTGAGAATACAAAGACCTTCAGGGAATGTACATTGTATCAGAGAAGATGACATCCCCAATAAGTGATTGTCCAGCCTTTCTTCAAGAGTGAGGGTGAATTCACTATCTCTCAAGATAGATCATTTCACTTTTAAATAGTTCTAATTGATGATTTTTTTCCCCTCATATTAAGCCTAAATCTGCCTTTCTTTATTGTCTAATTGCTCCTTTTTTTCATCTCTAGAGGCGAGCAAAATGGGTATAAACTTTCTGCATGAATACCCTTTAAATACACAGAGACAGTTATCATGTGACCCTATAAGTCTTCTCTTCTCCTGGCTAAACATTCTCAATTCTTTCAGCCCATCTTCACATTACATGGCCTCCAGTCTCCCTCACCTTCTTTGGGGCCCTTTTTGGATGTTCTCTACACCACACTACCTGCTTTCCAGTCATGAATCCCATTTTTTCCCACTTCACTGCAGAACTTTGGACTCCATTCTGGGACCTTGTGCTCTGATAGGTTATCTTTCACTTACACTGCCTGGAACCAGACCTCCACATCACTTCTGAGCTATATCCATGCACACCTTCTCCTCATTTCCAGTCCTCACAATATGTTATCTCTCACCCCACAGGATTGCAGTCTTCTTGGAGTTGGGGATGGG
>NW_020954723.1:19068396-19108634 GCF_900497805.2 Vombatus ursinus
CTCTCTCTCTCTCTCTCTCTCTCTCTCTCTCTCTCTCTCTCTCTCCTCCTCCTCCTCCTCTTTCTCCTTCTTGTTCTTGCTCTTCTCTTTTTTCTCCTCCTCATTCTTCTTCTTCTCTTTCTCCTCACCTTCCTCTTTCTCTTTCTCCTTCTGCTCTTTCTGGTCCTTCTCCTTCTCCTCCTTTTTTTTTCTTATCCTTCTTCTTTTCCTCCTCCTCCTGCTTCTCTTTCTCCTTCTTCTTCTTCTCTCTCTCTCTCTCTCTCTCTCTCTCTCTCTCTCTCTCTCTGTCTACCCTCCCCTCCCCTCCCCTCCCCTCGATGTACTTATTAAAATGTGGTGCCCAGAAATGAACAAAAAGCTTTACATACATTCTTTTTACACAGAGTACATTGAGACCATCATCTCTTATTTCCTGGACACTGTCCCTTTCTTAATTCAGTATATGATAGCATTAACCCAGACATACTTTATGCCTCATAATTCACTTACAATCCATTATTAATCTGCAGGTCTTTTTTTTTCATACAAACAATCCTTCGATCTTATAAAGGGCAAATCCTCAGTTCATTTTTTTTTCTTAGTAATCTGTTGCATATAAATCACTAAAACCACTTCAGTGCCAGGCGCTCTGTTAATATGCATATTGCATTTAATCTTAGTAAGTGTTAATGGGATCAAACAAAAAAAACATAGCAGGGGATGATTTTCCCAGGCAGATCCATCTTCCTTCCTGTAACTCCCTAAGTATCATGCAAATTATTGCCAAATCTATATATTATAAAACTTGGAGGGAGGCAGGGTCAAAAGAGGTGTTTAAAGTTCTGACTCTTAGGTTGGTGCTACCTCAGAACGCTAGATAGAATTGGGAAGGATTATTAAACACTGAGATAATTTCCTAAAGATTACGATGCCATTGGCTTCTCCAGATGTCTTTAAAAAACAGCTAACATTGTATCTGCATCTGATCCTGTTATCCCAAGTAACATTGATTAGTTTATCATCTCCCCCAATTAGAGTGTGAGCTCCTTGAGAGCAGGGTCTGTCTCTTTTATTCTATTTGTATCTTTGGTGCTTAGCACAGTGCTTGGCTCACAGTAAGCACTTAATAAATGCTTTTTCATTTGTCCATTCAAAAGAAAGTGGAAAATGCACACCAACGTTGGTACAAATGTGCTTCAGATTGTACAGAGTGCGTGTCATCTATGTTCATGTCAGTGATTTGCCCTTTTTTTCTTCTCTGAGAATAGACTGAAAAAAAAAAGACAAAATGTTGTGGAGTACAAAAGGGCATTTTGGATCTAGAGTTGATTCTGAAGATTAAAGAGATCATGGTCTCCAAAATAAACACAAGAAAAAAGCATCACTTGATACTAAAACTCACAGAAGAGCAAAATGTGAAAAAGAGTGGAAGGGAATAACCATTTATTATGTACCAGGCACTACACTAATTGCTTTTTAAAAATATTATCTTATTTGATACTCACTCCATTTTACATTTGAGGAAATAGAGGTTAAATGACTTGTCCAGGGCCACACAGCCATTAAATGCCTGAGATTGAATTTGAACTCAGGTCTTCCTGATTTCAGGTCCAGAGCCTGTATCCAGTGCAAAATGTATTGCTAGAACCACTCAACTAAACTATTTAAATGTACATATATATATATATATATATATATATATATATATATACACACACACATATATACATATCTGCACACATACACACATATATATTATATACACACATACACATGTATATATAATTAAATAACTGAGAGAGCTAGAATTATATGGAAAGAAGAAATCATAAAGTTTCATCCCTGGAAGGAATCAAACTTGCTTGATCCTCAATAGAAGAAAACTTTGCTTATTTTTAAAAGAATCTTCCTCAGTAACCTTTTCTTTCTTTTCTCTTTCTTTTTTGGTTTAACAGTCTAGCCGAATCTACTTGATGTGTTGAGGAGACTAGTTGAATTGACTCGGGAGACCTGTGTTTTTTTGTTTGCTTGTAAACATTAAATTGTGATCTCCTTGAGGGAGGACTGTTTTTTGCCTCTTTTTATACCCCCAGCACTTAGCACAGTACCTGGCACACAGTAGGCGCTTAATAATGTATATTGACTGACTTACTGATCAATGTTTAAATCTCAGCTCCAGCACCTAACCACACAATCTTGGGCAAGTCATTGAATACTCTTGAGGGGATTAGAATAGCAAGTGGTAGTGGAAATTGAGTAAAGCACACTGACTCCATCTTGTGACTCAATTCTGGAGCTAGCTCAATTCCTTTACAATTCAGTTATGAGTCTAGCCCTATTTCTGTCTTGTAAGAAAACTGTATTCAATTGTGGGATTTATGAGCAAACTTTATTGCTTTATTTGAACCTAGCCCTTTGTGGCTGGGAAACTGGACCAACTGTACCTGTTGCTTTGAGACCCTTAAATAAGGATCTAGCTTATACTGACCAGAAACCCAGTTATATTTGAAGATTGATGCAAGGAGTTTTCTTAGCATTATACATCTCAAGCAACCCATATGTCTTATCTGAAAACTGGGCCTGTACTGGTTAATCAGTTGTTTCCATGTTCCTTTGATTGAATACAGACACTTGGGTGGAGTGGGACACCCCTTTTTCTAATTTCAGGGAACCGCACCTGTTCATTCTCCCCCTTTCAATTTGGAAATTCCCTAATCTTTCCTTCCATTAGAAATCAGATTATCTAATTTTTTATCCTGTTAATTGTTTTCTTTTAATTAATTGATCTTATTTGATTAATTGTTTTTAAGGCATAAACGTCTGTCTCCCCCAGTATTAGGGGAGGTCTGGTCCCAATTTGTTAGGCAATTGGCATGCAGTGCTCAATAAGTTGATATGCTCAGAAGCTTGAACTTTTGTTTCCTTAGTCATTTCATCTTTTACATGCTACACTCTGAGCCTAACTTTCTGCCTTTGTAAAATGGACCTAACATTATTGCCTGCAATGCCTATCTCTCAGTGTTGGTGTAAGCAAAATGTTTCTCAAGTTGCCAAACACTGTATTAATGGATACTATTAAGTTGTTAAATTCATGCTGTTGTTGCATCCATTTCTTCTTATCCTGTTCTCAACAAAAACAGAGAAAAATCTGTTTGGCAGTTCTTTAAAATAATTTGTCTCCCCCTTCCCCAACCACCAGTTTTCTCTTCTTCAAGGTCAATAAGCCCAATCTTTTGAACCTTTTCAAAAAGGTCTTATTTTACAACCTCTTCATTTCCACTTGCCAAATATTTATTGAACACCAATTACATTTGAGATACTATGTGATTGGCAATATAGAAAGATGAGCAAGTAATCCCCATTTTCAGGGAATTTATACTCTAGTATAAGAGGGTGGTAGATCTCTCTCTTTTACATTCTTCTCAAATTCCCCATTTCTCCTTAGTTGCAAAGCCTAGAATGTGACATTTTACTTTAGGATTGATCTAACCAGTGTTGAGCATGACAGAAGTGAATGCACTCAGTAAATCTTAACAATTTGCCAGGAAATAGAATCCCTAACTTTGTTCAAGAATCAGCTCAAGCCTCACTTTTCATCTACGTGAAGCTTTTCCTGATTTTTTAATTTTAATTTTAATTTTCCTGATTTTTAATTAACTTTCCCTCACTGAAAGGATCAGGTGCCAAATGGTAAGTCTGAGGTATGAAACTGCTAATCTGATTTTCTGGCCCCTTAAGCCATTCACTCTCCATGGAGTCTGCAAAATCAGAGACTGGCAGGAATGAATCTCAGAATTTAAGGCTGACTAGGAAGGGGACAACCCTGCTTAAGGATGCACCTTCCCTTCCTCACCAAGCACTGCACTACCAACCCATTGTCTTGTGACTTTTAAGTCCAGAGACTTAAAAGTTCTCTGTTCCCAGAGAGCTATAGACATGCTAATGTTATAGTCAAATAACTGAACTATTTCAATAGGACTTGATAATGACTTACTATTGTTTCTTATCTCTTTCTTAGATTACATTAAATTGACATAATAAGATCCTAAAGTCACAAATATTATGGGAACATCTAATCAAATCAGCATGCCTTAAAGATAATATTTTCACATTAGAGTACTATTAAGTTTTTGTTATTTTTATTATTACTATTAAAATGATGTCAAGGACCCAAACAAAGACTCAAAATATTTTGATTAGATCTGGGTTAATGATCATACTGCACTGAGGGAAAAAAAATCATAGCTTCCAACTTCTGTCTTTTCTGCTAGTGCCACTTCCTGTTTCATTAATGTTAAAGTTTTTTTGTCAAGGTTCTCTCCTCTCTCTCTACTCACTTCTTTGGAAACTTTATTCATCTCTACTGATTGCTTCAATTTGCAGCTCGATCAATATGACTCCTGATCTCTATGCCTGCATTCCCCACTGCTTATGGTATATCTTCCCCTACTAAAGCACCAACACCTCAAATTCAACAAGAGCAAAAATGAATTTATTATCCTCCCTCCTTCCTTTCCAATTTGCTCTTCTCTTTGATTTCCTAATATCTGTCAGCATTAATGCTATTTTTATTTTTGCCTTTATTTTGGCAGTAGGCTGTACTAGCACTCATCCAGTCTCCCATGTTCAAAGCTTTGTGATTATTTGTGGTCCTTCTGTCTAATCTCATTACACACATCCATTCATTTTTACCTTTTACCTTTTTTTTAATCTATATATTGTGCATATATACACATATACATATATTCAGGGGTGTACTAGAGCTGGCTCATATCAACTTAGGAAAGCTGATTATTAAATTATCAGTGTGATGATTTATACCTTGGAAACTGGCAAACACTACAAATCGGGTCTTGATTTATTGTTCTGTCAGTTTTCCAGACCTAAGAAAGTGATAGATAAAATGTTAATAATGCACAGAAAAGTATGTCATTTTCCTCCTAGAGAGGTAGTTGGTAAAATTTCTAGCAGATCCCTGCACAAACATTTGTATGTGTGTGTCTGTGTATGCATATAAACACAAATATATGCCCATATATATATAGAGATAGATAGATACATATAATATACACATGCATATAAATACATTTTCCTATTAGCAACATAGTCCCCTCCCTTGCCATTTTGAATAGTTATATAGGATAGCTGCAAATCATGAAATGCCTGAAACTATGAAAAGTCAAAATTGAGGATCATTCAATAATTATGGTATGTGTAAAATGGAATCAGCATATGAGCAATGGCAAAGTGTATGCAAGAAGTAGCATGAAATACAATTGTTAATTAAATTTATGACTTCAAAGGGAAGTGGATCAATCATATAGGGAGTGCAAAGGGTAAGAGATGGACAGTTCACATGTTTCTTTGATACCTTTAACATGTGACGTCACTTAAAAGAAGACCCCAAGAACATTGAGTAGACAATCTTGGACTGGCTTGAACAGCACTCACATAGAATGAAAAAGCTCATACCCTGTGAAGTAATACAATAATTTACCATGTTAATAAACCATGGTCTATTCATATTTCTTATTTCGTTTCATTGTCTATAGCAAATTCAGCAGTATACTTAAAGAAATACCAATTTGAAAACGCCTGGATAGAAAATAAGTGTATAATCCACCAAATCCTGCTAGTTTTCTATATATGTAGTATCTCTTACACTCATTTACTGAACTCTATTCCAACTACTACCACCCTAGTACAAACTTTCATATATTGTTCTTGTAATTATAGTCCTGTATATAACATTTTTCAAAGCACTCTCACATGCTTTAAAAGATAGGATATACAAAATTCTATGAGGTAGGTGATTTTCAGATGAAGGAATAAATGAATGAACTTGTCTCATAATAGGTTTCTTAGTCATTTCATTGATTCACAACTAAATGCAACTTTGATGACCTAGAAATGGATTTTCAAAGAAGCTAGGGGTTATCTAGAAACAAACAATTCAAATTAGGGTACAGAGCCAAACCTCTGACTAAATGTTAGGAATTTTCCTAACTGGGGCCCTATGCTATTAAAATTATATGACTAAAGTCTGATCTGATATAAACACCACTAAACAGCAGGTAAGGGAATTTGAGGGATATTATATTTCCTCTAGGCTAAAAAGTAAGCTGGCACAGTGGACAGAGCACTGGGCTTGGAATCAGGAAGACTCATCTTCAGAAGTTCAAAGCCAACCTTAGACACTTACTAACTGTGTGACCCTGGGTAAGTAACTTAACCCTGTTTGCCTCAGGTCCCCATCTGTAAAATGAGACAGCTGGAAAAGGAAATCCAGTTTCTTTGCCAAGAAAACTGCAAATGGGGTCATAAAGAGTCAGACATGACTGAAACAACTCAACAGCAGTGTGCTAATTGTTATAAAGGCGTGGTTGATTAAGTATCCAAAGAGAAAGGAGATGGAGAGGAGAGATTAAGAAAAGATCATACCCTACACCAACCCTCTAGACCTGGGAAGGATTCAATTCTGTTTCTACCCAGCAGAGAGGAAAAAGGATCAGGTAACTGGTTGGCCAAATCTATACTTCCCAGTGATTACTTACAAGTGATTACTCAAAATATGATGTAATTGACAAAAGACAATGGTCAACTATTTTCATAGGCCTTTCAGGGTACTAATATGGATGATATAGTAATATATAGGGAACTTAAGACCTAAAGAGATCTTCTTTTATTTTGGAATACAGAGATGCCAACTAAGGTCAGTTGGGATATAAAGAAGAAGCTATATATAGAAAGTGGTATGGTAGAAACCTGACTATAATTGGAGTCAGATAACTGTCCCCTCTGCTATTTTTCTACTCTGTGTCCTTGAACAAATAACTTACCCTCTCTGCACCTAATATTCCTCACCTGTAAAACAGAAACAATCATACATAGATTTGTGAAGATTGATTAAACTAATGTGTGAAAAATGCTTCATGAGGTATTGTTTGTGATTTTAAAAAAAGAATTCAATTAAAATCCCCAATACTTCAGTTGAGTAAAAGAAGGTTGAGACACAGACTATTACTTGAGTATAGATTGCTATCCCAAAAACTCCAGGATTGGTTGTTACTTAGTGGAAATCTCTACAGTATACATTTTAAAAATCTATTTTGTATGTATTATTAATTTGAACAAGTTTACAGAAAAATCCCTACTCTCTCACTTGGTCACTGTGTGACCGTGGGTAAAATCACTTACCCTCTTTGAGGCATGTAATTACTTTATGTAATAATACCATAATGATCATAGATTTAAATATGGGAAGGAGCTTATAGGTTTGTGAACTTATGATCCTATCCCTAATGCACACATATGATTTGTCCCATTATAACTAGGACAAATGCTTTTTTGACTTTCAAAAAAAAGAAAGAGAAATGGACTCTACAAACATAAGTCAGTGAGCTTGACTTTAATTCCTAAGAAAACTTTAGATTCGATTTTTAAAGAGATGGTTGGTGAGCAAATGAAAATGAAAAAGAAAAAGAAGAGGCAATAACAAAGAACCACCAAGGCTTCAAGAATGATGGCCTTCGTACTGTTCCTCACACATATTAAATCTCTATTCTCCATGTCTTTACAAAAGCCATTCTTCAATGACTGGAATACACTGCTTCCTAACTTCCGCTTCTCAGAATCTTTGGTTTCCTTTAAAGCTTAGATCAAATATCACTTCCTACTTGAGATACTTTTTTGATTCCCTCCGGATTTTAGTACACATCCCTCAAAATTACCTTCTATAATGTGCCTACTAAATCTGTATTACTATGTTCAGTTCCAGATGCCAAATTTTAAGGACATTGAAAAACAAAAGATCATCCAGAGGAAGACAACCAGGATGGTATCCCTATAATATGGGGACTGTTTGAAGGAATTAGGAGTGTTTTGTTTAGATAAAGAGAAGATTTAGGGAAGAAACCATACTTTTTAAGTATCTGAAGAGCTGTCATGTAAAAGAGGAATGGCATAGGGAGATAAATACAAAACTCTCCCAAATTAGAACTGTCTAAAAGTGAAGCTAAAAGGTGACAGGTTTAGCTTTTTTTGGAGGTCTTTGATGAAAAAGACTACATGACCACTTGCCAGATGTTATATTGAGATTTCCTTTAAATGTGTGTTGGAATAAATGACTGCTAACATCTCTTCCAATTCTAAATTCTCTGATTTGTATTCATTGTATAATATGATTTTCATGCTAATTTTTTAAAAAAAATTATATATATTCACACTTCTGTGTTTGAATATAGCACAATGAACTGTGTAGATTCTATATAAGAGATTTATGAAAGGACATGGCAATAATCTCCCTAGATGACAAGGTATAGATGGGTTTTTATCTCCACTGGGAGAAGTAACTATCCAGTGAGATTATAGATCCATTGAAGTATCAAAGTATAACAATAACACATTGTTCATACCTGTCATTTTGAATAGCTATATAATATTTCCATCACTCTAATAACATAATTTGCTTGACTAGTCTCTTATTGTTGGGTATTTAGGTGGTATCCATTTTTTTTTTGCTATTATAAATAAGGTTGGCAAGAACATCTTTGTACAAATTACTTCCCACTTCCCTCTCTTTTTTTTCCCCTTTGAGATATATTTTCAAGAGTAGAATTACCAGATCAAATTGCAGGAGAATTTTTATAGCTCCTTTTAGGTCCTGCCAAATACTGCAGCACATTTAAAGAAATACAAAATGGAAAATGTCTGGCTTAACACATATGTGACAGGAAAAAAAAAAATCAGAATCTGACAACCCAAATTGACCATGAGCTGGAAAAAGAGCATTGTAAATGAAAAAGTCCCCTTGATACATATTTATTAATTAAAGAAAGTAAACTCCTTGCCAGTAGGGCTTCATTCAAAGGACTTATTTCCCCAGTGCCAGCAGTGTCTGGCACATAGAAGGCACCTATTAAATGCTTGTTGATTGAATATTCTCCAATTAGGAAATGACCTGCTACCATTTTGGGCACTGGTCTAGCTTTATGTCTACTTTGTCATTCACACTTTAAGAAAAATTATAAGAATTTAAAAGAAGACAAACAAACATGATTTATAAAACCTATTCAAAAAAGTTTAAAGGAGATGAAACAATTTTTTTCCCTGAGGCTAAAATGACTGCTGGAGCAAAAGAAAGCCTTATTATAGAGTCTGATGAAGAATTCTAAAAAGGGTGCTAGTAAGTTATTTTCTAATCTGAAAGAGGTTCAAACCCAGATCAGCCTTGGGTTGAAAGGTCAAGATCTATATGAAGCTGTTCTCAAAACAGTGAGACAGATACCAAAGGAAGGTGTGAGCTTTCTTACTCAAGATATCTTTAAACATAACAGAAAGGTAGCTATTTGGGGCTGCTCAGAAGCAGGAGGTTCAGGGTTTAAAGCATGTTGCTAAGTTAAATGATTATTTAGGGTCTCTTCCTACTCAAGGGTTCTATAATAAAGTAATTTTTCTAGGACCAAGGGTAAGTCACACACACACACACACACACACACACACACACACACACACACTCATGCCTGATTTAAAAAAAAAAGCGTAGGTGTTCGTGGCTTACTTAGCTATATCTAAAATTAAGCTAGAACCACCCACAATCCCTTGACTTGCCAAAAGACTGGAAAATGAAGCTATCTTCAAAACGAAGATACAGAATGTAAGTCAAAAGTTAAAAGCCAGTCACTAGACAACTAGCAGAAAGAGCAGGAATATTGGACATGATGGGGAAATGGATAGAATTGCATTTAAAGATATAATGTGGAGATCTCATATCTCTCAGAAATTGTCAGGAAATTTTTAGGCATAGCAGTGCATTAGGTCACTTTTGCTATGATTTAATAAAGCATATGGGTGTGGGCCAAGATCATCAAAAGTATGCCCCAAACAAGTAGCCCCATCTTAGCATTTGGCTTTTGGTAATGTCAAGAATGTCTAAACCTTGTAATCTTTTTTTGCCCCATGAGTCACTCTATTTTTCTTCTCCCCTGTTTCCAAGCAGGCATAATGAATGCATATCAATTTGAAAAGCATTCAGCAGAGCCCCTTTACATGATCTTCAAGTGAAAGTATATCAGTGAGAAAAGGGGAATTCATGCATCTATACAAATATACATATATATGTATATATACATACTCCATCTTTTACAGAATGACTAAATAAATGCATATACTTAACACAGGGCATTTAGGCTTCTTATAAAAATGAGTTGATGAAAGCAAGGAAAAAAAAGACAAACAGGGAGAGCAGGGTGATATTTACTTAATAAATGTGAATTTTGTCAACACATTTCATGTGAAGTCATAAATATATACAATCAAAAGGAAAGGTACCTACTTTTAAAAGCTAGTTGGTCATTCATTCTGCCATTCAAGTCAAAAGGGATTCAAGGAAATGAAGGAAAGGAAATAATAGAAGAGGGTTACATGAAACATAAAAGACTCACCTGAAATCTGCAAACTTGTCCCAGAATTTTCTTGTATTAAGCAAAAACGATCATAGGATAAAGAGAAGTCCTTACCTGCCATTCTCTCTGCAAGTCACCTTTGGTCATTGTCAGACTTGTAGGATTTGATGCACTAATGAGTGTATATTCTCTTCCATTAGAGTCCCCTCACACACACACATATGCACACACCTCTCCCCTCTCCAAAGAGCAGCACTGTTTTCTTTTAAATGATATCAGGTTACCTGAGTTGTTCAATTCACTAAAGTGACTGCTGACTCTGTTTACCCTTCCATGGGACTTTGCAAAATTTTAGCTAGAGGTATCAAACTTGGAGCTCACAGGACCTATGCAGCCTGTAAAACTCTCAAGTATGGCCCAAATCGTATTAAAATGTAATTGGTAACTATTTAACAAAACTAATAAAAATACAATACAATGTAGATACTGTTAATTTGAGCTTTTCTAAGTCAACATGAAGCCTGCAGGGAACATTTCTATTTGAATTTGACACCACTGCTAGGCATTGCTCACCTTACTCATTTTTATCAACTATATCAACCCCTGATGATTCAAGCCCAGCAATGAGCCCCTTTCAACCAAAGACATTGCTTCATTTCTTCACTTATATGTGTGATACGGTTGGGAATTCAAGAGTAATTCGTCTTTAATGGGCATCAGTGTTCGAAGATACTATATGTCAAGTGAGTGAGGAGATGAGATGAGAGAAGGGGTTAACTACAGAGACAAACAGCAAAGAACGATGGAATTCTCTTTCCTTGTGAATAGGCAAGTCTCAGAATGAGGTATAGACAAAGTCATTGACTATTAAAGACATCAACAAGGATGTAGGGAAGCAAGAAGGAAGAAAATATTACTCATCATTCACAGCTCATTGTCCTATATCATGGCCAATATCTTCCTTTCCCCACTTGAAAAGTATTCTTCTCTTTCCTGTTCTTCTCTTCATTATAGTCAGCCTTAGAAATAACTCCTTGATAACGCCAAACAATACTTATGAAAGATGGGTGGGTTAACGGAATGTTGATATCAGTCACTAATAGCCAGTAAACTCTCAAGGAAGAGGATGGGCCAGAAAAACATGCAACAGAGCTGTTGGAAAATATCTTGTATTTATGCATAATGCTGACCAAAGCCACAAGAGATATGTTCCCTCAAGAGAAAAGAGGAACATCATTGAAAAATTTTGCAAATAGAGTCTAAGGACTCTGCTTAAATGGCAGCAAGGATCAAGGTTTGGAGTAAAGAAGAAGCAAAGCAACTGGGGAGCAGGTCAATCCAAAATCTTTCTATAGCCTTCACCATGGCTGTAGAAAAGCAAGGCCATGCGATCAAACACACCTACCTACTAAATCTCCTTTGTCATCAAAATTCATAGTAGTCTACTTGTGAAGCTTTTATGAATTAAGGCTGAAAAAGTCAAAGGACTATTTATGAAATTCTACTTGTCAATCTTGTTCTCCTCTACTGACCGGTCCTTCAAAATCTTAGGTCAAAGTACAAAAAAGTTCTCATTATTTTATCCACCCATTGTTTAGGTGCCTATCTCCAGATCTGCATATTTAGTTCTGGGAGCCCCATTATGATAATCGAGGGGTACAGTATTAGAAATTCATGATGGTAATTTTAAAATGGTGTCATGGACAAAGAGATGACCTCAGAGTCAAGAAGAATAGAAGTTAAGTCCTGTCTCCGACACAGATGAGCTGGCTAATTTCTCAGTGTACTAAGCAGCTCTCTTGGACTATAAAATTGCAGAGAATTTTCTAATCTTCATTGTAAAAGGAGTTTCCTCACCAGAAATTCTCTATACCAGTTAAATCACAGGTATAATTCAATTTTTTTCAAAATGATTTCCAACATCTAAACCCTATTCTTTACTTAAAGTATGAATTAAACCAGACATATTCACAAATGTGTATAAAAGTTAGAATACTGCTTTCCTGATAACTTTTCTTTCTTAAAATTGTCCTAATTGGTTCTTAACAGAAATTTTTAATTCATATATAAGAAGCATGATGACATGTGTGAAGTTGCAAGAAAAACATTCTGTCCAAAAGAGAAACCTGAAAGTTGTATTATATCCAACTTATACAGATGCTCAGAAAACATAAGAAAAGTTTCTTCAATGGAAAGTGTGGAAAGATAGCAAGAAACTAAGCCTTCATTTCTTGATTAAAAATAACATCAAAATTCCTTAGCACTCTTCACTTTCCTCCTAAAATAGTTGTCTGATGCTCGGAGATACTCATTCTACTGCGGTTTGGAGAAAAATTTAAAAAAAACCTCAATAAAATTCTTAAATAATGTATATAATATCAGAAAATAAGGTGGCTAGTTACAAATGTTTAAGAATACCAAAATAGGACATTGCTTAAAATAGCTAAAAGAGCCGTTAAGACTTATATAAAACATTCTGCTTGAAAAAGATTTCCTTTAGGTTGTATGTTTTGTGTTGCCTTCTTTCTTTTTTGTTAACTTTCCAGAAAATGGTATCTGGTTTTAGCAGTCACAGTATTCACAGTAGCTTCCCTGTGCATTAAGTACCATTCAAAATTTGAATAATCTAGACTTTAACATGATGGAAAAAGCAATTCAAAAAGAAGATCTTCCTTCCTTCCTTCCTTCCTTCCTTCCTTCCTTCCTTCCTTCCTTCCTTCCTTCCTTCCTTCCTTCCTTCTTTCCTTCCTTTCTGTTCCCATTATGTTTCAAAAATAAAAACAAGAGATGCCTGGTAGTATCCAGAAATTGACAGGACACAAAAGAGTCTAAACGGTTAATTAATTTGGGAAGAACAAGAATTCAACCCTCCTCTACTTACTTCTTCCTTTTTCCTCTCTCATCTCTTATCTTCCAATCTTATGCCTTACTCATTACTCATCAATTCACATTCTCTATCCTTTTCTCAGTGATGTCCCCAGTACTGGGAAGTTTCTAACCTATCCATTAAGAAGTTTCCTTTTTTTAAAGAGATTTCAGAGCATCAAGCAAGTAGATTGAGAAAAAATATGCTGAGATTTAGGGTAGTGAAATCAAATGAATAAACTAGAATCCTTCCTTCTTCCAAATTGCCATGTCTTTGGTTGACGTTTTCCATTCCTGTTAAATGACTGCTTTTTCCCCACCACCCTGAGAACCCACCAAAGAGATAAAAGCCAATGAAGATATGTCAGATTCAGCAGCCACCATCTGTGTCGTGAACCTTATTTTATGTATCTTAATTTTTTTTTCAGTAGTGGAGAAGTATATGGCTGTTGCTGTAATGCTTTCTATTAGCCCCTTAGGACCATTTCATTAGGACCATTCTTTTTCCTTGTGAATAGGCAAGACCTATTTCCCAATAGACCATTTCCCAAAAATAACAAATTGTCATTTAATTCATTTTCAATTCATCATATTATCCAGGTGTCTTCCCCTCCTCTTCTTCAGAGTATAGTAATCATAGTGAATGTAGAGGGAGGGCACCAGCCCCGTTCCATAAAGAATATCCTGAGAAACCCTTACCATCCCACCCAGTTATTTCCATCTTGTAGGCCCCCGGTCCCACCCAACTCTGTAGTTGGAAAAAGAAAATTCAAATGAAAAACAGCTCATAAAACAGCAAGCAAAATAAATTCAGTTTAGTTTTTTTGTTTTTAAAGAACAAAATGAAACTTGAGGGAAAACTTACTGGAGTTACAGTTTATCCTGATACAGTCTAGATGGGGAAAAATAAATGAAAGATGAAATTGCATCCTTCAAGGTAACAGCTGCAGACATCCAAAAACAATCAGTCCACCCTTCCGGGGACAGACACACGCAAGAAATGTGGCCATTTTATATATATACAGTATGTACAAATTTAAGGGTGGGTGTATATGTACAGTATATTATATAGAAAAAATTGAATACATATATATATACACACACATATATACACATATGTATAGAGATATATACTGATATACATATATATCCACGGATAGACACAGAGTATGTTTCTCTTTTGCGGAAAACCTATGCATGTATCTATTATGTATTATCTCAAACCTCAACTTGAAATGTTATTTTTTTTAAAAAATACTTGACAAATCAGGCACAATTTCCCCATCACCACCAAATGCAAGTTATGCCCCACCTTTCCATCTACATTGTATCTTCTTTCATTTTATCTTTAAAAGCAGCCTTAACACTATTTTATTAATATAGATATATATTATTATTATTATTCCATAGGCACATCATCTGACACATTTTATCCTGAAAAAAAAAATCTGCCTATGAGGTTCAACAGTGCAGTATTTAACCCTTTCTCTTTTCCTAAGAACAAACTCCCTCCTCCCTCTCCCTACATCATCCCACAGATGCTCTAGCAATTTGTATTGGCATTTTGCCGTTACTCATAAAGTAAGGAAAGGGTTAATACCATCTGGTCATTTCCTATCATAAAATGGCCACTTGCAAACAGCTAACCACACAAACGCCCATCCCAGATTTCAGAGAGTTAAGGGCCAGGAGAGGGGAGTGGGAAGGGCAGTCACTGGGTGTTATTTTTGATTGGGTTAAGTAATTTATATGGGGGGGGCAGTGCTTCAAGGGCTCCCAGACAATACCCCTCACTAGAACCAATCCTCATCTTGCTACCTGAATGCTCTTTGCAAATGAAGTTTCCATAGCATTCAGAGAGAAGGTGAGGCAGGTAAATGTGGAGGCAGTACCGAGGGCCCTTGATCAACCTGTTTCAATTGGTATTTCTAGATCTGACTCTAAAGACATCAGGGACAGTGGGAGTTGAACAAGTGACTTTAAGTATCAAGCAGAGGAGGTTTTATCTTCATTTAAAAAAAAAAGTTCCCTGACCCTTCTTTGTGACGTGTGAGCTTTTGGTCAGAAATATTCTTTCATGGACTCATTGGATCCCTAAGTCATTAGATATCTTTACTTACCATTACTTGAAAAACTTATAGGGGATTGGACAGGGATGGCTAGGAAAAATGCCTCAGTAATCACCACACTAGCCAATAGGAATGGTGCTATCAAATTCTCCAAATATAAATGGTTATCAGCGTTATAATGGATGAAACTCCAATAAGAGATTAAAAAGAAGAGAAAAACAGCAAAATATTCTAAGGAAAGAGGATAATTTTGTTTTGTTTTTTATGTTGCTCATTTTGCTTTATCTTGATTTAAAGAATATTGTGAGAGCAACAGAAGAAAAAGCAGTTAAGAACATTCCTCTACCTCAACATTAAAGTGTCACGTGTCTTTTGAAGTAGAGTCAGAGACTGTCATCGCATCATTTTAACCTTTAAAATCTTTTATAGGGAAAGGGACAGAAAGGGTGACAAAGGACAAATTTAAATCCAGACCAGTACAATTTAGAATAGCCAATCATCCTGGGGACAGGGCTTAAAGAGGGTTTGACATCTCTTGAGAAAATCTGGGTTTGGTTTCATGAGATTAGGTTTGTCATGTGTCGTCAACCGCAACAGAAAAGTGGGAGCAAACAGCTCTGGAGCATTTGGTACGGTCACCATACAGTGGCGGCTATACCCCTTGGTGAAGACTGTGGGTGAGGGAGAGTGACGCGGGCTTGAAGTGGTGAGGGGTTTTAACATTTGATTTTGTACCATCCAATAAGGCTGAATAAATACCCCTCCCTCCTGATTTATGTATAAAGAAAACGTGACTGAGCTTGGGAGGAGGAGAAACACACAGAGAAAGAGAGAGAGACAGACAGAGACAGAGAGAGGAACCCTAAGGCCGTGCAATTTTCTTTTGGTTTCCATACGTTCTTAAGCAAGAACTATTGTGGAAGGAAAGCCAAACTAGATCATATATTTCATGTTTTAGTCCACTATGGTTCATGTAGAATGGGTTACCTGAAGTGAAGGGGACTTTGAAACAAATTTCCATCTACAAACTTGCTGATGATTTTATTCTTTCAAATGTCATCAAGGAACAGGCTATGTCATGAGGAATCAAAGGGGAGAGGCAACAATGAAGTTGAGGTATCTTGACAATCTTTAGCTATTGTGTTGGAACTCATCCCTCTTTTAGGTCAAAATGCCCCTTACAGATTTGAAATCTGAATGAATAGCTCTCCTTGAGGTTAACTTATTACAAGACACTAGTCATTGGAAAATGGGGAATCCAAACTCAGGGAATTTATTTTAGGTAAATCACTTTTCCAACAACTTTGAGTAGCTTCTAAAAGTTGATTTTTAAGTTAGCTTTTTTTTTAAATGAGGGAGATTGAATTTTTTTTTTCCTCCCATGCCACTTGGTTTTTGGATAAGGTATGGAGGAAATCCACATGTAAATGTTTCTAGCTGCTACATTTTTCAAAAAAGGGGTAAAAAGTGAAAAGTATTCAACAAGTTCAAGTTTCAAGCATTCAACTGCGATTTATGGAATGGCCTGAAGCTCTACCATGTCTACCCTACTGAAGTATGGTTCTCAACAATCCTTCCCAAGGATTGTGGATATAATGTGTCGGTTCATCAACAAACTTTTTTTGTGTCTCTTATGTGCAATGAACCCTGGTACATGCTAGGGATATAAAGATAAAAATGAAACAGTTCTTGCTCTCAAATAGCCTATATGCAATAAGTAGCAATTGTTTTATTTCAGTGCGACACAGCCCAGTAAGGAGTAGTGGGGACATACAGGCTGAATGTACATTGTCTTTGGAGCTATCACCTGGTAGGCTCTGGGAACAGGAAAATGGAATTCATGACTGATAGAAAAATAAACTATTTATGTAAGCATAGAACAGAAAACAGACTTCTAAAAAAGTCTTTGAGCATAGGTTATGTCTGAATGCGTGTGTGTGTGTGTGTGTGTGTGTGTGTGTGTGTGTGTTAAACAGAAAAGGAGAATACTGAATCTGGAGCCCTAGAGGCATCAATTCTTTCGGAAAGAAAGAAGTCAACATGACTTATTTCCAAGAGTATCCAGTTCTTAGGCAACAGTCAGCACGAGGTCTGTGTCCTTGTGGAACTGCCCAAGCTAGGAAGACTCAGCTCTAAGAACGAAAAGGCGTACGATAAATCAAAGCTGGAAGTCCTCAAGAAATGAGAGGATTCCCTGACCCCAAGGTGAGAACAGAGGGGATAAAAATAGCAGGGAAGAAACTGCTTATCTCTTGATTCTCCTGTTGGCCTGAGTTTGAAAGATTTATAAGGATTTTAGATTACATATGGGAGCTGTGTCTTGCTCTCTGCATGTATGTGTGTGTGTGTGTGTGTGTGTGTGTGTTGTGTGTGTGTGTTTCTGTCTCTCTCCCTCTCTCCTTCCAGTTATTCTCAGCTAAGATGTGAGATCTGTCACAACTGGCTTGCTAATCTTTACAAAACAAACATTAAATAAGAGGTCCCTGTGGGTCTGAATCATCTTTTCTCTACTTCTCCCTCATCTTATTTAAAAACAGAATTTATAATTATTATTACTTTTTTGTGTTGGGGAGAGTTTTGACTTTTTTTGTTCCTTTCTCTACCTTAGAGATAAATAGACTTTTTGATTATTATTTAAAATAGTATACATATATATATATATATATATATATCTTTTTCTTTGCCTTTTTTTCCCTTTTGGAAGAGGAGGAGAGTGGCTGGGAAAGGGGCGGTGGTAATAGGCTGGGGTATGCCTGCCACCTGCAGGCTGCTCAGTACACTCTGTTCTCAGAGCTGTTTACTATGCGGGCCGCAGGCTTTGGGCCTTTGAAGGGTTGAATACCATCTTTTGATTTACCATGGTTGATGGGGAAGAGCTTAAAAACTCAAGTACATGAAGAAAAAACCAGCAAAAAATAAAATAAAATCCAAAATAATAAAACAACAACAAAAAGAAACACAGAACCAGTGGATATCAAATGATCTGGGGGAAAAATACATTTTATTGTAAAAATTGAAAACTGGAAATTAAACACAAAGAATAAATGAATGAATCACAACTCAAAACAGTCCTTTGTTTCCTACGTATTTTAAAATTTTAATTTAGTTTGTTCTTGTGTTACTAGCTAACCTTCATTAGACTGGTGCAATCCACATTATGTTACCATAAGAAATCATCCAAGATTTAGATATGGTCTGGAATTTAATGCCTAATGTCTCTCTTGGTTTAGGTTCAGGTTTTAATTTACTCATTTCTTTTACAGATCTTGTCACTAAAATCTTCTTCAAGTAGTCTTGAGACGAACATAGGCTAAAGACTCAGAAAGCTTCATCTTCCTCATGTATTTCCACCACTATTCAACACTGAATAGCTGGCCTAAGGTTGTCTAGCAATTCAGTAAAAGATCTTCTGGTGAATGGAAAGAGAATCAGAGCATAGTTTTCTCCAAAACCAAAGGTCACCACACATTTTAGAAAGTAGATAGTTGCAACAAAAAAAAAAAAAAAAAAGGAGAAAAGTGAATCATTCAATGGAAGACCATGGCATTAATGATTGAATCCCAAAGATTCCTGCTAGAGGTAAGTACAGGTAAAAGAATAGAACTTGGACAACTCCAAGTAAAGGTATAATAATCCATTCTGCTTCCACTAACCAACACTAGGGAATAATGCATGTATATGATTTGAAAAAAATACAGGTGGGGGAGAGTGTACAACAGCAGATCACCTCAGCACAAAGTGCTGTTGGTTGATGGACCAGAGCTACATGGAGCGACAGCAAATGTCCATTTTATATAACAATTTGGGTTAAAAGCCTTGTAGAATTATTCCTCTGGTTTGGAAGTCAGAGGCAAAAAGTTCTGTTACCTCATTTGGGGTAGATGGGGACAAATGTCATTGAGTTATTGGCCTTTTCTGGCTCAATTATGGTAGTTAAAAATAATGCAATTCCCCATGGGCCTGCACAACCTAGATCTTCCCTATTCCTACGTCCTACTTTTGTTTCCAGTTCCCTTTTTTCCTGCCCTCACATTGGACTGTTTTGGGTGGTGACTAAGGAAGCTGTTTCAATGAGAGGTGATTGATCAAAAGATGGACCAAAGTAGCATGTCTTACACAAAGCTAATCAATTTAAAAGACCAAGAAAGGAAACTTAAAAAAATAAAATAAAATAAAAAACCCCAAAGACATTAGTAAAAAGGAAATCACCACTATCCATAACCAGAAATTGACATCAAAACTTCATGCAGCAACACAGAGGTGTTGTTGTTTAGTTTTGTTTTTTTTTTTTAAGTGTGTTTTGGTTTACTAAACAAGGTTTCAGCAGCTAACATTTCAAAAAAAAAAAAAACAAAACAAACAGAAGGAAATCAATCCAATTAAAACAACTGGGAAAAAAAATGAAGAGAAGGAAAGAAAAGGACCACAAGCCCAAGTAGAGTGGCAGAGGCTCTTCATACGATACCTAAGTTAACCATGAGCTTGACACGACCCCCATCCAGCTCCAGGCGGAGAGTGTCAGCTGAATCCCTGGAAGTGGTGGCCACCAGCAAGCCATAAGCACGTTGAGACATGAAACGGAAAGACACGTCCTCGGCCTCGGTGTGCATGACCATGGGCATGATGATCTTCATGTACATGCTGCCATCGTAGCTCAGGATAGAAGCCTCTGCCAAAGAGAAGGGACAAGGTTATTAGAAGAGAGGGAGAGAGAGAAGAGGCAAGCAGAGAAACCATATCTTCCTTCTGTTTCCTGCTCCTGGGAGTATTTTTCCAGACTAACTTCTTATCATTGCTCTTCACACACTTTACATTCTATTTTTTTTTTTGAGGCAATGGGGTTAAGTGACTTGCCCAGGGTCACACAGCTAGTGAGTGCCATGTGTCTGAGACTGGATTTGAACTCAGGTCCTCCTGACTCCAAGGCCGGAGCTCTATCCACTGCACCACCTAGCTGCTCCCACACTTTACATTCTAATCAAGCCAGGCATCTCAGCAGGTAAACTTCTGGGCCTGGAGTCAGAAAGATCTGAGTTCATCTCTAGCCTCAATTACTTAACAGCTGTGTGACCTTGTTGGGCAAGTCATTCATTCACCCTGTTTACCTCAGTATCCTCAATGGTAAAATGGAGATCAAAATAGCAAGTACTCCCAGGGGGATGTTGTGAGAATCATATGAGACACTGTCCCTGGAGTCAGGAGGACCTGAGTTCAAATCCAGTCTCAGACACTTATTAGCTGTGTGACCCTGGGCAAGTCACTTAACCCTGATTACAGAGAGAGGAAAAGAGAGAGAGAGAGAGACAGAGAGAGAGAGAAATAGACAGAGAATCATATGAGATAATATAAATTACTTAACATAGTGCCTGGCACATAGTAAGCACTAAATTAATGTTCCCAGGGCAACTAGGTGGCGCAATGGATAGAGCACAGCCCTGGATTCAGAAGGACCTGAGTTCAAATCTGGCCTCAGACACATAACACTTACTAGATGTGTGACCCTGGGCAAGTCACTTAACCCCATTGCCTAGCCCTAAAAAAAAAAAAATGAATGTTCCCTTCCCCTTCCCCTCTCTATATAACATTCCATCTCCTGTCTTTTCCTTTGCACAGGTGCCCCAACTCCTCATGCTTAGAGTGTTCTCCCTTCTAACTTCCATCTCTATCAGGTCCCTTTCCTGATCCTTTTAGTTGCTAGTATTCTCCTCATCTTGAAATTATTTTTTTTATTACTTTGTGTTAGATGTTATGTTTACTTATCTGCACAGTGGTATTCTAGTAAATCTTTAACAACCAGCTCTCCAAGGGAAAAAAAAAAGTATGCATGACACACTTTTAAGATTAGTCTGCATTATTAACATTCTCTCTATCACTTTCTTAAGTCTAGACAATTAACAGAACAATAAATCAAGCCCTGATTTGCTGAGTTCGCCAGTTTCCAAAAAAGTAAATGCTCTCATTGAAAATTTAACCCATCAGCCCTCAACAACCAGTTAGAACTGGCTCCAGAATATCCTTATCTGTATATATTTTGCACCTCACTTCCTCAAGTAGAATGTAAACTCCCTGAGGGCAGAGATTCTTTGACTTTAACATTTATCTTTGTATCTCCAGTGCTAAGTACAATATCTTTGGACATAGTAGATGCTTAATAAATGCTTATGAATTTAATTGACCTTGCTACTTTCCCTTTGTTCATTGGAATAATAAATCTTAGAGTGAATAAAGTATGCTATAGGTAAATGTGGCCAAATTTTACTAGAAATCTCACACATATTTCCTTCTGTACAGAACAGGAGAAACAGGGACAGAGCTGGACTTCCCCCAACAGGTTATTTGTTGGCTGTGTGTCTTTATGTATATATCACATATTTTTGTTCTTTGGACATTTTTCAGTGGTGCCTGACTCTTTGTTACCCCATTTGGGGTTTTCTTGGCAAAAATACTGGAGTGGTTTACATTTCCTTCTCCAGTTAATTTTACAGATGAGGAAACTGAGGCAAACAAGGTTACATGAGCTACTAATTGTCTGAGAACAGATTCGAATTCAGGAAGACCAGCCTTCTTGATTCCCAGCACTTTAATCACTGCACCACCTAGCTGCCTATATGTGTGTGCATATACGTATGTGTATATATACGTAATAAATATACACACACAATACATATATGTACACACATATGTATATGACAGAGTTCCTACCCTCAGGGAAATTAAAATTTCACTGGGTAAAAAAGACATGTGAACAAATTACTAGAGAGATATTGCTACACTGGAGAAAAACAAATGTCCTAAAAAAGGGAAGAGGATGTCATCTGCCAGCACTAGTCCAGTTGCTTGATTTAAATTTCTGGGAAAATTCTAAATTGAAAAGAGATGGCTAATAAACATTTAGGAAAGCAAGTGGTTATCACAATGAACCAGCTCGGCTTCTTCATGGTCAACTTATGCTCAGACTAGTCTTGTCTCCTTTATCCACAGGATTCCTAATCTGCTAGAGAATAGGAATGTGATCGATGCACTTTACCTAAATTTCAAGGAAGTTTTTGATCAAGGGCCTCATGCTAGTCTAGTGAAAAAGATGAGGACAGATTTAAAAACAGTTGAATTCCCTGACTCAAAGAGTAGTAATGATAGTCTCATTCAATACTCCATTAGCAAGTCTTTAGTAGAGTGTCTTAGGGATCAGGGGCCAATTGGCCATTTAAAATTTTTATGAGTTACTTGGATAAAGGTGTAGATGGCATGCTTATGGCAAGTGTCACAGAGCTAGGACAAATAGCTATTAAATTGCATGACAGAATCAGGATCCAAAAAGATCTTGGCAGATTAGAAGACAGGGCTCAATCTACTAAAATTAAATTTAATAGGAACAAATATAAAGTCTTGTATTTGCATTCAAGTCAAAAATCAATAAGTACATTGGAAGAAGTAGATAGTGAGTCCATCTGAAACAGGATCTAGGGAGTTTAGCAACCTTCTGCTAAAGAAACTTAGTCACCAGTAGGATATAGTGGTCAAAAAGGCTAATTCAATTAGATGCTAAATTGAGAAAGGCATAGTATCCTGAACTAGGGAGATGATCGTCCCATTGTGTTCTTTCCTGCTAAGACCTTATCTGCAGTGTTGTGTTCAATTCTGAGTCCCACATTTTGGGAAGGACATCTAAAAGGGAAGGGAAGGCGGGGAAGGGAAAAATCATTTATTAGACACCCACTCTGTTCCAGGCAATGTGCTAAGCACTTTACAAATATTATCTCATTTGATCTTCACAATAATACTGTGAGGTGGGTGATATTATTATCCTCATTTTACAGTTGAAGAAACTGAGGCAGTCAGAGGTTAAGTGATTTGCTGAAGTCACTCAGCTAGTAAATGTGTGAGGCCGGATTTGAACTGAGGTCTTCTTGACTCCAGGCCCAGTGCTATTTACATTGTGTCATTCAGCTGCCTCTAAATGTAGGAGATTGTCCATATAGGGGCAACCAGAATGGTGAAGGAATTTGAGTCTATGCCATATGAGGGTGAGATGGAGGAACTAGGGATTAACTAGCCTTAAGAAGTAAAGACAGTGGTACAGTGGATAGAGCTCAGGCCTTGTAGTCACGAGGACCTGAGTTCAAATTCAACCTCAGACACTTGACACTAGCTGTGTTACCCTGGGCAAGTCACTTAACCCCAACTGACTCACCAAAAAGCAACAAAAAAAAAAAAGTGACGACAGAAGGAAGGAAGGATAGAGCATGTATTAAGTGCTTATTGTGTGCCAGGCAAAGTGCTAAGCACTTAACAAATATTATCTCATTTGATTTGAGAGATTACACATGACAATTGTATTCAAGGACTTAAAAGACCATCAGGAGGAAGAGGGAATGGATTTCTTTAGTTTGACTCCAGAGAACAGAGGTAGGTACATTAGATAGAACTGGCAAAGAGGTAGGCACTGATGTTAGGAAAACATTTCCTAATAAGTGCTGTTGTTGTTGTGGTTGGGTGGTTCAGTGCTGTCTGACTTTTCATGACCCCATTTGGGGATTTTCTTGGCAGAGATACTAGAGGGATTTGCCCTTTCCTTCTCCAGCTCATTTTACCAATGAGGAAATTGAGGCAAACAGGGTCACTCAGCTAGTAAATGTCTGAGGCCAAATTTGAACTCAGGAAGCTAAGTCTTCCTGATACCAGACCTGGTGCTCAAACCACTTCACCACCTAGCTGCCCCTCTAATAAGCAGAGCTGTCCAAAAAGTGAATTAATGGGTTTTCCTTCACTGGAGATTATTTTTCCAAGTAAACGTTGGATGACCACTTGTGTACATTTTTAGTGGAAATTCTTTCTTTGCATATGAGCTGAACTAGATTGAGGTCACCCTGAACTCAGAAAATCTGTGATTAGTATGTAATAAGTACCATGAGAAAAGATTAAACAAAGTACCATGGGAATTTGGAGGGAGAAGAGAATACCTTCTGCTGAACAAATCTATCAAAACTTCTAAGCTGAAACTTAAAGGTTGGGTATGATTTCAATAGTGGAAGACAGAGAAATGCAAGAATTTCCAGGCAGAAAACACTGGCAAAGGTAGAGAAGTATAGAAATTGGGAAAGTGATACACATAGTAGGTGCTTATTAAATTCTTGTTGATTTGAATTTTAAAAAAATCCTTAGAACTGTTGTGTTTGTTTATGTGAGTTAATGGGAAAGAACAGATGAAAAGTAGCTTTAGAAGGAGAGGCCCTTTCCAACTCTGATCACTTCTAGGTGCCACAAACTAATCTTTCTAAAGCACAGCTATTAAAATTGAAATAGTTCCCTGTTGTCTACAGGAAAACTAGGTGATACAGAGGATAAAGCATTGAACCTAGAGTCAGAAATGACCGAATACAAATCTGGCATCACATATTTACTAGCTGTGTGATTTGAACAAGTCACTTAACCTCTGTCTGCCTCAATTTCCTCAACTGTAAAATGGGAATAATAATAGCACCTAACTCTTAGGGTTGTTGTAAGGATCAAATGAGATGATATTTTTTAAAGTGTTTAGCACAATGCCTGGCACAAAATAGGTACCTAATAATTGGTTATTTCCTTCCTACTATATAAAGCCAAAATCTTTATCCTTGTGTTCAAGGCCCTCTTAAACTAGTCCTAATTTAGTTTAACTTTCTAATCTTCTTTCCTCTATAATCTGAACACTAAAATACCTTTAAAGTCTTCTCTCAGCCTATTCAACCTTATAAGAACTTTGATCCAGATAACCTGGATTACTCATCTCCCCTTCAACATGATTGATACTTTCCCACATCGACACCTTAGCCAACACTTTTCCAAGATTGAAGAAAGGCATTCCAGCAGCCTCTCCATGCTTTTGGAATACTCTTCTCCAGTCTTATTCTATTAAAAGGCTACCCACCTTTTAAGACTCAGCTGAAAATCCCCTTCTTCTATGAAGGATTCCTTGGTCCTTCTAGCTAAAACTGATTACTCTGTTACCTCATCTCAGAGCATTTCATGGACTCTTCATGTAAATGTCCTATTATAAATTATATCATATCTATCTGTATACATGGTTTAACTTGCACTACAGACAACAAGCTTACTGGGGAAGCAGACTGTCTTATTTATCTTATCTTCCAACTACCTTGTACAATTCATTGCACATAGAAAGGTACTTACTAATTATTCAGACATGGCAGTTACTTAATAACAACTTAAACACACACATACATATATATATATAGTATACACACATGTAGCTATTAAGCACTATGTCTAAATAATTAGCAAGTACCTTTCTATATACAATATATATGATATACACATATATGTATATGTGTGCATGTATGTATATACACATATATATGTATGTGGTTAAGTAGTTATTAAGTAACTACTATGTCTAAATAATTAGTAAGTACCTTTCTATGTGCAATGTATTATGCAAGGCACTTAGAAGATAGGATAAATAAGACAGTCTGTTTTTCCAAGAAGTATCTGTTTATATATATAAGTACATACATATGTACATACATACATGCATATGTATTTATGTGTATAACTCCTCCCATCTTTGTAGAATGTAAACTTTTTAAGGGTAGAGTTTCTTTCATTTTTTCCCCATTCCAGTACTTAATCCAGTGTCTTGTACATAGCCGGCACTTAATAAATGTTTATTGAATTGAATTAAATAAATGTGTCAAATGGTTAAATTTATTTAATGTATATCACACACCAGTGTTGGCTAAAGACTTTCTATTAGGATATTCCTGATGTCTACCTTGGTTTCTTATTTTATGCCATAACATTTCTTTTCTCTGTTATAAATTCACTTCCTGATAAATCATTCTGCTTTCAAACACATGCTTTTCCTCCAGCCAGGAGGTGGTGGTGGTGGTGGAATAATTAACATGATTAATTATTGTGACATTTAAATAAATACATTTGAGTACTAATTATTTATTGGCTGATGAAGATGACAAGAATGTTCATCAATTCTTCTGCCCTATTATAAAATCAATGGTCTCTCTGTCGAGTCTTAAGTCCCTGCCAGTAAAGAAAGAAGGCTATACTGCCACAGAATTTATTCCTACAATGAGTAAATTGGTCTGGGACCTAAATATTGGGTTATGGAGTAGAACTTAATATAAAGAACACATTGCACAAATTAAACATTTTGTGATAAGCAATGGATCAGATAAAGGAGAGAGTTCTGACTTCCTTTTTAGAAGCAACCAAACTATATGATTCCTGAGGTCCCTACTAAAACAAACCTTCAGTTTTTAGACGTATTTATTATTTGTTCTTAAGTTAAAATTTTTTTTGCAGGTCTTTTTTTTTTTAAGCAAATTATTTCAGTAAGTCATCCTAATCTCCCTTAATAACAGTTCCTTCTCTCTGAGATTACCACCACCTCTATATGTCTTAAATATACATAATTGTTAACATATTGTCTCCTCCATTAGAATGTCAGCTCCTTGAGGGCAGTGACTGGCAGATAGTAAGTGCTTAATAAATTCTTGTTGATGGACAGAAATGAAGGAAAATGGGTTGGACTTGACTACCTCTGAGGTCCCTTTGAGGTCTAAGATGCTATATTCTTATTATACATAATAATCTGGCTCCATCTCAAAATCTTTACTCTTGCAGTAAGCATACTGCATGGGTCTTGCTTTGGATATAAGCAAACCCCAGGCAGAAAGGAAGACTGAGTGCTGTATAAGAAATGAACTGTGACAGATGAATGGTGCAGATGGGCTCTTATTCCCCAAGCCTGCTAGACATGTCTGACTATAAGTATAAAACTTCTGGTCGTGACTTTACTCCTTAGGAGAGAGAGTGAGAGTTTCAACCCTTCAAAGGCCCAGGAACAGAACCACCATGATTCTGGGAAGAAAGTAAGGGAGGGGAAAGGGCCAAAACTGGAGTGTCAACACACAATTGATATGAGTTTGATGACAAATGCTGGATAGCTGTGAAAATCAATAGGTTATTATGAGTGATTAAGCTCCTATTCCTCCTAGATACTTGGGCTTTCCAGTTCTAATTTTGTGCTTGGCATACCAAGCAGTGATCCTTTCATTCCCTTCCTATGAACCCATCAGACCCAGCAGCTACTTCTGGGGATTGAAGGTGGTAATTATCAGGGACTAAGTTCCCTCATCAGAAGATAAACCAAGCAATGACAGCCAAGAATCAGGAAACACTACCTTTACGTGCCCCCTCAAATTCCTAAACCTAACCAGTAGACTATATGTTTATTTCAGACTAAGGATCACCAAGTGCCAGCACCACCCAAGTTCATATGGCACCTTGGTATTTTCTTTGTAGGCCTAGAGATCTCAACCAAGGAGACCTGCCTTATTCCTCGTTGGGATTGGTTCCTGGGAATTTCATGAAATCCCACCCTTCTATATTTGCAGCTCAAGAACCATTTTCTGCGTGAATCCTTTCCTAATCCTCCCAACTGCTAGTGACCTTCCTCCCAAACTTCTATGTGTATATGCATGTGTATGTTAATGTTGTACATGTTTATTTGGGTACTCGTCTCCCTTGTTAGAATGTAAACTCCTTGAAGGACTATTTCATTACCTGTTTTTGCATCCCCAGTTTCTAGTACACAGGAGAATCCTCAAGAAATGTTTGTTGGTTGATTGATTTTTGGGAGAATGTCTTTTTTACCTTCCAGGTCAAAATTCACCCCCTCCCAATACATCATCTTCAAAACAATGAAGCAGTTAGACCTCTGGCCAATACCTTAGTATCATAGGAGATCATCTAGTCTAAACCCTTCATTTTATAGATAAAAAAGGTGAGACACAGAGAGGTTAAAGTGACTTAGCCATAGTAACTATCTTACACTTGTAGTAAGAAAAGAGGCAGGACTTGAATCTAGGTCATCTGACTACTGGCAGAGCCAATGTACTTTCCCCCGTACCACTCTCTATTGGGGTACCACCTACTTTAGGGATCTGTGACTTTAACTCTTTCCAACCACAGTTTCTATATGAGTTACTGTTCCATAAAGCATGCATAATAGCATAGTATTTTGCACATAGTAGGCACTAAGTAAATTTTTGTTGAATTTAAATCAGTTCTCCCTTCTCCACAGAACACCCTATTCCATGCTAGATGTGATTTTTACCCCTGATTTTAATGTATTTTTATATTTACATTTTTTATTTTTATATAATAATCCCTGCTAGATCATGATTTTTAAAGATTCCAAGAACACCTTCAAAGAAGATAAGGCAAATACCATTCCTCAAAGAAACATCATCAAATTGAGGACTTAGCATTCATCATCCATCCATTCATTATTTCCAATTCACCTGCTTTCCTCTGTCATTCCAGTAAGTTAGGTGACTACTCTCTGAGTAGTTCATTTGGTGGCCTAGCACCCATCTCTCCCATGCTTAGCACCTACACCTCTCCCATGCTTTCCATTTCTAGCTATCTCATGTTTCATTGCTTACTTCTCCATTAAACTAGACCTTGCCCAGCAACCCCTTCAATCATGTTCATCAGTTTAAATGATGATTCAAAGTTGAAAGGAATTCAAAATTTGAGTTATTCTGGATTTTTAGTACAGATAGAATAAGTTTCTAATATCTCATTCACTTTACAGGAAATATTCAGATTTTAGCTAGATATAAAGAAAAATCTCACAATGAGTAGATCTGTCCAAATAGGCTGTCTCTGGAGGTGACAGTTTCCTTATCACTGGATGCCTTCAAACAGAGTTTGGATGACTATTGTGAGTATGGTGTATTGGTCAAATAAAAGCTGGAGTAGATGACTACTGAAGTTCCTTCCAATTCTGATATTTTGTGATTCTAGAGGAATAAAGGTATGAGTCCCCAGGACCTGGGAAAGACAAGTCAGGGAGAACAATTAAGAGTCAAGATGAGGGCCTAAACAAAGGAGGTAATCATGTGAGTAATTCGAAGGAGATAGGTTCAAGAGGTATTGTGGAAGGAGAGTTGACAAGATTTAGCAGCTGATTGGATGAGGAAGTGTGGGAAAGGCCCTTTGCTACCAAGAAAGAGCCCTACTATAATATAATGGATAGTGGTTGCCCCAAAGATTCAAAGTGAATCTCCTGGGTACTTGGAGAATAACACTTTCACATCAAGTTCTTTCCTTTCCCTCTTTAGTAATGGGATACCTAAGGCCAGGGCACTGAAGACTCCATTCTAGAAGATCTCAAAACCTCTCAGAAGGCCATGTTCCTTTTGTACCATGGACGATCATTTGTACCAGGTAACGACTGGTCTATTAATGCTTTGTTGTGGCTGTTCAGTTGTTTTTCAGCCATGTCTGATTCTTCATGACCCCATTTGGGATTTTCTTGGTAAAGATACTGGAGTGGTTTGCCATTTATTTCTCCAGCTCAGTTTACAGATGAGGAAACTGAGGCAAACTGGGGTAAGTGACTTGCCCGGGGTCACCCAGCTAGTGAGTGCTTGAGACCAGATTTGAACTCAGGAAGAGGAGGATTTCTGACTTCAGGCCCAACACTCTATCTACTGTACCACTTAGCTGCCCCATTAATGCTTAATACCCCTAAAATATCCACCCTTCCCAAGAAGCTACTTCTGGTGCTGTCATCATATCCTATAAAGTTTGGCTGCTGTTTCCAGCCCAAAATGACACACCACCCTAGCACTTTTTTTTTGTCTTCTTATTCTAGATTAGCATGTAGGACATATCTCTGTTTATTCCTCTTGCCTTATTGTTGCAGTTATCTGATCTAGACTTACATTATTGATCCCATCCTGCTTAATTCCATCTCACCTCCTCACTTGTTCTACTACTAGCCTGGTTTCCTGACCAAACATTCATCTGCAGCCTTGACTTTATCTCAGACTCAGAGATCTAGTAAACACCACGCCTGCAGTTATCAGCTGCAGACTTCTGCATTCCACTTCTTACCACTGAACAGCCATGTGGCGGAACTAAGGAATTATCACTAGCTGTAGGCATGCCCTGCCCATCCTTCCTCAGACTCATTTAGGGGCAGAAATAGTCCCAAATATTGACTCTTTAAACCAAAGGATGATAACATAACCTCTTTCTCTTCCTACTCTACCTCTATATTTCCTGTGCATACAAGAAGACTTCTTATAATCTTCCTGTCATTGTCCTTACCTACTCTTCTGATTCATGCTTATTCTCTGTTCTTCAGAAAAATATTTTCCTCAGAGCATATGCCTACTTCTCCAGCCCAAATTGGGCAACTCTTAAACAATACAGCAGCCAATCAGAAGGTGACTGCTGGATTCTAAACCTGTGTTTTGAACCAACAATATAAAGCCTACAACTCTTAGTCCTCCAAGGGTAAATAGTGCTTTATGAACTTTGCAAAAATCATTGCTAGAGGCTTCTTTTTCCCCCCTTGTGGGACAAGAAAGTGAAGTATTCATCTACCATATCTCCCAACATGATGCAAGGAAGAGAGTGAGAGCTAGCCTAATAATGCATCAGTGGAATCATAGGATCTTAGGCATGGGATAGTGTTGGGGGATGAGCAGTGACTCTGAATTCAGAGGCATGGGTTCAAATCCCCACTCTGTTCATTATTACCTGTGTGACCATGTGAGAGTCACTGAAGAATGGTTCAATTAAATAAGGGGTCAGTAGACTATGTCCCACAGACCAAATCCCAAATTGTCAGCTTTTTTTGTATATCCATTGAAGCAAAAGATGCTATGCACAAGAGTTCCCATTTTAATTGCACTGCAAACTAACACACAGCCAATCATTTATTGTACTAAGAGGCAGCTAGGTGGCCCAGTGGATAGAGCACTGGACCTAGAGTCAGGAAGACCTGAATATAAATCCATTTTCAGACACTTACTAGCTGTGTGACCTTGGACAAGTCATTTAACCGCTGTCTGCCTCAGTTTCTTCATCTGTAAAATGAATATAATAATAGCACTTACCTCCCAGGATTGTTGTAAAGCTCAAATGAAATAATATTTATAAAACTCTTAGCATAGTGCCTGGTTCATAGTGATAGGGGGGATTTGGGCTATAATTTGCCAACCCCTGGTACTGCATCAAAGGTTCTTAACCTTGCCTGTATCTTGGACCCATTCGGCAGTACAGTGAAATCTATGGACCCCTTCTCAGAATGTTTTTTAAATGCATAAAATAAAAAAAGGATTATGAAAGAAACCAATTATATTGAAATTATCAGTTTATCAAATAAGTTATCAAAACAGTTATCAAAATGTTATCAAAATAGTTTATGAAAATATTTTAAAAAGTAAATTCATGGACCACATATTAAGAACCTCTTAACTGGATAAGCTCAAAGATCCTTTCAGTCTCTAAATTTTATGATCCTATGAAACTGATGCCAGGGTCACCAGATAGTTAGTGACATCATCAGGATTAGATTCCACAATTCAATGTTCTTTTGATTATAGCCACTCCATAGAATCAAACCAAAACAGCTATGGTACATAGTTTTCCAAGTTGCATTGAATAAGTGAAAACATTAAGTGCAGACTTTTGTCACTTCATTTCTGTATAACCTAACTTTGGTGAATTTCAGACCTCAAAAAAAAGATAAGGCCTCAGTTGTCCTCATCTGCAAAATTGGGAAGTAGGAAGAGATGATTTCTAAGGTCAGTTTCATTTCTACCATTCTATGAAATTTAGAGAGTTATCACATATATGCATATGTGTATGTGTGTGTATGTGTATGTACACATGCATGTATACACACACATATCCCAAGAAGTTCAAGTAAAGAAAGAGAAAGAAATACATTATTATGTATAATGCCAAACATTCATTGCATCATTTTTTTGTAATAACAAAGAACTAAGAGAGAAGTGGGGAATGGCTGAACAAACTATGATATGGGGATGTAATGGAATATTATAATGCCGGGAAGAAATTATTATTCTGAAGAGTTTAGAAAAAAACATGAGAATTCTTGTATGAATTGATACATAAGCAAAACCAGAAGAACATACAGAATAACTACAGTCAAGTAAATGAAAATAATGTTGAAAGGAAACTCAAATCTTATTGACTTTAATGGCTGATCTTGATTCTGGATAACAGATAATGAAATGTCACTCCTCTCAGCAGAGGTGGGGGACTCCAGAACAGAATACTGTATATACTGCCATAAGTGGTGACTGTATTGGTTGCTTTTGTGTAACCAATTTTTCTTTGTTATAAGGGAGGGATCAAAATTTCTCTGTGTGTATGTGTATCCTATATGTGGATATGATTGATGTAAAAGCAAAAGATATCAAGAAAACTTAATTTTTAAAATTAGCTTAAAAAAAAGAACAATCCTAGGAGTTTTACACCATTTATGATAACCTGATAAAAAGGTTTTAATTATATTTAATTTAGCTAGTAGTCAAGCTTCTGGAATCTTCTTCTTCAGCTATTTTTCATTCTTAGATACATGTCATGATGAAATGATAGTTCAGTCATATCAACATATATATATTATATATTTAGTTTCTTCTTACAAAATAGCATATCAAGTTCATGTTCATTCAGCTAATACACGGAGGGATATAATATGTGATGTAATGCCTAGAGTGATGGAATTGGGACAAGGAAGACTCCAACACTTAGTAGTTGCAAAAGCACGGGCATTTCATTTACCTCTCAAAGGCTTAGTTTTCTAAGCTGTAAAATGGGGATAATAAACATGCAATATTTAACCTACAGGGTTGTGAGCCTCAAAGGAGGTACTGTATATAAAGCACTTGGTGTAGTGAATAGAGAATTGGCCTCAAAGCTAGGAAAACCTGGGTTCCAGGCCCACCTGTGACATATACTGGCTGTGTGACCCAGGGCAAGTCATTTAACCTCTAGGTTGTCCTAGGCAATTCTCTAAGACTTTAAGTTGCAGATAAAGTGCTAACCTGCATTAGTAGTGGGTATTTCCTTACCTGAAAGTTCCCTATATCGATGAATCAAAGGTGAAGTCTCTATCTATTATTTTACTATTATTATTATATGAAGAAGTAAAATTCTATAGAATAGTCTCTCTTCCAGAGAATTGACTTTCTGAACTCATTTCAAACAATGTCAGTATCAATCAACATATAATTAATAAGGACCTTCTGTGCACAGAGCCCTTTCCTGTGTCTCTTAGTCATTTAGAAATCAATAACACTGACAAGAATGCCTTGGAAACACAAGCTGGGAGGACATGCTTTTGTTCATTAATCACCTTTCTCAGATCAGCACGATGCTGTTGTTTAACCACAATTCTAAATAAAACAGAGGTGATGCCAAAAGCTGAATCCCGTTTTGTGCAGACCTGTATTTTCATCCAAACATCCTCATCAATGACTCAGAACTAAGGCCCCTAACTGAATTGTACTAACCAGACATCAAAAGATAATAAGCCAATTTACTCTCTGGAAGACTGACAAGAAAGTATATGGCAGCAATGAGGCATCAAGCTTCAGGCCAGAATTAAAGTCTACAGAAGTAATACTGTCTGGTCTTCTGAACAGATGTGAGGTCTGGACCTGCAACCATCTTCACATTCAGTTACTGGGCATCTCCTGCCAGTGACTTTTATGAGCAATGTTTAGCATCAAATGGCAATACAGAACCTCTTAACAACGAGATAGTGGAAAGCAGTCATGCCACAATCATGAAGGGAAAAAATAAGACCGCTGGAGCAGGGAATTTGAGGACAAAGAAAGAAACCAGTCTTGCCAACTTGCTTCTGTGGTGAATTAAATCATGGTTGATAGTGAAGAAGATGAACAGATGAAATGTTATGAAGATATGCTAAATATAACCTGAAGCAATCGTCCATTTCTAGACAGCTGGGAAATAAGTGCAGATCCCCAAACATCCTGGCCACTGACTTTATATGCTGGTAATGTGGACAGGGTTGGTTGCATTAGAATGTAAGTGCCATTTGATTCCTGTGGAGAAAATGGAGAGCCCTAAGCAGAATCCTACTACCCTGAGGACAAGGAAGCCTGACTCAAGTATGTAATCACTGCATCAGATAACGTAGCCCACAGATTTACTTACATAGTCATGCTTATTTTCATAGGGCATATCACTTTTATAATCATCACTTGCAAAGGTTTGAGGTTGGTAATTTGGTAAAGTGTTTGGCTGTTTGCAAAATGACAGTGATTGCTCACTGCTGAGTAAACACAACTGTTTTCCATGTGGGAAATGCTAGTGGTGGCAAAGAGCAGTCCACAGTTGAAGTTTGTTGGGAAAAACTAGGGGAGTCAGGATTTAGAGCCCAAAAGAATGTCAACATTGTGACCACATCAAAACCACATCAGGGTATCCTGGCCCCACTGGGTGCCAATGGAGAGAACAAGAGGATGGAATCCAACGGATATCCACATCTGTGTTGTACAACTTAAATTGTAGATGGAAGTCATAGGAATTGAGGACATTTAGGAACTGAGAGATCAGAATGTTTGAAGGGAGCTAGTGATAGGAAGGAAAAGAAGACTAGGAATCCAGTACCAAATTTGTTGAAGAAGAGGGAGAGTGACCTGGATGTTCATGACAGCAGCAAGGATTTGGACAATGATGGAATGAAATTTAAAGGAAGAGAGATGGTGGCTGAGTGAATGTTGTGAAATAGGAAAGATTGGGAAGTGGCAGTAAGAAACAAGTGTGAGAGAAGGAGTAGCCCCCAAAATACAGGACTGGATGAGTTGGTCCCTGATTGCTTCTTAGACTTGTTCTTACCTGTGGTCATAAGGCTGAGGGAGAAGGAGGTGTCATCTAGTTGGGAGTGATGAGAGGGCTTTGGCAGGAAGATTGATTGAAAGGAGAGATACCACTAGGATCTAGGCAAATAAGGGGGTAGAGGTTGGGGGTGAGGAGCTCAAGACTTGTTCTTCACTCACTCCCTCAAGCCTTCATGTGGGATCCTGCTACTACTATATTGCTGATCTATAACCCCATATCTTGGGTACATCTCTTGCCTCAAATTCCTGCTTGCTCATTACCTTATGATTATGTTGTTAACGATTGTTTTTGTCTCAAATCACCCAAATCTTACTTCTGACCCCTTATTTCCTCTACAGACTCATTCAAATGGGGTCAGGCCTTTCCAGGCACATAATACAAAAGCTTAGGTAGAATCCCTGGTGAGAACTACTTTGAGCTCTACCTCTAGGTAGGGTCTAGTACATTGACATGCAAAGGAACATGTATTAATGCTCTTTGAGGAATAAGTATACTCTGCCTTTTTCTTTGTATCCTCAACATCCAGCACAGTGCCTGGTACCTGGGAGGCACTTAACAAAAGCTTATTTACAAAAGAGATAAGAAGACACCCCCACCTACCCCTTCATGGAGGTGGGAAGTCCACAGGTGTTACACAATGCACATGTTTTTAGACTTTTTCAATGTATCAATCAGTTGTGCTGACTTTTTTTCCTCTCTAAAAAAAAATATTTGTCATATGGGACAGCTCTCCGGAAGGAGAAGGGGTACATGGGATAACTATGGTGATATAAGAAACAGAAAGTATAAATAAAAACTTCTAAAAGCTTATTGATTGTGTTCTAAAAATCAATATTTAAATTAGTATTTTTCTTTTATTTTTTTTAACTGACAAATCTATTTTATCTCCTTTCCACCAATGTGAGTGGAAAATTAAAAAAAAATTATTTGTAACAATTGTGCATAATCAAGCAAAACAAATTCCCTCATTGGCTGCATTCAAAAAATACTGGTTTATATTTCTTTGTCTGCTAATATTTGTTAAGAGGATATGAACTCTTTGAGAGTTTAATATTAATTCTTCATTATAGTTTTGAGATCTTCTCTGTTGATTTCTCAACTTGTACTCTGTGTTTGCATTTTCCTCTTGAAATCTCTGGTGTTTCAGAGTTCTTTCTTTCTTTCTTTTCTTTTCTTTCTTTCTTTCTTTCTCTTTCCAAGAGAGCATGAAACAACAAGAAATTACAGAAGGGTTTAAAAGGAAAATGAAACCCATAAGAAAATATTTTTCCTTTGAAAACTAATCCCCATACCTCTTACAATTCTAATGTAACACTGGTTTGCAGAGTTTCTCAATATATCCAAAGTCCTATTAAACATTTTTCAGTAGAAATTCCTTCTGGAATTCTATACTTTCTGAATGACTATAATCTCCATGAGGCCAGAGATATGTATCTTCTACCTGCCCTAGAACTGAGCACAATGCTCTGCACACAGAAGGTGTTTTAAGATGTATTTATTGAATTAAAGTGAATTACATTTAACACTATCTTCCAATTAATTACTTGGCAGATTTGCCAAGTAATCAAATCATTGTCCACATGGTTATTTTATACCTTGTAATGCCTGAATAAGACTAGCTTTATAGAAGGCTGAGCAAATGAATGACAAGTAGATGTTAATGTAATCAGAGTGCCCAGATGACAACAGATGAAACTTGGAAAGTGCCCTGGGTTTGGAGTTATAAGGCCTTGATTCAAGTCCTGGTTCTGTCACCTGTCACTTAACTATTTTTGTGTCCAGAGAAGAGTACCTTTATTAATTTGAGCCTCAGTTTCTTCACTTGGAAAACTGACCTAACAATACCTACCTTGCCTACTTGACAGGGCCATTTTGAAGACAATGTCTCATAAAGCATGAAATACTATATAAAATTAATATTATTATTAGCTATCAAAAATATTCTTTGCACATATAGATTTATATCTCTTAAGTCTTTAAATTTTTCTGTCATCAAGTTTTCTTATTTTATATAATACTTCAATAAACTTGCTCTAAATAGTGAGGGCCTTTAATAATGTCATCAAGGCAACACGTTAATGAGTAAAAAAAAAAAAACTATCCCTCAATTCCACGATTGGAATTAGTGATGAAGGGAACACTGCCTATGTATTCGGAAGAGTTTCTGGCAAAACTTCATGCTGTGCTTATCTTGCCAAATTGGGGGAAAAAAGTTGGAACTGGCTAGTAGATTAAGAGGTATCACATACAGGTTTCTACTGCAGTAACAAACAATAAAGAACACAACTGAAATTAAGTCATAAACTCTTCCTTTCGACAGCATTCCTTTCCACTGCAAACAGCCATTTTAGGGCATTGGCAAAGGGTAGTATAAATTATATTACCATCCCACAGCTGATGAGTTTATAAGTCTACTGAGAGCAAGTTATCTGGCATCGTCACCATGCTGAGCTTGCCAAAGCTGCATGTGAGACAGACTGGCCTAAGATGTTGCTAAAACTGAAGAAAGGAAGGGTCTGAGAATAGTAGCACAGTAGGGGAGGGAATGAGGTGAGGTACATGTCATTAACTTGTCATTAAAACTTTCTGTTTCCTTAGCCCTCGTGACTCACCAATGCTGTTCAGCAAGACAATTTATTCAACAATAAATTACAACACAAGTCACGGGATAGTCAGGGATGTGTCTAAAGGAGGAAAGGAGAACAAACTCCCATAAAATAACCTCACTGTGTCAAAGCACACATGAATGTCAATATTTATTGAGGCAAATCCTGAAATAGCAGAGTAGGAAGGGGCCACAGAAGCCAGCAACTGCAACCTGTACCCAAATAAGAATCCCCTCAGTCATATGCAATGGCTAGCCAGCCCTTGGGGCAACTAGGTGGCAGAATGGATAGAGCATTGGGCCCGGAATCAGGAAGACTTATCTTCATGAGGTCAAATCCAGTCCCAGATGCTTATTAGCTTCGTGATCCTGGGCAAGTCACTTAACCCTGTTTGCCTCAGTTTCCTCATATGTAAAAATGAGCTGGAGAAGGAAATGGAAAATCACTCCAGTACCATCACCAAGAAAACCCCAAAATGAGGTCATAGAGAGTGAGACATGACTGAACAACAGCAACATTCAGCCCTGACCCTAAGACTTCAAATGAGGGGGAATTCATTATCCAATAAGACAGCCCATTCCACTTTTGGATAAACTAATTATACAGAAAATCCTCCTAACACCAAATCTAAATCTGCTTTCCTATCAGAACAATTCCCTTTGACAACCTTTCAAATCTGTGAAGACACTTTTCTTGCCCCTTCCTGTCTTCTGTTTTCTAACCTAAACATTCCCAATTTTTTGAGGCCATTCTCAAATGTCATAAATACATGGTTCTTCATCATTCAGTCTGCTTTCCTCTGGACGTTACCTAATTTACCAGTTCCTCTTAAAATGTGATGTTCAGAAACTGAAAAAAAAAAAGATACTCCAGACATGGCCTGACTGGCTAGGAGTACAACAAGATTGCCACCTCCCTTTTCCTGAATACTATTCCTCTCTTAATGTAGCCCCAGTTTGTATTACCTTTCCTGGTTGTCACATGATACTGACTCTTATTTAGCTTGTAGTCCACTGAAACCCCCAGATCTTTTTTTTTTTCTGATAAATTGCTATCTATCCACACCTTTCCCATATTATACTTGAGAGGCTGATTTTTGAGCCCGCTGTAAATCTTTACATTGAACCTCAGTTTCTTCATCTGTAAAATACTTGTGCTATGTGACTCTTGGGATTGTTGTAAGGAAGGTGACTAACAAACCTGAAAATCTTATACAAATGTGATCTACTACTATTATTACTGTTTATTTTACCACTTTAAAATGTGCTTCCATATTCCATTAGTATACACAACCAGGTCCTGAGAATAATGAATCCCTAAAATGGTCTTCTCCAATGTTCCTTTCTGGTTTTCAATTGCAGCTGGCCAAACCAGCTGTGTTCTGTAAATCCCAATAAGAAAAGCTGTACTTACTGGATTACTGGGTCAGTTTTTTTTTTTTTAAGGTTCCAATGAACACCCAGATTTCTTTTGAGATTTCTCATCAATTTGAGGCAGTGTAACTGGAATTTCCTCCAACATGAATCTAAATTATTTTCTTTATTATACTTCCCTTTATGATAAGGGGTGGATGTGAGGCATGAGTAATTAATATTTCCCAACTTAATCTAAATTATGTGAGGGGTGCCTAATTAAAAGAAAAGCTAAACCCGTAATGGAAGGTAAATGTTAACATTACATGATGAGGGCTGTATACTCTTTCAACTGCTCTCTTTGGGGCTGAGTCTTGTAAGGAACTGGAAGACTTTCCCATGGACCAGGAAAAATATTTGAAGACAGAGAAAACTGTAGCTGGTAAATGTTATTGCTAGCTCTGGGAGGTGAGGCTCACAAGGCTAATATTGCTTTGCTGAAGCTTGGCAAGCACCCGAGGGAGCCAAGGAGAGTATTCGGATCACTCTAGTCCAGTCCAAATGTCACTCTAACATTTGCAGAGCTGTGTGTAACTGCTTACAGAGAAGTCTCTGACAAGAAGGTCACGGTTGGAAAAAAAGTTGTTTAGGGAGTTGGAGGATGAATGAGCGTAGACAGAAAACTCAGGGATTTAATAGAAAATTCACATTCATTTTCTCATTTGCTCCCATTTTTTGAATTTCTTTCTTTTTCTTTTTTTAATTTCCCCTGCAGATTGTTGTTCACACACATAGACCTTCCTTCAGCTAACTAATCTCTGGTCCCTTTGAAGAATGAAGGGAGGAGTCTTTACCCACTGCCTCTTAAGTCCTTGCCTAAGACTCTACCCTTCCATGCCCTCCTTTGGCTCTTTGTAAACACATATTTGAAACACTTATGGAATCCTTCCTCACAGAAGCACTATGAGAAATGAAACAGAGACAGAGAAAAAGAGAGACACAGAGAGGAGAGAGACAGACAGACAGACAGAGGCAGAGAGACAAAGACAGAGAAAGAGAGAGACAGAGACAGAGAGCGAGAAAGAGAGAGAGAGAGAGAGAGAGAGAGAGAGAGAGAGAGAGAGAGAGAGAGAATAAGTACTAATAGGAGAGAGGCGTGGGGAAGGCTAGTGACTGCCCTTCTTCCATCCCTGTCTTGGTTACTTTATTTCTTTGTTTCTTGTAGGGCTGAAAATAACTTTTTCTCTC
>NW_020954723.1:19108734-19129827 GCF_900497805.2 Vombatus ursinus
AGAGAGAGAGAGAGAGAGAGGGAGAGAGAGATGGAGAGAGAGAGAGATCATCATTGCTACAGAGAGTTAAGCTTCACCTGGACAAGGAGAGAAGTTTATTTAATGTTGTCAGCATCTTTTCAAATGCACTTGAACCTTGAATATAAAGATCTCTCTCTCGGACCCTATCAAAGGAGATTTATTTGCTAAAATATCAAGAATCTTACCTTTTATGGAAATTCCAGACATCAAACACAAAAGTGGAGTGATAGAGTTGTATGTTATCTAGCTGTCTGTCTGTCTATATGTCTGTCTGTCTTCTCAGATCCAAGATTTATTTGGTGTGAGTACACCCATAGATGTACACAGCAACCTCTTGCAACTTTTTACCTTGCAACACATTATCTATTTTAGATTCATTTTATATCTATATTTTATATCTATTTTTATCTATATAGTTTATTTTATATTTTTATATCTATATTGTATATTCCTATAAGTGTACATGTTTCCACCTACTCACTCATGTAAGTTCTTTGAGGGCAGGAGCTCTTTCTCTTTTGTCTCTGTCTCTTCCACTCCAATACCCTTCCCCATTCCAGCAGAATTCTTGGCACATGTTGTTCAATCTTCCTTTTTCAGGAAGACCAATGACATCAGGAATGAGTGATGTCTTGACTTGCATGTGAATTGAATTTAGGTGAGGCAGAGTTGTATCAACCTCATTCTCTTTTCCAGAGGTATCAAACTCCAATGGCAAGGCAAAAATTAGGATAAATGGTGATGGCCCCAATGCAGTGGATGACCTTGGTGTCTTCAATATCTTACCAAGCTCTAAACACTCCACATTACTTGCTTCAACCACCTTCATGGCTACCCTTAACCTGGGTTAGCCCGTCTGCTGAGATGGTTTACCAGGGTGTGGCTGCTGCACCTGCTGCAGCCTCTTGGAGCCACATAGCAGGTTCCCAATAGTTTGTTAATGGGTTGATTGAATAATACTTTATATTCTTATAAAGTGCTAAAGTTTTCAAAGTATTTTCTTCACAACAATCCAATAAGTAATGTATTATTCTCATATTACAGATGAGGAGATTAGATATAACTTACCTGGGAATCTCATAACTATTACGTATCAGGGCCAGGATGAAACATAAGGTTTCTCAATTCCAAATGTAACACCTCCTTTCCAGTGCATCATGTTGCCTTGGCAGACCTTCCTCATGAGTTGCAATGGCTGAAAAAATTCATGACTCTTTGAACAACCTAACCATGAGCCTTGCTAGACTTAGATGGGCTGGTTCTCAGACAACAAATGTTAAATCTATTGCTGGGAAATATTCAAAGTCTTTCTAGCTTGGGTTGTTGTGTTTGCCTTTAGTTCTCAAAGAGGACCATGACATCAGGGAGATGATGACATGACTTGCAATTGACTTTGTTTTGAGTGAGGAAGAACTATGCAAGGTCACCAGCCTCACTTTCTCCTCCAGAGCCATCTGGGTCCAGTGGATAGATATTGATCAGGATGACTAGAGATGAACCAGAATGCAGTGGGAGACCTTGGCCTTGTTAAGCTAAGGTCTTTTCAGGTTCTCACTTTGAGTGAGGCAACACCCATTCAGTGAATAGGCCTCCTTAAAAAATGAGTCACAGAATGGCCCCTTTAATTAAAAAGAAAAAAAAAAAACAAAATGGGAGGGGAAGACCCTCAGGGTTGCTGGCCAAAAAAGAAACAGTTACTACTTACATTCACTCTGACCAAGGAGGGCCCCAAAGAAATAACCATTAAGTGGTACTTGGGCAGGGATTCATAACACACAACCTTCCTGAATCTTATATCACTTGTACACTTATATCACTTCCACACCATGGAGGAAATACTCAAGAATGATGGAGATGTGCACATCTATAATAAAATCAACCAGTTAATCAAAAAGGTCATACTACATATTTACCATGTGGCATGTATTCAGATAAGTGCTTAGAGTACAAAGAAAAGCAAAAACATGGTTTCTGCCCTCAAAGAGCTCTCATTCTAATGGAGAGTGAGGGTGGGCAAGAAGCATATAACCATGTACTTTACAAAATATATACAGTGTATAGGGAAGATCACATGACCCCAGAGGGAAGGCCCTCACAGTGGGGGATTAAGAGGGAAACAAAAAAAAAAGGCCTCCCCCAGAAGGTGGGATTTGAACTGAATCTTGAAGGAATTCAAGAAGGCAGAGAGGGAAAGGTGAAAGAGAACATTCCAGAGAAGTGGGGGATAACCAGTAAAAAAAAAAACCTACAAAACAGTTTCTTATTTTTTTTAAATGTCATGTGACTAAAATATAATGTTTCATTTATCAAAAATATATTTATCAAGGTCAAACTGTTCAAGTTCAGCTTTAGAAATGAGAAGAGACTAGAACTTTATTTTGAATGTTGATGGTAAAAGCTGTGAACCAAGTGGGGTATATACTACTCCAGGACCAGTAACAGAGCTTCTGCCCCAAATGAACTGTGCTGGGACAACCGTTAACTGTTGCCCAGTCCTAAGTGTCTGTGGGCAGATGCTGAGATCCCTTAAGCTCCCCATCATGCCATAAAAAAGGTCCCCCAAGCTGTAGACTTCCATCAAGTACAAAAGCTGTCTTTGCTTCTTGGACTTTGCTGTTATCAAGCACTTGGAAGACATGATTGGCTTTGAAAACCTCTTTGAATGCAGCCCTTAAGATAGCTCCCAATCCTTTTCTACTATTGTCTCCCAAATTATTCCCCTACTGAGGAATAATCACAGCCAAGGGACACAGCATTGCTGGGTGCTGGGCTTTGTGTGTTTTAGAAAGTCTTAATGTGAACACTTCTCTCCCTGATTTAACCTTTCCTCTACTGCCTTATAAGCATCTTTTCTTTGCTGCATTTCAGCTCTGCTCTTTTCCTTGGAAAGATGAATCACCTCCAACTTTTCTCCTCAATGACCAGAAAAATGTTGGGTTAACTGATGTATTGACTATTATCAGGCAAATTGAAGCTGTGCAGACAGCTTAGTGAGGTAATTCAGCATTTATCTGGATTCAGTTCTCTTCTACATGTCACCTGGAAGGATTGAGCTGTACCTTTCATAGAAGAGTGCAAATGAATAAGACAGTGAATTCTGAACTAAACTTTATTGAGCTTTGAGTTCCAAGAAAATGACCAGGCTTAATGGTGGATTCCAAGGATTCTGAGAGTCAGCACTAGAAACTGCTAATGCTGGCTTTTGCCTAAATGAAGGAGATGATGGGGATCATAGGACCACCGCATCAGAGTTTTAGATCTGGGAATGGACCTTAAAAGTTAAATCCCTTCATTTTTCAGATGAGGAAACTGAGGCCCAGAGAGGTTAAGTGTCATAGAGTGACAGAGTTTGGATTTGAATGGAAAATGGCACTTGGAATTATCAAACCCAAACCTCCTATGATGGAATTCACCAATTCTAGAAAAAACAGATAAATGATAACAACATTTTCATCACATGCTGTCCCATGTTTTGCTTTGGAAACATGTGGCATGAGGGAACACTTTTTTTAAGTATAAAAAGTTAATTTAAAATAAACGGATCTAAGCTTACAAGGTATAGTGCATATTGAACTAAACAGGCACTTAAATGAAAAGAAAAGTAGATTAAATATAATGTATTGCTGACATTTCTCACAATTATGGGAATGTGCTTCTCTAACTCTTAGGTCCTTTTGCTACGTGTATGTCTGCCCATGTTTAAATGAAATCATAAGGCCATTAGAGAGACTATGTCTGTCTCTACCTTTTAGAAGAGATATAGTGCAATGTGAACATTTAGTGAATGTTTAATCTAATAATTAATGGTAACCATAAAAAATAATTAGATAAATGTATTCCACAAAATCAATTTCAGAAGCTTTAGAATACAAGTAACTGTGTGGACCCCACAATCTACAATCTCAGATCTGTTTTTGACTGCCGAAGTAAAAGTAAGAAATGTTTCCTTGAGTAGTTTGCAAAAACAATTGTTAAGACGTTAATACTTTAGGAAGCTGTCCTACCCAGCAAGTAAGAGTCCTAGGAATGCTGAGAATAGTTTACTTAGGGATTTTTTGCAGGAAAACTGTTTTGTTTGTGGTATAACTGAACTTAGCTGAACCCTCAGCCAGATGTTCATGTGAGAGTATTATTAAGATGATGAGAATGTGAATGATAGCATTAATAATGGTTCTCTGTATAATCAATTTAATTCAAGAAGTATTTATTGAGCACCTATCATGATATGTACAAAACACTGTGCTAGGCACAGTGAACATGAATAATCCTGGAGGTGAGAAAGTATGGGGTATGTGTGGGGAAGACTGACTGAGTAGTCAGGCTTTACTGGGGCATAAGGGAGATGTACAGGAGTAATGGTAGATGTCTAGAAAGATATGATGGGGCCATATTGTAGAGGGTTTTGCGTGCCAGACTGAAGAATTCATGATTTGGTAATGGAGAACCATTAGAGTTTTGTAAGCAGAGGAATGATATGATTGAAGCTTCATTTTTGGAAGATTTATTTGGCAGCTGTGTGTAAGATGGATTGGAAGGGGTCAGGAAAGACTAGAAATGAGGAAATTAATTAGGCTGTTATCATAGTCTAGATACAAGATAATGAGAATTTAAACTAGAGTGATGATAACAGGAACTACCATCCTTAAATTCATGAAGACTTGATATAGATAGATAGATGAATACATAGATAGATAGATAAATGAATACACACTCAGTATTTTAATTAATTGGTAAACTCATCTATGTGGGCATTCCCTTCAAACATGCAGATCAAGATCATAACATACACATGACTTCCCAACTCAAGGCTCTCATTCACATCCTTCCATAAGATCAGCACAAGAGGTCCACCCAATATTCTAGGGCCCTTCCTTTTACTCTCTTTCACAATCAAGACAATACCAATGAAGCATGCAACTATCCATTCATTATCCTTCCTTCTCATTCTGTGATCTGTCAATGTTTTTGGTTTTGTTTTCCTTTTATACTTTTCATTGATGACATCCTCTGACAATTAGTGAACAACACACCCACCAAGGCATGATGTTACCACAGTTTATATGATTTTATTAGCCCACAAGCAGAAACTGATGACATTATCATGAAAGGAGGTCATCCACTTATGCATATTGGTTATAAAATCAAATAATCAGTAGAAACATGATTCTTTGCTGGATGATTGCTAGCTAATTGCTAGAGGGTGATCACAGAGTCACAGAATACAAAAACTCAGAATGAGAAGAGACCCTAGAGGTTACTATAGTTCAGCCTGTACCCAAAGAGGAATTCCTTCTATAACATTCTTGATAACCTCCATTTGAAGACATTCAATAAAAAGGAACCTGCCAGATGGAATGCCCTCTCTCCTCTCCACCTTCTGACTTCTCTTATTTCCTTCAAGTCTCAGTTAAAATCTCACCTTCTCTAAGTAGCCTTTCCCAGGCCCCCTTAATGCTAGTGTCTGCCCTCAGAGATTATCTCCCATTTATCCTATCTCTATGTCTATCTCTATACTTAGGTATTTGCATTTTGTCTTCTTCATGAAACTCTTTGAGAACAAGGACTAATTTTCACCTTTCTTCATATCACATTATCACGGTTGCTGTAGATGCCTAATAAATGCTTGCTGACTTCATTTGCCACCTTTAAAATACTCCATTTTGTTTTTGGACAGATCTAGTTATCAGTATGTATTCCTTACATAATGGGGAAATTTGCTTCTCTCTAAATTCTACTCACTGCTTCTATTTATGTCCTCTATTTGGCAGGGCAAAATGAAGTTAATCTCTTTTCCACCTTCAAGTACTTGAAGATAGCTATCAAGTCTTCCTTAAGCCTTCTTCTCTTCAGGAAAACAATTTCATTTCCTTCAAATGAGCCTTGCATGAAATGATTGTCATACTTGGTTGCCATACTCAAGATAAAATCCAATTTACAAACAAGCAAACAAAAAACAGCAATACCCAAAATAGAAGTACTCCCGAGTAAGTAGGAACAGAAATAAGTACAATGAGACCTCACTCTTTCTAGACTTTATGTCTCAATGAATGCAGCCTAAGATTTTGACCACATTATCACATTGTTGACCACTATGCTGGTCAAGAATCCCAGTGATTTTTTTCCTCAAAATGAAACAAACAAAAAACATATTTTTCTAACCACATTCTGGATCTTCCATTTATACAGGTATTATTTTGAACCCAAATGTAAAGTTTTATATTTAGCCCTATTAAACTTCATTTTGTTAGATTACTCAAAGATTTGTAGCCTGTTGAGATCTTTTTTGATCTTGAATCTATCATTCAATGAGTTCATGCTTCTCAGTTTTATGTCATCTGCATATCTGGTAATTGTACAATCTATGTCTTCTTTCATGTCACTGATAACACTTTTGAACAAAACAAAGGTAAGGACAAGTTCCTGGGCCACTCCACTAGATACATCCTTCCAGGTTGACATTGATTCATTCACCAGTACTCTTTGAATGCTGTCGTTCAACCAGTTGCAAATTCACCTGCTTTATTATCAATCTAGCCCGCATCTCTCTGTCTCGTCCAGACATTGTCCAAAGCCTCACTGAAATCCAGAAATACTATGTCTATGACATGCCCCTGATCTACTAGTCTATTATTCATGTCAAAAAAGGAAATGAAGTTAGTCTGACAAAAGCTGGTCTTCATCAACCTATTCTGGCTTTTACTGAACTCTTTCTAAACGCTTACAAATCATCCTTTCAATAATATGTTCTAGGATATTTCAAGGAGTTGGTAAAAATTATTGAGAATCTTGTTTCTGAAAATAGCACTTATACAATTATTCATATACATCATGACAGAAAGCTTATTCTTCCTAGAAAAATGGAGATTTTTCTTCCTCAGATAGACATCTCTCTAGATGACAGGTTAAAATACTTCATTAAAAAAAATCAAGGGTATAGAGATGCTTTCATAAGAGAGATGACTAAAAATATTGAGACTCCAATCTAGAAAGTAAATGGGTAAATGTAGGCATATTTAAATTTCCAAAAATCCAAAAAGGTGAGCCTAAGGGTGAACATTGACTTGTTCACCAAATTCTGGAATTACTAGAAAGATGGAACAATTCCTGAAACGTCATAATAAATTCTCTCTCTCTCTCTTTCTCCCTCTTCTTTTCCCTCTCCCTTTCCCTCTCTGCTCCCTCCCTCCCTCTTCATACATATATATGCACATATATATGTATACACATATACATATGTGTGTAATAAAATTTTGTGCATCTATTAAAAAACTTATGGAGCATTCCCAAACTAGTCTCATTCTTGTGAATCCAAAACACTTTTTACCTACACTGTCATTTGACACATTGTCATGTATTATCGAGACCAGGATGGCAAGAAGGCCATGACCCAAGCAATGTCTGAAAATTTTTTCCTTTTATTTTACTGTATTCTGGCAAGAAAATTCCCTTTATTACAATTTAGAATACAAGTCAGGAAAAGACTTTATTCTGCATATAAGTCACATGCAGGGGTGTGCTGGGGCCAATTCAAATTGGCTGTCATGAGCCGATTATCAAATTTTCAGTGTCAGCATTTACATCTCAGAAATTGGCAAATGTGACAAATCAGGGAATTATTTGTTCAGTTGATTATCTAAACCTAGACAAATGAGAGAGAAAATGTTAATAATATGGATTAAACTTAAAAGTATATCATGTGTGCATTTCCAAAGAACTAGTTTTTAAACATTTACAATCCAACTGGTCAGATGCCTAGTTAGGCATTGAACAAATTATTTTATTAAGTATTAACTATATGTGCTAAATAGTAGGGATACAAAGAAAGGCAAAAAGTAGTCTCTGCTCCCAAGTTTATATTTAAATTGGGAAGAAACGTGTAAATAACTAGGTTCATAATATGTATATGTGTCTATATAATACACTATGCATATATATACATTAATATGCATGGAAACATATACACATGTGTATATATTACAAATACATACATATATATACAGTGTATATATCATGTGTACATACACACAGAGTAGAAGGATGATGATTTTAGAGAAAAGGGCTCTGGTTGGAGGGGGAGAGACAGGGAAAGACTCTTGCAGAAGATGGGCTTTGAGTTGATTCTTAAAGGAAGTCTGGGAAGATAAGAGAGAACATCATAGACATGGTAGACAGCCAATGCAAAAGCAAGAAGATACAGATGGATTGTCATGTTAAAAGAATAGCAAGAAGACCAGTAGAGTTAGACCATAGAGTATATGAAGAGGAGTAAAATATAAGAAAAGTGACTGGAAAGGTAGGAAGGGGCCAGATTATAAAGAAACTTTAACACCAAACAGTTTATATTTTATCATGGAGGTAACAGAAAACCACTGGAGCTCAACGAATGGGAGGAATAACATGGTCAAACCAATGCTTTAAAAAAATCACCTTGGAAGGCAAGTTAAGTCTAGATGGAAATGGGGAGATGGGGCTTGAGGCAGAGTGATCTGTCAGAAGGGCATTTTAATAATTCACATGACAGGTGTTGAGGCATGAATGAGGATGGCAGTTATGTACATGGCATGAAGGGGATATATATGAAAAATGTTGTGAAGGCACAAGTGACAGGATTTGGAAATGGATTTGCTATATGGGGTGAGTAAAAATGATGAGTTGCAAGGTTGCAAGTCTGGGTAGCTGGGAAGAAGGTGCTAATTGAGATAGTTACAGAGAATTCAGAAGAGGAAAGGGTTTGGGTAGAAATTAATGAGAACCACTGGGGACTCATTGAGTTTGTGATGCCTATGGGACATTCACTTTGATAGTGATATGTATAGATCATTTGTCTTACCCAGAGTGGAGTTAGGCACAGTACTTAGTACAAAATCAGCACTTAATAAATGCTTGCTCATTGATTTATTGATTATGTCATGGATCACATGTTATCTTAACTTTTCTCCTCCCTTACATGTAGTAGGTGCTTAATAAGTATTGTTTATTTAAATGAATGAATGAATATCCTAAGGGAACCAGATAATTCCTAGGTAGTGGGGAAAGGATAAGATAAAAAGAAAGAGGATCTTGGTTCACATATTAATTCTGCAACTTATTATCTGTGTGACTTTGGGTAATGTCTTTGGGGCCTCAGTTTCCTTTGTAAAATGAGAGGCTTGGGCTAGATGGCCTCTAAGATCTTTTCTAATTCTGATCCTACTGTCTTATGCAAAGGGTTAACAGGGTCTGCAAGTTGAGACCTGTAGTAGTGCAGATGGTGCACAGCTTGGTACAGCAGCAAGCAGAGATCTAAGTACAAGCTTTAAGCCTTGAGGCAAGATTTTTTATTTTTGCTTGGGTCATTTTCAGTAGTAAATGGGAGAAGAGATACCAAGATAGAGTCAAGAAAAGTTGTTTCTTAAGACAAGAATTATTAAGCCATGAGGAAAACAGATGACTGAAGATCATTAAGCCAAGAGGCAAATATGAAAAGATCAAGGTCAAGAAGCAAGTCAGGGTCAAGATTATAAGGGTCAAACACGAAGTGAGTTGGGTTAGTCTGTCCATAAATATTTATTAAGCACCTACTATGTGCTAGGCACTGTGCTAAGCATTAGCCATACAAAAAAAAGGTGAAAGATAGTCCTTGCTCACAACCTAATGAGGGAGACAAAATGCCAACAACTATGTACAAACAAACTATACACAGAACAAGCAATATAACAAAACCAAATTATAATATGGAAATATGGCATATTATACAAAAAATATTACTAGAGATAGGTGACAATGGAGATGTAATGAGATAGAAAATGTACATTGGGAGATAATTGAAAAAAGAAATTTACGTGATAACTTTATTATATATTTAAAAGGAATAGCAAGTTATACATAATAGTTTTACAGTTTCATGTGCAATCATCTTTTTTATTATAGTATGTTATGGAAATGCTTGTTTTATTCGATAAATTAAAAACTAAATAATTTTTTAAAAAGTTTTGGGGAAAGGATTCCTTTATGAGATAAATACCAGTCAGAAACAATTGAGAGCAATGGTTCGTTAGCTGTGATGGCTGCCTTTTGACCTAATGCTTAAAGGAGTTCCTCCTCACTGGACTTTATGCCTGGCCAAAATCTTATTAATTCTTTTGATCTACCAAAAATTAAAAGATTAGAGAAAGCTAGGTGAGATAGTGCATGAATTACTGGATCTGAAGTCAAGAAGACCTGATTTCAAATCCTGCCTCAGATACTAGTCTCACTCTGGGCAAGTCAGTCAACCTCTTTCAATCTCTGCTTCTTCATCAACAGGAATAATAATAATACTTGCCCCCCAGAATTGTTGTGAAGATAAAATGAGATATATGCATAAAGCATTTTATGATTAGTTAACTATTATTAGATGGGGGGGCACTAGATCAAGGGTTCTTAATCTGACATCAATGAACTTTGTTTTAATATTTTAATAACTATGGTTCCATATGATTGGTTTCTTTTTTGAACCTATGTATTTTGTGTTATGTATTTAAAAGCACTTATTATAAGAAGGGATCCCTAGGCTTCAACTGATTTCCAAAGAGATCCATGACCCAAAAAAGGTTAAGCACCCCTAGTCTAGATATAGCCAAGAAACTCTTTCCATTCTCCCTTGTTCCTTCCCTTAGCCTCTAAATATATAATACTTGTGCTTTACTCCCAAAGACCCTTATACCAGTTCACTTATCACAAATGGTCCCTAAGTCCCAAATAGCCAGGTCTAGACATTAATATTAAAAAATGTGAGGTAAGTGCAGTATCTGGCATGACTGAATCTGTGTTACTTAGTTACTCTGCAGAAAAAGGCAGAGGCAAAAGCTCTGGGCTTTCATTTCTCACAGAAATGCATTATGAATAGGAAAATAAGGAAAGAAAGTACATGTAGTTATTAAGATTAATTGAAGATCAAAAATCAAGTAAATATACAATTGATTTGCTTCTTTTTTTAAGGCTGGCAAAGAAGTTGGTTTTAGGGAAGCATGAGAGGCAGTAATTATAGCCTAATGACAATATACCTTCCAGAAAAAAAAATACCATACACAATTTAATTTGAGGTTCTAGAATGCAAACTCTAAACTTAAAATAAAATTTTAAAAAGGTGAAATAAAGCTAAGTAGTGTTTATAACCCCAGAGGGAGAGGGAGGAAAAGTGAATACTCTGTTCCCTTATTCTTCTGTCAGAGAGCTACCCATCCTCAACTCACTTTCCTAAAATACTTATTACCAGGTTCTGAAAGGCTGGCATTTCCATGATGCTGGAAAATGCTTGACTGACTTTCCTTATGCTTTTCATCACCTGGAATAGACCAGGATCAAAAAAGCAATGCTGCTTGGGGACCAGAGAAATAGACATGTATGTCCCTTCCACTGTCCAATGATTTCACTTCAAGGAATCCTTATATTAGTGGCACTGAGGGAAAGAAAGGATGGGATTGGGGAATGGAAAACTACTTTTGGGAAGGAGGAAGTTTAGAAGGTGGAGAGAGTTTATGACTTTTATATTAATGAATTTACATATTAATTTAATATTAATTCTTAGAGGAAAGAGGAGAGGTGGCTTCTGAGCAGGATGACATGGGCTCATGTCCTCCATCTGGCACTTGCTAACTGTGTTACCCTGGGTGATACTGAGAATATAAGATGCAAAGCAAGTGCTAAGCTGTAGTACTAAAACAAGTCCCTTATACCACCGAAGTCATAGTTTCAGTGAAAAACAAAACAAAACTATGGTCTATGCAAGGACATAGAACAAGGAATCCAGGGCAGAAGTTTTGCCCTCACATTTATGAGTTTTGAGTAAAGACAGAGAAAAGCAGCCTCAGAGATGGGATGATCTGGGTCCTGCCTCTGACACATAAACTGCTTCATCAGTTAGCCTCTGTTTTCCTAGCCAACTCTCTCAGGCTCTTCATTACAAAACACTTGTAGATTTGCACAGTTAAAGGAAATTTCCTCATCAGGATTTCCCTAAGTGGGTTTGGACCCACAAATCCTTCCTCCCCTCCACCCACCTCCAAAAGAAGAGAGATAAAAAGAAAAAAAACAGAAGCCAAAAGAAAACCACAGAATTTTTTTTTAAGTGGGAGAATTCAATCAACTGATTTTGTCTCTGCATGGAAAACAGTCCTCTTGGGTTTGACAGGTAAAGAGGACAGGAAAAGACAAATTCCCCCAATAGCATTCCTTTTTGAATAAAGATTCACATTTTCAACAAAGTCCCTAGATTTAGAAACTTAGACCATTTTTTTAAACTTTCTTCCTTCATCATCTATATCTGTCTTGTTATGTTTTTATTTTTTTAAAAAATGATAATGCAGTTATTTTTAACTTAATTTGAATTTTATTACATTTTTTTTTAGGCAGTTGGGGTTAAGTGACTTGCCCAGGGTCACACAGCTAGTAAGTGTCAAGTGTTTGGTCTGAGGCTGGATTTGAACTCAGGTCCTCCTAACTTCAGGGCCAGCGCTCTATTCACTGTGCCACCTGGCTGCCCTTGATTTTTATTACATTTTAATTTCCCAGCTCTCTCCCTTCTTCTCTCACCATCCTGCATTTCTTTTTTTTTCCAAATGTCTTTCCATTACAATTGCTTTTAATACTATCCTATTCCAAATTAGTAACACTCTAGAACTCAATAATGATCTCTTAGCTGGTTTTCCTGCCACCAATCTCTATGCCCTCCAACTTGTCTTTCACAGTGCTCTAAGACCTACCTTATGAAAACACTCTTTTGCTCTTCATCAAATCACTACTCCACTTAAACATCCATGCTAGGTTTTTATTAGTTATCACATCAAGTATAACACTGCCTGGATTTCAAGGTCTTATATCATCTGGTCCCTTCTCACTTATTGAAACTTATTTTCTACCATTTCCCAGCATACATCTTGCTTAAGTCAAACTACATAAAATGTGTTGTTAGTACAAAAGCTAGGGCTATGTTCTTCAAAGTATTTAAGGAAAGAAGGGAATGCTTATATCACTGGAGGAAAGCAGCTCTCGAGTTGTGGATGTTTCCTTTCTGGAAGGGAGTTCCTTACCCCAAGAACCAAACTCTTCAGAACAGATTATGATAGATAGATTAGATTAGATAGATAGATAGATAGATAGATGGATGGATGGATGGATGGATGGATATAGATATATAATAGCGCCTTCAAGGTTTTCTATGATTTTATGGTTATTATTGCCATTTTACCTTTCATTTCCTGATCATCAAGATTAACATCTCTTTCAAATCACTGTGACTTAGGGTGAGAGGTTACTATGGCTCCCTGCTTAATGTCTGATTGCCCCCATTTAAAATTTACCTTTCTAGGATTTTGCCAAGTCCTTTTCTAGTCCTTTTTGTCAAGGACTTTGGGGTTTCCCAACCTCAGTTTCTCTTTCCCTACCAGTTTCTTAACTCCCAAATTGTTTTAGCCCCCCATGGGGTAAGGCACTTAAATGCACAGTGGATAGAACATTGGACCTTGAATCAGAAAGATCTGGGTTCAGATCTAGTCTCAGACACTTAACTAGTTACGTGACCCTGAGCAGTCACTTAACCTCTGTCTGCCTCAAGTTCTTCATCTATCAAATGAGGATAATAGCACCTACCTCCCAGGTTGTTGCCAGAATAAAATGAGATCATCTTTGTAATGCACTTTGCAAATCTCTGAGCGCATAAATGATAGATGTTATTAAATGAATGCATATATGTAGAAGTAGAGGAGTAAAACTAAACCCAAATAATTCACCCATTCTCCCTATATTGCTCCCACTAAAATACACATGTGGCCAGCAAGAAACTACTTTACACAAGCACATGTCATTAGTTGGACTGGAACAGTTTTGTTGTTACAAAGAGGTTGTGTGTAAGAAAGGGGGAAGCTTCAAGCAGGAAGCTCAGGATGCTGCTGGGGCCTCGGTAAGAGTCCCAACGGCATGGCTGTGGGGTTCAAGGTTTCCTGACTGTGTTCCTATTCCTGCTGTCTGTGCACTCTGTTGATCTCCCCAAGAAAAGTGGCTAGGATCATAGCAGGACTGTCTTCCCTAGGTGTCTCTACCATCCTTGGCAGTGCTCTTTGATCTTCTTGAGCAGGGAGTGGTCAATCATAATCCATGCATTAGGTTAAGCAAACAGTCGTGAATCTGCCTATGGATACTTTTCCATCCCAAGAAAGTCGAGGTTATCTCGTGGGTAGGAGTGACAGAGGATGCATAATCTTTCTCTTGTCCATGCCCTTATTTGGATTGCTCCAAATATTTTAAGCACTCAATTGATCTGCTTTAGCACGCAATTGACCTTTCAAGGTAGATTTTAAGTTTCTTGTAAGCCAAGACTAGGTTATATATTTCTTTGTGTCCCATACTGTGCCTAGTGCAGTGCTGGCACAAACTAGGAGCCTCATAAATACATGATGGCTGGAAGAGGCTCATTAGGGCAGCGTAAGGGACTGCTGGCCTCCACAGGCAGCTTGGTCTACCAGAGAACAACACTAAATCTTCCCCCTCAACCATCCAATAGCTGTTCAGAGAGATTGTTTTTTTAATACAGAGACCACAATCAAGTCCATTAAAGCTAAAGTTCTTCATATTTTGCTTCCTCTATGCCACCTCAGAAGGTGTTCGGCGCTATTAGCAATTATGGCCTTCCTTACTTAGCGGTACAAGCACTTACAAAACCCAGGAGATTGGAATACGGCAAGCATTAAAGGTACCTTAGAACCCCAGGGGACTGCTGCTTAAAAGCCCCTTTGTAAAATTATATTGTGCTGATTGTTACTTTGCTTTTATAAGCATTACCTCTGGCAACTATTAGGAAAGTTACAATACATATTAAAGTGAATGCTATGTGCTTGGACTCAATACGGTTCCCACATCTTGTCCTTTTTCTTTTACGTGCCTCTCCCTCATCTCTTTTCTTCTCAATTAGTTTTATTCCCTCTGACTCCAACTCCTTCTCTCTTTCTTCCCTCCCCCTCTTTGTTTTTCTCAGTTTCAAATAATTTCAAATATAAGCCCTGTCTCGATCTCTCTCTCTCCCCCTCTCTCTTTCTCTCTCTCTCCCTCCCTCCCTCCTTCCCTCTCTCCCTTCCTCCTCCTCCTTTTCCTCTTCTTCTTCCTCTCATTCTCTGATTAATGTACCTGTCACTTCTCTTAAAGAAGTGAATAAGAAATACCATTGAGGGTTTCAATATCTCCAAGACACAGCTTAGTTTCTTATGATGAAGTCATTCCAGAATGCCATTTCTAATGATGGAGCTGTGCCTACCCCTCTATCCTTGCCATAAAATTCATAGCATCTCCTTTATAAACTATACAAAGGTATGTGTTTCTCCTTATCCTTAAGCTCAACTTTTGGAAATAAAGATTGACTTTAAAACTCCGGACAAGTAATCAAAGAATGTATGGGATCTAGTCCCTGCTCTTCCATGAATTAGCTGAATGAATTCCAGTAAGTCACTTTACCTCTTAGGGTCTCAGTTTGTTCATCTGTAAAATGAGAGCATTAGGCTAGATGACTGCTAAGGTCTCTTTCAGTTCTAACATTTTTTTTGGTTCTAAAACTTAAAAACAGATGTGTGTTCCAAATATGTGAACCTCTATATCCTGAGCCCTTAGTTTCAAGGAGTACAGTTACTAATGGAAACAAAATGGGATCAACTGAGTTAATGATGAAAGTAAATCAACAAAGGAAGAGATGAATGAATAATGAATGAAAATGAATGAATGACCTATTCAGCAAGTGCTTGTTACACCCACCCCAAACCCTTCTAAGATTAGTGGCTAGGGAGGCAGCATGACAGAATGGAAGGAGAATAAGCATTTATTAAGTGCCTACTACGTACAATGTATACTGTGCTAAGCACTTTACAAATATTATCTCATTTGATCCTCACAACAACCCTGGGAGGTGAGTGTTATTATGTTCCCCTTTTCACAGTTGAGGAAATTGAGGCAGATAGAGAGGTTAAGTGATTTGAACTCAAGTCTTTCTGACTTTAGGCCCAGAGCTCTAGCCACTGTGCCACCAACAATGAGCTTTGAAATCAGAGAACCTGATCAAACTCCAAAGGGATCAAATCCCAGTTCTGCTTTTGATTGCTTGTGTGACGTTGGTAAAACACTTAGCCCCTCTGGGATTTCATCTTTCTCACTTGTAAAATGAGGGAGTTGAATTAGGTGACCCCACTAAGTTTTCAGGTCAGCTAGGTGGCACAGTAGAGAAGAGCACATTATTTATGTTCTATTGTATTTGTATTTATTTTTTGTTAACTATTTCCCAAGTTCAGGACACCACAGTGGGACTCTGGCTGAATATTTGATGCCTCTGACCTACAAGACAGAGCAGTTAAGTGGGGTATCCAGGGTCACACAGCCAGTATGTGTCAGAGGCAGACCTCAAACCCAGATCTTTCTGCTTCTGAGACAAGCTCTTTATACATTACAACACACAGCCTCTCACAGTTACAAGATATACATATACATATATATATACATACACATCTACATCTACATGTTTCCTATTGCCTTTAATATTAAATGCTTTTAAAGCCCTAAAAACCTTTCCCAATCTACTTTTTCCAACCTCTTTATACAACATCCTCCTTCCTATGCTCTTAGATGTAGTCAAATTTGCCTTCTCTCTGCCTCACACAAGACACCATACCCCCTCTCCCTCCTTTCTATGCCTTTGCATTGGCTGTCCCTCATTCCTGGAATGCTCTCTCTTATCATTTCCATTTCATAGAATCCTTTTCTTCCTTCAAGACAGAATTCAAGCATTATTTTCTACCTGAAGTTTTTCCTAGTGTCCTCATTTGCAGATTGCTGTCCTTTAACTTCAGTCATTTTCTGTTGTGTCTGATTCTTTGTGACTCTATTTGGGATTTTCTTGGCAAAGATGCTGGAATGGTTTGACATTTCCTTCTCTCGCTCATTTTACAGATGAGGAAACTGAGGCAAATGGGGTTAAGTGACTTGCCTAGTGTCACACAATTAGTAAGTGTCTGAGACCAAATTTGAACTCAAGAAGATGAGTCTTCCTGACTGCAGGCCAGGTACTCTATCCATTGTGCCACCTAGCTTCCCCCCCCCCTCCTTTAAGTACTTTCCATTTATTTTCTTTCAATGTGTTCTATATAGATCTACACAGATTACTATGGATATCCCATTAGAATATAAGCTCTCTGTGAGTACACATTGTTTCATTAATTGTATTTGTCTCCCGAGGAAGCACAGCATCAGGATATTAAGTAGGTACTTAATAAATACTTGTTGAATAAGTCTTTGGGGGGGGGTTCCTCTCTTCAAGAATTCCATTGACACTTTCTCCTTTCCTCCTCCCATTACTATTTTCCTAATAAAGTGAGAAGATCCTAAAACATCTTTACTCTTAACTATGTATGTGCCCACCCTATCTCTCTTCTTCCTTTAATAGTTGAACTGTCTTGAAAAAATTACCCACATCCTATGCATCCACCTCCTCACCAATCTCTTTCCAAAACCCTTGGAATCTAACTTCTATTCATACCACCACAATGCTCTGTCAAAGATTTCCAGTGACCTTTTAATTATCAGACTCAGCAGTCTTTTTTCTGTCCCTGTCCTTCTTGACTTTGCAGTATTTGACACTTGTGATGACCTCCCAGTCCCCTTTCTAGCTAGTCTATTCTTCTTTGGCTTCAGGGGTATCACGCTTTCCTAGTTATCTTTCTGTTGCCCTAACTGGTTCTTCTCTATCGCCTTCCTTTACTCCTTGTCCTCTTCATGACCCCTTAAAAAAATATAAATATCCCTCAACATCCTGTCCTTAGCCCTCAATCTTCTGTCTCTACACTCTATTCCTTATATGTTTCCTTAACAAGCTAATTTCCTTCCAGACCTTCAACTATTATCTTTATGTAGAAGATTTTTACATCTGGACCTTTACAAGTTCACATTAACTCATATGAGGTAACAATGTGATATGTCAGCGAAAAAAAAGCTACAGGGATCTTAGGTTGAATAAAGAGAAGTAGAGTGCTCAAGACTGAATTTTGATAATTTCAGGGGCTGCTAGGAGAGAGTGCTGGGCCTGGAGTCAGGAAAATTCATTGTCCTGAGTTCAAATCTGGCCTCAGATACTTATTAGCTGTGTCACACTAGGCAAGTCACTTAACTCTATTTGCTCAGTTTCCTCATATGTAAAATGAGATGGAGAAGGAAATAGCAAACCACTCCAGCATCTTTGCCAAGAAAACTCCAAATGGGGTCATGAAAAGTTGTACGTGAATGAAAAAAATGACTAATGGACCACATTTGTAGTACTTTATCCCACTGTAGATGATACGTTTAAGAAGGACATTGATAAGGCAGAGGGTATCCAGAAAAGTCCAACAGGGATGTCGAAAGGACTCAAAGTCATTCTAAACAAAGATCAGTTGAAGAAACTGAGGATGTTTAGTTTGAAAAAAATAAGATAGGGATTGGAAGGGGAAGTCATGACGTCGGTGTTCAAGTATTTGAAAGGCTATTCTGCGGTACAGGGATTAGATTTGTTTTGTTGGGTCCCAGGGATACAACTAGGAGCAATGAGTGAGTGTGGTGTAGTAGAGAGATGGATTTATAGTCAGTAAACTGAGTTCAAAACCCAACTCTTCCATTTGCCCAATGTGTAACCTTATAAACAAAAGTTTAAAAAAAACCCTTTGGGCTTCATCTATCAAGCCTTACTCTCTAAATTCCCTTCTAGCTCTAAATCTATGAGCCTATGAAATTGCAAAGGGAAAAAAAATAGGCTTTGTACAAATGAAATAAAGACTACCTAACAAATAGAGTTGTCTCAAGGTAACATCTGACTTTGTTTTCTTTCTTTGGCTGCTTTGTTCTCCCCCTCAGTGGAGCTCTTCAAGAAAGAGTTAGATAATGAGTTGTTGGATATGTTTAATATGAATGCCCCAGCTGCCCTCTGAGGTCTCTTTGAACTCTGAAATTCTGTGACTCTGCTTCTGTGACTTGAAATCATTCCTAGTCTCATGACCTCAGAGGGAAATCATCAGGGCTTGCAGTAGAATAAGCCTACTGCTTTGTTGTGTTTTTTTGAATTTTTTTTTTGAGATAATCAAGGTTAAGTGACTTGCCCAGGGTCACATAGCTAGTAAGTATCTGAGGCCAAATTTGAACTCAGGTCCTCCTGACTCCAGGGCTGGTGCTCTACCCAAAGCACCACCTAGCTGCCCCTTCTATGCCTACTGTTAACTCCTGGGGTGATACTGAGACTGTGAGACTAGGTGATAATAGGACTGGGAAGAGGGAGAAGAGAGAGTTCACAGTGAACGGCTTCCATTTTTTCCATAAAATATGAGGCAAGGTTCTCAGCTGAGAGAGTAGGGACAAGGGGAGCCATGGGAAATTTGAGGAGGGATAAGGAAGAGTCACTATCAGGAATGGACTAGTGAGATAATAAGAGAAGTGAGCGGCAGGGAATGCCCAGCTGAGGTTGTATAACATAAATCTGACCATAATCATCTATGGCAGTTGGAAGATATGAAAGGATTCAGGAGGTTTGAAATCTACTGCTGAACAGTTGTCACTATGTCAAGTACGCAGAGGGAGGGGAAAAGCCTTTTATTTTTAAGATACTATTCTGGAATCATCCCAAAAGTATACTTTTATTTATTTGTGGGCAGAAATATGTGTGTGGGCCTATAAATACACACAGTAATTTCCCCCTTACTAGTGGTTAGAGTTAGACTATAATAAGTTAGCAATTATCCAGCACAAAACCATAAGCCTGAAAATAAGTACAAAGATTCTGAGCTTTAAGCAAAATGACTGTCTGAAAGCCCACAGACTTTAGTCCATTGGAAAGTCATAGAGTCACCTTTAGGACTTCACCATATTGATTTACAATAAGGTGTTTAAAAGCCAAGTAACTAATTGAAAGTGTTTCATTATTTTGTTTTCCTTGGAAACTTTCACTACTTCCTGTTAAGTGATTAGATATCTAGCTTACCAAATAGTGGAATTTTAAAGCCCAACTCTCTCTAGGATGTTTAATCAATCAACAAATATTTATTCAGTGCCTGCTATGTATTTTTCTTCCTGCTATTGCCTCATAGCCAGACTCCTCATGTGAAAAGACCTCAGATTGGTATATCAGCACCTTGTGCCTTCTCTCTTCTGCTGGGAGCAACGTGTCCCTTAAAGAAAGGATGCTTGCTGTCAGGCCAGGGGGCTTCCACCTGCCCCAAAGGAAGTCTCCATTCACAAGGAGTTCACCATTTTCTATGCTGCCTCATAGCCAGCCTTCTCAGGCGGTCACCACATATTATTACCTTGTGCTAGGAGCATCTTGTCCACTAATGAAAGGCTGCTAGGGCCAGGCTTCAGTGTCTTCCAATGGCCCCAAAGTAACCATCTCCATCTGGGCCAGCACAAGGTAACTTCCACCTCCTGCTGATAGCCCAATCTCCCAACTTGGATGTGGAGAACCTCCAGAGCAAAGAAGAGTAACTCGCCCTTCGACTTAAGGCCACCAAAATTTCCTGCTGCACCTGTTCTTCGAGGGAAGAGGAATGGTACCCTCCACTCAATGATGAATTCTCACAACTGGACATAGTCTTTACATCCCAGTGGCTTTGAGCTCCTGTAGATCATCATCCAAACTCATTCTACACTCCAACCATCTTATTCTTCATTCTCATCCCCCTCAACTTTTTTACCCCAAAGTTTCAACCTAACTTCATCTAGCCCTTCTACTGTACCCTCTGGAATGCCTGTTCCATAGATAGCAAACTTCCCTTGATCTTAAGTCTTTTCCTTTCCCACTCTTTTCTTCTACTACCTTTCACTGAAATCCGTTTTTCCCATAATGACACAGCCTTCTTGGTTACCCTTTCCAGTACTGGCCACTCCTTCAATCATTTTCCTTGGCTCGTTCCACATTGCCACTTCCAGATTCTCCCCCTTCCTCCATCACTCAGTAACCTCTCCTGTAGGTAGCCTGGTAGCCATTTTCTTTTTTTTTTTCTTCTTCTTCTTCTTCTTCTTCTTCTTCTTCTTCTTCTTCTTCTTCTTCTTCTTCTTCTTCTTCTT
>NW_020954723.1:19129837-19143539 GCF_900497805.2 Vombatus ursinus
TTCTTCTTCTTCTTCTTCTTCTTCTTCTTCTTCTTCTTCTTCTTCTTTTTTGGTTTTGGTTTTTGGCTAGGTAATGAAGTTAAGTGACTTGTCCAGGGTCACACAGCTAGTAAGTGTCAAGTGTCTGAGGCTGGATTTGAATTCAGATCCTCCTGACTTCAGGGCCAGTGCTCCATTGCGTCACCTAGCTGTCCCGTGGTAGCCATTTTCTACAGATCCCTAAGTCACTCCCCTTCCTTCCTCAATGAGTTCAATACCTGGCTTATAATTTTTTCTCTCCTCCCCAATTCCTGCCCTCATAATAGGGTATTTTAACATACACATTGATTCTCCTTCAAATACCCTAACTGCTCATTTTCTCAACCTACTCACCCCCCATGAGATACTCCTCCACTGCACCTCAGCAACACACAAAGAAGGTCATACTTTTGATCTTGCCATCACCCACAAATGTACCATCTTTATGTTCAAGAATTCTGAAATCCCCTTCTGACCATAATCTATTGGCTTTTTACCTCTCCCTCTGCCTTCCCTTATAAAATCCTATTATTCATTTGCACTGTGACCCCCAATCCCTTGACCTTTCAGTTCTCTCCCAGGTTATCTCCTTTGTACTAGCCACTCTCTCCTCTTCTCATCTTGACCCCTTGGTGAACCAATTCAACACTACACCATCCTCTTCTCTTGAATCTCTAAACCTCCTTATCATATCACTAAATATACTCAGCTGAATTTCAGCCCTGGATCACTCCCACCATTCATTGTCCTTACTCCTAGACACATACTGCTGAATGAAGGTGGAAAAAATCATGCAGCCTTTCTCACTGTGTCCACTAAAAATTTATGTTACGCAACCTCAATTGGGCACTCACTTCTGCTTATCAACTCTCTAGTCCACTCTTTTTTTCCTATTAAACATATTTTCACATTAGTGATGTTGTAAGTAAGAATTAGAACCAATAGGAAGAACCACCAAAAAGAGAAAACAAAACTCAACAGAAGAAAAAAAAATAGCAAATAGTATGCTTCGATCTGCATTCAAACTCCATAGTGCTTTCTTTAGACATCTCACTCTTTTCTTAACCACTTATAATCCAGCTTCTAATTTCATCATTCTACTGAAACTGCTCTCTCTAAAGCTACTGATTTCTTAGTTGCCAAAGCCAATGGACTTTTCTCAGTCTTTGTTCTCCTTTAATTTCTCTGCAGCCTTTGACATTATTGATCTCTCTGGTTTTTGGGACACCATCGTCTCTCCTGGTTCTCCTCCTGCCTATCTGATTGTTCTTTCTCTCTATCCTTTGCTGGATCTTCATCCAGATCACACTCTCTAACCACGGGTGTTCCTCAGGCTTCTGTCCTGGGCCCTCTTCTCTTCTCCCTCTATACTACTTAATTTGGGAGTCTCATCAGCTCCCATGAATTTAATTACTGTCTCTATGCTTAAGATTCTCAAATTTACCTTTCCTGACCCAATCTCACTACTGGTCTCCAATCTTGCATCTCCAACTGCCATTCAAACATCTTGAACTAGATGTCCAATAATCAGTATAATCTCAATATGTCCAAATTAGTACTCATTATCTTTTCCCCCTAAACTGTTCCCACCTTTCCTACCTTCTCTAGTACTTCAGAGAGCAACACTATCTTACAAATGCCTCAAGCTCACAAACTACGAGTCATATTGGATTCTTCACCATCTCTCATATATATCCCCCCGCATATCTAATCTGTTGCTATGGCCTGTCAATTTGATCTTTGCAACATCTCTCAAATAAACCCACTCCCTTTTCTCCTCTAATACTGCTACCACTCTAGTGAAGGCTCTCATCAATTCAAGCCTTGATTATTTCAATAGCCTGCTAGTGGGTCTGCTTGCTTCAAGTCTTTCCCCACACAAATCTATTTTCTGTTCAGTCACTAAAATGACTTTCCTAAAGCACAGGTATGATCATGCCACCACCACCCCCAGCCTCACTCAATAAACACCAGTGGCCTCTTATCACCTCTGGGCAAATACAAAATGTTCTATTTGGCATTCAAAGCAAGTCCCCTCTGTTTGGCAATCAAGGTAAGTCCCCTCCTACCTTTTCAGTCTTCTTACACTTTATTCTCCCTACACATACTCTTCAGTCCAATGACACTGGCCTTCTGACTTTTCCATAAACAAGACACTCCATCTCTTGGCTCTGGGCATTTTTTCTGGCCATTCCCCATGCCTGAAATGCTCTCCCTCCTCTGCTCTATTACTGACCTCCCTGAAAGTCCCACCTTCTTCAGGAAGCCTTCCTCAATCCCTCTTAATTCTATTGCCCTCCCTCTGTTAATTATCTCCTATTTGTCCTGTTTATAGTTTGCTTTGGATATATGTGTTTACATGTTTTCTCCCCCATTAGATTGTAAGGTTCTTGAGGGAAGAGACTGTCTTTTGCCTCTGTTTGTATCCCCAGCACTTAACCCAATGCCTGGTATATAGTAAGTACTCAATAAATGTTAATTGATTAATTATTTCCACTGGCATGATATTTATATGTAGATCTACACTTATATCTGCTCCCTTTGTATTTTTTTTCTCTCTTCTTTTTCTCACTTAGTTTTTTGCTTCTTTTGTTCATCAGGTCCAAGTGAGGAACTTTGAAAGTTATCTAGACTAAGCCTCTCATTTTATAGATGAGGAAAACAAGACTATTAAAGGCTGAATTGTCCAGAGCCACAGAGCAGACCAGGAGTTGAACACAAGTCCACAGAATCCAACTCCAGTATTCTTTCCATAGAATCACACTCTCTCCTTATAAAAATAGCTGACATTTTTATAGCATTTTAAGGCTTACATAATGCTTTATATATACTCTCATTTGACTCTATCAGTAGCACTTTGAGGTAGGTACTACAGGAATTATTATCCCCATTTTATAGATAAGAGATTAAGGCACAGAGAGGCTGTGTGCATTAGGGTCAAAGAATTGCTCTTCAGTAGCTTGAGCTGAGATATAAAATTATAAATAAACATGGCGTACTCATTGCATTTGGCTTGGTATTATGTAATTTCCACATGATCACACAACGAATAAGGACTGGAAGTAGAATTTGAGCTCAGCTTTCTCCTAACTCTAGTTCCTCTGTCATTACATCATCTTGACTCTCATAGGGTCAAATTTAACCCCATCATTTTCTCTACATTGTCTCCTATTCCTTATGATTTTTTTTCTGTTCATCTACAATCATACATTTGTATGTGTGTGTATGAAGCCTCCACAAAAATACATACCTGAAGAACTCCATTAAAACAACAAGTCTTAGACCACCAGCATAAACCTACTATCTTAGAAGAATTTTCCTTTGCATGGATTTACTTATTTTCTTACTGTGATTGAGAGCCCCAGTGGCAGGGAGACTGTTTTCTTTTAGGCCTTAGATAGCAGAAAATAAAATATCAGGGCTCAGAAAATGAAGATAATAGTATTTTTCCTAGTAATTTACACACACAATCACAAAGACACTGGAAATATAACCCAAAATGCATGAGCAAGCCCACATAGAGCAAAATCTTTGCAAGCAAATGCACTTATTTACAGACATCTCTTTCCTTTGAAAGGGGTAGTACACCCAAATCTTTCATTGTTTCTCTTAATTAAGCAGCAATGCTCTTTCCAAATGCCTACTTATGTTGTGACGCCATTTTCCCATTACAAGCATGTATAATGCATTAAATCCAAAATCTTTTCATCTCTCCCTAATTTTCCTTGATGAAACTTACATACATTCTCATATGCAAGATCTCCTGCCAATTCCCAAATGAATTAACCTTTTACTTACTAAATATCCTTGCATCTTAGGGATTCAGGCACATAGGCTAAGGTCATAGTTCTTGCATACACTCATTCACACACTCCTTAAACAAATATTTAGTGAACCTCTACTACAGGTCCAGGGTAGCTAGGTGATGCAGTGGATAGAATGCTGGGCCTGAACTCAGGAAGACTTATTTTCCTGAGTTCAAATCTAGCCTCAGATACTTCCTAACTGTATAATCCTAGGCAAGTCACTTAACTCCATTTACCTCAGTCCCTCATCTGTAAAATGAGCTGGAGAAGGACATGGCAAATCACTCTAGTATCTTTGCCAAGAAGACCCCAAATAGGGTCACAAAGAGTCAGATATGACTGAAAAAATAACTGAACAACAACTGGGGATCCAGTACCATATTTGGCTCTCTGGGAGATACTCCCTGCCTTCAGGGAGCTACAATCTAGCTGACAATAGAAGACATTCATATTTTCATATGCAATTACAATTAGCAAGCAACATAAAACAATACATATTAAATAGCTAATCATACAATCTGGAAGTACAGTAGGAAGTCAGAGTAGGTGGACTTCCATGAGAACTGGGGAAGCCTGATAAATATTAATAATAATACCTTACATTTATACAATACTTTATAAAACACTTTCATATTTCTTTTTTCATTTGAGCCTCACAACAATCCTATAAAGTAAATACATAGTGCCAGTATTATTGTTTCCATTTTACAGACAAAGAAACACACTCAGAGAACGTAAGTGCCTTTTTTGAGGTCATATCACTAGTAACGGCTGAGATGAGAGGCAGCCTGGTTTAATGTCTATCATGCTGGACTTGGAGGCAGAAAGGCCTGGGTTCAAATTCTGCCTCTGACATGTAACATCTCCATGGCCATGGGGGATGGGAAGAGAACAAGCATTTTTTAAGTGCCTACTATGCAACCATCACTGAGCTAAACACTTTCCAGATGTCTTATTGGATCCTTACAACAACCCTAGGAGTATGGAAAAAGTCATCTCTCTAAGCCTCAGTTATCTCATCTTTAAATTGAAAATAAAAATACCAGTAATAAGTACTCTACCTTCCTTACAAGGTTCTTGTTAGGCTCAAATGAGATACTGTATATAAAAAAGTTTTACAAGCTCTGAAGTGCTATATAAATATAGTGATTATTATTAAAAGGACCTTTTGACTCTGTGTTCCATGTACTGTCTACCATCTCACATTGCTTATGAAATGGATGCTATCAGATGATCCACTTAATTCAGTCCCATCATAAACTTTGGAGCTGAACTTACCACAGAATCTGAGAGTTGGTAGGGATAGCTAAGGTCATACAGTAAAATACCTACTTGAAGCACAAATTCCATTTACCACATCCTCAACAAGTGGTAAACCAGCCTCTGCTTGAAGACCTCCAGCAAGGGGTAACTGACTACTTCATAAGACTGATTTCATAGTCTCTGCCTGGGAGATCAATTTAGAAGGACATAGAAAGAGATATTGGAGAAGACTGATATTAGTAAAACAGTGGGGGATTGCATCACTGGAGTGAGGTAAGGAAGAGAAAAGAAGAACTCACCATTTTGTGTAGGTACATAGAATTTCAAAACTCGAAGAGATTGAAGAGATCATTTGATTCAACTCTATTCTGTAGATTAAGAAACTGAGGTTCAAATAGGGGAATATGAGGATGAACCCAAGGTTGCATTAGTGAGTGAAGGGCCAGGTCTCAGATTAGCAGTCAGAATGCCTCGCTTCTGCTCATGTACTCTCTACACTCCAATATACCGTATACCATATTATTCTACTTCTGGTTCTAGTTATACTGTCAACACATTGTGTTTCAGAGAATCACAAAGACAGAGGTACCAAATTCAATGAAGGAAATGGAGTATGAGTTTTGAGGCTACTGCCTGCTGGTATGTAAATTTGTTTTCAGATACCAGCAGCCAGTTTCTGGAAACCAACAACCTTTAGGCATCAGGCCTCCAGCTGGGAGTGATGTAGAAAGAAAAGGGTTTTCAAAAGACAAAAAAGAAAACCTTCAAAGAACAATTAATCAAGCTTTTCTTTTCCACCTCTAAGGATTTGGTTAGGAGGATTATTGTAAATCTTTCCCTTCTCATCTGTAAATGCATGATTACACAGAGGTTTGTGGTTCTAACTGAGCTGACATCAGCCTAAGCCAGAGAAATCATTTAGCTCAAGCAGTGTGATGCCCCCCTCCCCAAGCCCCCCCAATCACCCAGTTCTGCTTTTATTTCCCTTTATAAGAAGTCACTCAGCACACAAAGAGCCCAGGGGATAATGGCAGTTAGTGCTAGTGAAGGAACATCAAGACTCATAGTATGTATTATACTGAGAACACAACTTAAGTTGAGGAAGAATATGTCTTGGAAAGCTAGACTGAGTGCCCACTAGTAAAAGCAGCCCATGGCACCGTCCCAAATGAAGCATTGCCTGATGGATTCTGTCTCTATCAAGGTCTAAGCCAAACACCTCCTTCAGCTACTGACCAATTTTCCTTACTGGGTTATTGATTTACATATATTTTGTATATCTCATTTTTTGAGGAGGGTTATGGCTGTTGTCCATGAGACATCCAAATCATCCTACAGATGTTACACTTTAATCAGGCCACCTTAATCCCAAGGAAATGATGGGTTACGAGCCTCCCCAATTGATTGTAATTCAACATGAGAAGCAGGGAACCATAGGGGAAATAAGGGAACAGAATAAAGACTAGAACCCAGCTCTCTTCACTTGGTCCTCTAGACTAGAGGTGTCAAATCCACATATAACACTCTTGAGTACAGCCAAACAAGATTAAAATGTAATTGGGAAATATTTAACATAATATAATAAAACACAGATAATATCACATTTTAAAACTAAGTCAATATGCAGCCTACAGGGAGCCTTATGTATGGTTAAGATGCCCCCATTTCTATTCATGTTTGACACCACTGCTTTAGACACAGCAGAGGGGTGGCACAGTGTATCAGGTGCTAGACTTGGAGTCAGGAAGAGCTAAGCCTGAATCTTGCCCCAAACACTTAATAGCTGGGTCATCCCCTGTGCCCTAATTCTGACTCTGTCAATCTGGTTCCTCATTCATAAAATGGGGATAACAATAGCACTGACCTCACAGACTGGTTGTTGTGAGGATCACATAAGATTAACACACAAAGGCTTTGCAAACCTTAAAGTACAATATAAATTCAGCTATATTATTAGAGACGGCAACTAGGTGGCATAGTGGATAGAGTGACAGGCCTGGAGGCAGGCCTGAGTTCAAATCTTGCCTCATACACTTACTAGCTGTGTGACCCTGGGCAGGTCACTTAACCCTGTTGGCCTCTGTTTCTTCATCTGAAAAATGAGCTGGAGAAGGAAAAGGCAAATTACTCCAGTATCTTTGCCAAGAAAACCCCAAATGGGGTCACAAAGAATTAGACATAACTGGAATGACTGAACAATGACAACAACATTATCAAATCACACCTCTACCAGTATTGCCAAGACATAATAATACAGTCTATTTTCCAAGAATGACTGCCAAATATCATAATTCCAAACTCTTTTACGGACTGGTATTCAATAATAGCTCATAGAATAAGAGCTTGCATTTCTATAACGCTTTACAGCTTGTAAAGTACTTTCCTCACAAGAGAGCTTTGAGGTAGTATAACTATTATCTCCATTTATCAGATGAGGAAACTCAGAAAAGATTAACCCCTGTCTACAGGGTTAACAAACCCAATATGCAATGGCGTTTGGGCTTCTGACTCCGTCTAGTACATTCTTAGCTAGAACGTAATAGCTCTTACACATAGACACACACGCACACATTGTACATATACTTATTGTGTGTGTGTGTGTGTGTGTCTGTTTATGTCACTATCCCTTCCAAATATATCCATTTCTTGTACCGAAGATGGGAAAAAAAACCAACAACAATGTATCCCAAAGCAATCAACACATACACTCTACTTGAGAACATACACAATACTACATACTTTGTTTACATTAGTATAGTCACTGTGTACATTGTTTCCTTAGTTCTGCCTACTGGACCCTGCATTAGTTCATATATGTCTTATCATCTTGTTATGAATTCCTCTTATTTATCATTTCTTATAGCAGACTGTGAACTAGATCCTGAACTCAAGAATTAAATGATAATGACCTGGAGGCCAACAGATGACTTTGAACTAGGGGATATGACAAATGGAGTGAACCTGAAAGGAGAGGTTTCTAAGCATAAGCATGCCCACTGTGAACTAGCAAATATGGTCTTTTCTATGGCAGGCCTAATGTAGGGCAGTCTACTAATTCAAGTTTGAGGGTTAAAATGCAATAGAAAGATTAGGGGGGAAGGAAAAAAACCTATATGTTCCCAAATGTTTATAGCAGCTCTCTTTGTGGTGGCAAAGAACTGGAAATTACGGAGATGTCCATCATTTGGGGAATGGCTGAACAAATTGTGGTATATGATTGTCTTGGAATACTACTGTGCTATAAGAAATGATGAGTTCAATGATTTTAGAAAAAACATGAAAAGATCTGCACGAAATAATGAAAAGCAAAATGAGCAGAATCAAAACAACATTGTATATGGTAACAGCAATATTGTTCTAAGAACAACTTTGAGCAAATAAGTTATTTTGTCTATTATAAATACCCAAATTAACTATAAAGGACATACGAAGAGAGATGTTATCTGCATCCAGAGAAAGAACTGATAAATAGAAGTATATATAGAATAATTTTACATATGTATTATATATGTGTATATATATATATATATATGTATATATTTGTGTCTGATGGTAGGCATCTCTAGGGTGGACAGAGGAAGGAAAAAAAAGAATTTTACATGATAATTTTGTTGCATATTTGAAAGGAATTTGCAAGTTATGCATAGTAGATTTGCAATTTCATGTATCTTTTTATTGTACTATGTTATGGAAATGCTTATTTTATTCCATAAATCAAAAATAAAACTTAAAAATGCAACAAGAATTCTTTGTGACTGACATAATATAATTAAAATCAACCATACTACTAATAATAGATTTAAAAATCAATTTAAAGGGATACTACGTTAAAGTCAAATACTGTTCGCCTCCTTCTTTAGAAACAATATAGCAGACAGTTAGCTAGGTGAGGAAGATACTCCCTGGAGAACAGCAAGAGCTCAGATGAAGCTTCTGACACCAACTCTCAGCTGACCCTTTTATACCTCTAGTGGCAAAACAAAGATTCTCCTTTAAAACAAATAAAGAAAAACTTGCCCAATACCTGCCTAGAGAGCTACCACTTCTCAGGTAAAGAACAGAGTGAGACTTCTTAAAAAGGGAGAGGAGGCTGAGTCAAAGGAGGAAGAAACTCCAGCCCAACCATAGCAAGAGTGGGATTATGACCACCTCCAACAATATGGCAGGGGTATCATCCCTTCCACAGTAATAGCCCTAATACCCCACCTAGGTACACATCACTGACACAATCTGCATATGTCTATGTCTCTGAATGGTTAAAGACTATTTAAAAGTAGCAATGAGAAGCATGGATGTGCGTATGCAGGGGATTGCTGGAGTCAGCTTGTAGTAACCAGGAGAACCAGCTGTTAAATTTTCAGTGTGAACATTTACACTGCAGAAGTAGGTAAATTCTATAAATGAAGACTTGATTTATTGTTTTGTGGATTGTTTAGACTTAAGAAAGTGATAAAGAAATGTTAATAACAGAGTAAATGTAAAAGTGTGTTGTGCATAAAAGTGCGTTGTTGCTAAATATTGACCACTCCCTCCTTTGTCTGGTCCTTTTTCTACAGATCGTAAAACACAAGAATGCAATACTAGAGAGGGGGCCAAGAATGCAGTGGTTTCTAGGGAAATCTAAATTTCCATTGAGTATCTGAAGATAGAAAGACTGTAAAATGAAGAGATTTGGGTTGAAGGGAAAGTCATTAAAAGTAGAACAAGGATTGAGGAGGGCAAAAAATGATATGGATGGAGTATATGAGGGCTGAAGTGGATAGAAATGAGAACACAAGGAAAGTTAATAGAAGAAAGGAACTCTCACTTCAGCAGTAACTAAAATAGAGGGATAAAGGAAGATGCAACAAATGATGGTTAGTGATTGGGTACATGGAAGGATAGATTGATCTCATACTTGGAAGAAGCTCAATAGCATCATCTCAAGATGGCAGTGGATGAGGCTTACCCAGAAAACACTCTGAACAGTAGATCTCTGCTGGGTGTGAGTTCTCTTTCCTGAAGACGCCTGAATGCCCTCGACCTCCTCTACTAGGTGTCGTCATTTGAATGTACTCTTTGCTAATCAAGGCAAACTATCCCAGGACATTGTGCTAAAAACTGGGCATGATTTAAGACCCAACTTAAGAAAGATTCAGATTTCCATGAGTAACAATGCAGGGAAGGCTAAATATAATAAGGCCTATTTTTGATGATGAAGGGATAACTGTTTACAGAAAACAGAATCCTTTGATTATCAAAAATTTTACAGTTTTTTACTTCCCTGGCCCCCACCCAGGACTTAGTCCAATTGCATTCAAGCAAAAGGACTCATAGGACATCCACCTGCAGTCTGTTTGATCATGAGTCTTTCTCAGAGGTGGTCTCATGGGAGAAATCTTTCCTTGGGTTTTTGTCATTTCTGTGAATAAGACTTAGAAGGATATTTTCTCCTCAGCAACAGATTTTTTTTTCATTAAATGCATGATAATTTTCTCAACTTTCTAGGTTTTAACCTCAATTTGGGGATACTGACAAGAATTTATAGATAGGAAGAATAAAATTAAGCAAAAATTCAACTTCAGGACCAAGAGAGCTCCTTTGTTTCTGATAAAAAATAAAGGCATTATTGGGGGTGGGGTATCATTGAATTAGGCAAGCTCTAGTGAGATTGCTTAACTCTAGTGAGTTAATGCCTCTAGTGAGATAAATTTAAAGAGCATTCCCCTGGAAATCCATGTCAGCATGCATTCCCAAAGTAGCCTTTTATTTCATGACCAATTCCCTCTGTTTTTGTTTTTTCAAATGGGATTTCACTTAAAGCCTCCCAACCTGTGGCTATCCAAGAGCAATTTCTATTAGGTTCATTACCAAATAGACTAAATGCTGCCCTGATTGCTAATTTATATCCTGTAAAATAGAGTTTTGCCAGGACTCCAAGGGTTCCAGATTAGCCTCAGTCTAGCAAGAAACAAACAAGGAAAAAAGTAGAGGTTGAAGCAATGGATTGTATAAGGAGTTTCTTTCCATTTTGTCTTTCCCTCTGAAAAGGGTGATACCTTTCTGGGAACTTTTGTTTATTTCTCATCCCAAACGCTGAAGATGAATTTTCTCATTTGTGATAACATCCTATCATATCACAACAATATGTTAAAATATTTTCATATGGTACAGCATCTTTGAACCGAGAAGCCCCCAAATACTTCAAATATATCATCTCAATTATCTCAATACTCTTCAGGATAGTAGTTAGCTTAGAGGGAAGTAGTATTTGCATTTTAAAGGGAAGGAGTCAGAGGCAAATGGCCAAAGCTAAATTTTGTTTGTATGCTAATTCCTAGGCCAAGACCCTTTCAACTATACCATACTGACTTCCCCAGGGGGAAATAAAAGCTATCTAGGCCCTACAGATATAGTACAAACTCATTAGTATAATTTTCACCACTAGAAACTATCCCCAGGAACCATTCTGAATCTGAGTTATTCTTTGTAATGACTGGAATTCACCACTAGGTTCATGCAATCTTTGCTGCCCTGAATCAGTTGTTATTATTTGTCCTTCATTTTTGAATAGGACCAATAACATCTCAGGGTGGTGTGTCGACTTGCATTTTAGTTGGATTTATCAGCTATGATTCTTGAATATCTGAACAAGGATAGATAAACCCAGTTGCCAATACAAAAGCCAGGAAAATCCACATTCCTTAGCCTGTCATGCAAGGCTCTCTACAATTTAATACTAATATACCTGGTTAACTTTGTTTCTACCCTCTCTCCCCTGTGCAAACCTTTTTCTCCATCCAAACTCATTGCCCAAAGATATTATCATGTCAGTATAGTTCTAAACCTTTTCTCATTCCAGCCTTTGTACCTGAAACGCCCTCCTATTTGCTTATCCCAGTCCCAGTCTTTCTTTAACATCTTGCTGAATTCTTATCTTATCTCTGAAGACCTCCTTGGCTCATACAAACTCCTATATCACTTACTATCACTACAAAGTGGGCTCTTCAAAGTGGGCACTAAGAGACATTGGCTTACTCCAAGGACTCCAGAAGGCAGGAATATGTGAAGACTGGTTACATCCTACCAACTTTTCCTCTTCTAAGACAGAAGTTATCCCTTCCAGGCTGCTATAAATTAACTGCTACCCTAGGCACAGAAAGCAATAACTCTATAGGTGACATTGGGAAAAACTGACTCTTCCCTGCAATAAATTCACCTTTCCTACCTGACAGGTCTGCTCATGTACACATCAGTACCCCTCAGCAATCCAAGGTGATGATAAGTGAACTATATCTCCCCCTTTTTACTTTTGTATGGGAAATTCATGAATAAGTTATGAGATTGATTATCTCATTATCTTTCCCAAAAATCCTTCCTCCTTTCCAAATTGTTATTACTGTTAAGGAACTCACCATCCTTCCAGTCACCCAAGTACACAACTTTAATATCCTCTTCTATTCCTTACTTTCCCTCATCCCACCTATCCAATCAATTGTCAAATCTTATTGCTTTTATCTCTACATCACTTGCATCTGTCCCCTTCATGATACTTACATAGCCACCACACTAATTTGGACCATTACAATAGTCTCTTAATTGGCCTCCTTACCTCAAGCTCTCCCCTCTTCCAATCCATCCTTCACATAGTTGCCAAAGTGTTTTTCCCTGCAAAGTACAAATCTGACCATGTCACTCCTTTACTCAATAAACTCTAATGGCTCCCTATTAACTCTAGTATCAATTATTATTTCATCTTGATCTCATCCTTTAAAGTTTCTAGTTTTGATTGTTTTATATGTATAATTATCAGTAAATGGTACATGTATATAATTTGGAAATGAACAAATGTAACTATATACTAATTTTTTTAATTGATAAGGGTGCGTGATCAAAAAAAAGTTTGGAGGCCACTGGTTTATACCACTCATTTAGCATTTAACATATAATTCCTTGTGTTGTTGTTTATCATTTTATGTATATTGCATGCCTCTCCAGCTAGATTATAAGCTCCTGAAAGACAATGGCCATCCTCTTTGTACAAGAGGAATAGTGGAAATAAACAAAAAAAGTCATATTGGGGACTAAGAATCAATGCAAATGATAATTTAAGAGAAATAAAGAATAATTGTTTGAATTAATGCAAGTAGAAATAGAAAAAACAATATACACCATGAGTACTATGTGTGAGAAGTGAAAAGAAACAAAACATTGTATAATTTTAATGTATAATCTTGGTGGAGAAAAAAGATCAGAAAGGGTACAACCCTCTTTTCATTGAAGGGTTATGGTATAGAAATATCCAATGATTTATCAAGCTAGGAATCATTGGATATTTCCATAACAGGTAGAAGAATGTTGTGTAAACTGTCAGGTTTGATTACTATGTGCACAAGGAAAAGGGAGGTTGTAGAGGGGAGGATTGTATCTGGAAATGACTGTGATAAAATACAAAGAGAGAGAGAGAGAGAAAGAGACAGAGACAGAAACAGACATAGAGAGACAGAGAGAGACAGAGAGAAGTAAAGTAAGGAAGGAAGGAAAGAAGAAAGAAAGAAAGACAGAAAGAAAGAAAAGAAGAAAGGAAGGAAGAAAGAAAGAAAGAAAGAAAGAAAGAAAGAAAGAAAGAAAGAAAG
>NW_020954723.1:19143549-19148403 GCF_900497805.2 Vombatus ursinus
AGAAAGAAAGAAAGAAAGAAAGAAAGAAAGAAAGAAAGAAAGAAAGAGTAAGCAAGGAAAGAAGAAGGAAAGAAGGAAGGAAGGAAGGAAGCAAATGAAAAGTACATGGGGCTCCATTCTCTCTTCTGAGATTACCTTCCATCTACTCTTCATATATCTTATATATACTTAATTATTTACCTGTATTGTTCTTCATTGAATGTATGCTCCTTAAGGTCAGAGACTATTTTTTTCCTTTTCTTATTATCCTGAGAGCTAAGCACAGTACATAGAATATAGTAAGCCCTTAATAAATGCATGTTGATGACTAATGTGGAATTATGTTTTACATGATTGCACATGTATAATCTATATCAGATTGCTTGCTGTCTTGGGAAGGGTTAGGAGAGAGGGGAGGGAGAGAAGGAGGGAGAAAAATCTGGAACTCAAAATCTTATAAAAAATGAAGGTTGAAAATTTTCACATTATTGAAAAAAATAAAATACTATTTACATTTTTTAAAATGCATGTTGAGTGACTGAATGACTGTTTAGTCCTCTCCTCTCAGGAAATTTTTTTTACTATTTATTTCTCATTCTCAGGTCCAGAGAAGAATGTTTCTCAATTATAATAACATTTTATATTAAGTGAGTATAGGGACTTTCTCTTTTATATTTTCAGCATCTAGCACAGTGCCTGGACCAAAGCAAGCCATCATAAATTCTGTGGCAGTGGAGGTTGTTGTTCATGGTGATGGCAACTCTTGCTGGTAGTTAAAGCAATGATGTCATGGTAATGGCAAAACTGGCAGTAGTGATGGTGATTGTCATCACGGTATTGATGGTGAAAATTAATTATTCCAAGACCTTAAACAAAGTTTGGGGGGAGGGGAGCCAAGCCAGGGGGATGAAAGAGCATAAGAACGCTCCTTCCTTCTGAGGCGGATTTTCAGCTTCATTCATGCACATAGAAAGAGGCAGAAGAGAAAAGACAAAACCAAATACCAGATGTGTCTTTTTCCAGAGCAAAGTCACACAGCTCAGGGGCTATAACTCTTGGCTCAAGCATGCTGCTTGCAACACTTGGATATCATGCTGATATTGTGCCCTATCTCCACAGGCTATGTGCTAAGTGTACTGAAATGAGACAGAAGTGGACAGAGTGACAAAGCAAACCCAGTAGGCATAAGGGGAGGAAGCATTCAAGCATTCTTCGGAAATGATGCATTTTGATGTAGTGTGTTGCAAAACAATCCTTAGAACAATTTAAAAAATATATAGAAGCTAGTCCCATGAGAAGTTAGTGAGTTCAAACTGTGTCTATGAAAATTATGAACCAGGAGTTTTTTGGTGTTGTAGATGATTTGTTTGGAGGGGAAGACACAAGTATTTTCATGTAAGGGTAGGGGCTAATAATGAAAAGAGAAAGCAGTCATTCATGTGAATAGCCACTAGATGGTGATGAAGTACATATTTAACCCATGGTCAAAGTTGCTTTACCTTTCTTTGCTTGGTAAGGCAAAAAGCTTTGTTTAATCTATAGTTTAAGATTCAAATCCCTGACAAATGCAAATGATCCTGGGAGAGGATAGTTTTAAGTTGTTAGCAGTAATTTACACTTTAGTGTAAATGTGTTTTAGAACTCTCTGAGGAAGTTTTGAAACTTGAGCATATTATCGTAATGTAATAAGTGAGCAGTGGATTTGGAGTCAGATGAAATTAATTTGAAATCCTGCTATTTGTTACCTATGTGACCTTGTCAAAGACTTAACAAGAAATTCTGCCATGGGGCAAATTCACTTAGGGTAGGGAAGGGTGGGGAAAAAATGGGCCAGGCCCAAGGGCATGCAATTGTGCCCTGGATTGGGGCAGGGCATTGGAGGATTGAGATGATGGATAACTATAAGGTGTAGGGTAGTCCTGGATGTGAACAATTTAGATATCAGCACCCTGGGAAAGACCCTTCATTGTCCAGCTCTTAATAACTCACTTGGACCTTAGGCAAGTCATCAAACTTCTATGGGCCTATTTACTCTCTGTAAAATAAGGGGTTGGTCTTTATGTTTCTTTCCAGCTCTAAAGTTCTTTGATTTCAACAGGGGAGGGGTTACCACCACCAAAGAGTACTTCAGAATTGGGAAACTAAGGGAGCCAAAAGAAAACTTCATTTACTTTGTACTTATGCTAGTACTATTCATTATATACAATCCTAGCTGTGTCCCCTCTACTAGCCTTTGGAGAGTAATCTCCCTTTTAATTCCACGTTCACCCTCTTTATTTCTTCATATATTCACACAGTGTCAGAATCCATACTAGGTCTGATCTTATCAACATTTCCAGTTTTTGTTTTTACTTTTTCTTCTGCGTCTACTAAATACGTTGCTCATACCCAATTTTTAAAAAGCAATCTTTTCCCATCATGTTATATTCACTCGAGTTCAAGCTGATGCCCTTCTTTCCATATAGCTAAATTCACAAGCAATATTTCATCTTTCTGAAAAATGAAGATTCCAGGATTTATGGAAATTGACATTCTCTAGTTGACCCCGAATAATATGACCAGATTCCTAGATTTTGAATGGACCTAGACACTCATAAATGAAAGTTGTAGAATATTAAAAAAAAAAGGTCCTGATTCTGCATTCCATTTTAGTTCTTTTTTTCCCCCAAAGGAAGCAGAGCTCTGTCTCTCTCTGTCTTTGTCTTTCTGTCTCTCTGTCTTTCTCACTAGAAGGCACAGATTCCTTGACTCCTGCTGACATGCACAGGCAGCAATTGCATGAACTCACTGAAATTGCTGCAGTACAATCCGTCTGGTGTTTTCACTGTGGACAGCATATCAATCAAACATATGAACTTTTCAGTGATCCAAATCGATTGAGAAGACACATGACATAATCTCACAGTGTTTTGGTCTAGTTATTTCCATCATAGATATCCGATCACTTGCCTTGGCTGCTCCCTGAACTCTATGCCAGTTTTATCTTCTGGGATTTAACCTTGGCTTTCCCGCTAGCTCTGAAACATTGAACAAGGTACTTCCCTACTTTGGGTTTTAGCTTCCTTCTTTGTGAAATGATACAGTTGGATTAGGTACTCTCCAAGGTCCCTTTCAGCTAGATTGCCAGGTCTCTCAAGTTTGAGGCTGAAGATACTGCTGTTGTTGTTTTCCCAATATACCATATGTTGTTTATTTCAGTTCCTTTTTGACTGCATATGTATTTGTCCTGCCTAACTCATAGGATGCAAATTCCTCAGACTTAGAGTGTTATGTATAATATAGAGATTGTCAAATTTAGAGTCAATGTGCATGGATTCAAACTCCTCTTCTTTCATTTACTACTCATGCATGATCTTTTTGTTGTTTTTCAGTTGCATCTAATTCTTTTTTTAAAAGTTTTAATTTTTTTTAATTTATGAAATAAAACAAGCATTTCTATAACATAGTAGAAAAAATATGTGTTCAACTCTAAGATTCCATTTGCTTGACAAAGATACCATAGTGGTTTGCCATTTCCTTCTCCAGCTCATTTTACAGATGAGGAAACTGAGGCAAACAGAATTAAGTGACTTGCCCAGGGTCATATAGCTAGTAAGTGTCTGAGGCCAGAATTGACTGAGTTTTGATAATTCCAGGGGCAGCCGGGCTGGCATTCTATCCACTGCTCCACCTAATTACCCCTGGAATTATCAAAACTCAGTCTTTAGCTTGCAATAACTTAGCATATGATCTTAGGCATGTTTCTGGGTCTCATCTGTAAAATGACAGGCTTGAATTAAATGCTTTCTCATGCCCATCCAATTCTATGTAAAAATCACTTAGATTTGGAGTCAGAGAAATAGAGTTTGAATCCTCATTCTGTTACTCACTTCCTCTGTGACCTTGGGCAAATTACTTCTCTCGGGTCCAGTTTTTTCATCTGTCTAGATGGTCTGAAAGATTCTTTCTAGCTCCATGCCCTATGATACTAGATATGGACACATATCTAACAATACAGCTAGGTATGTGATTATTAAAAAAAATATATCTCTAGAGTCATTAAATCTCTTGCACTTGAGCTGCTCAAAGTATTATCGCTTCTGAAGGGGTGTGAAGTGGTCCTGGATTATATGCATGCAAACTATAACTTTCTCTGGGACTAAATTATGTCTTAAGAGTGCAAAGCAGGGAATGAATTCTCCTTGCTTTAGGTTCTTGACTGATCAATACCTGTTGCTTTCTCTAAGTAGCTCAGAAATCCTGTAAAAGACGCTCTCCAGGAGGACAGGGATTTAATATGATTTGGAAAAAAGAAAACTACAGAAAAATGCTTATAAGAAAAGAGGAAAAATAAAACTGATCCGCCAACAGGAGTAGAATCATTTAAAGCAGAATCAAACCACAGAATATCTTTTGCTAAAATCAAACAAGCCAATAAGCTTTTATTTATTAAACATTTAATAGAAGCCAGGCACCATGCTAAACTCAAAGCAAAGTCAAACAGTCCCTCCCCTCACAAAATTTACAATAGTGTAAGATTATAATGGAATACTATTTTGCTATAATAAATGATGAACGAGATGATTTCAGGAAACCTGTAAAAACTTACATGAACTGATGCAGTGTGAAGTGAGCAGAACTAGGAGAACCTTGTACACAGTGACAGCAATATTGTACAATAATCAACTGTGTATGACTTGGCTATTCTCAGCAATACAGTGATCTAAGACAATCCCAAGGAACTCATGATGAAAAATCCTATTTGCCTACAGGGGAAAAAACTGATGTTATCTGAATACAGACAGAAGTATACTATTTTTCCTCTTTCTTTCTTTCTCTTCCTTTCTTTTTTCTTTCTTTCTTTCTTTCTTTCTTTCTTTCTTTCTTTCTTTCTTT
>NW_020954723.1:19148413-19171186 GCF_900497805.2 Vombatus ursinus
TCTTTCTTTCTTTCTTTCTTTCTTTCTTTCTTTCTTTCTTTCTTTCTCTCTCCCTCTCTCTCTCACTCTCTCTCTTTTTCTTTCTTTCTTTCTTTCTTCCTTTCAGTTTTCTTCTACAAAATGACTAATATGGAAATGTTTCACATGATTCACATGTATAATCTATATTTCCTTACCATCTCAGGGAGGAGGGAGAGACAGAATTTGGAACTCGTAGCTTAAAAAAAAGCAAATGGTAAAAATTGTTTTTACATGTAATTGGAGGAAAAATAAAATATTATTTAAAAAAAAGAAACTTACAATCAAATGGGGGGATGACATGCAAACAACTATGTACAATCAAGATATATGCAGGATAAATTAGATGGGGGAAGGCACTAGCATAAAGGGGTACCAGAAAGGGTTTCTTGTTGAATGTAGGATTTTAGTTAAGACTTGAAAGAAGCTGGAGGCGGGGCCTAGGAAGGTAAGCATTCCAGGTATGGGTGACAGACAATGAAATTGCACAGATTAGGGGAGATGGAGTGTTCTTCTTTGAGAAACACGAGAAAAATTTTTTTTAAAAAGTCATATTCCAATCCCTTCCACAATTTGATCCTTTTAATAATCATTTTAGATACCTAGAAAATGAATGATAGGCTTTGAATTAAAGTAAAATGAAAAGATTCAAAAGAGCAATGAAGGTCTCCACAAGAAAGTAAAAGTCTGGCTCCAAAAGCAAAGCAAATGGCAATGAGAATAATTGTCAACTCAGAGAATTGCTTGTTAAAAGCTCTAATGATAACGTCAGTTTTCCTTTGAAATCTAATCCAAGAACCAACCAAAAGAAAAGCTAAAGAAGACAAATGGAAGCCATAATGACTTAAGAGAAATTTAAATAAGATTTTAATCAGTTTATCTCTTGGACCAGAGTTGGTGGTACATTGTTGAGCATTCTCATCCTGTATCTGCTATCTATATATAGTCACTAATTGTGAAATTCTCCAGTTCCTCAATACCGTGAATCCAGACCAGCTGCTGGGTACAGCAGTTTTTTAACAAAGACTTTTTTTTTTTTTTTTAATGGGGAAGGAGGGAGATGGGGCAAACCCTCAACTCCACTCAAACTTTCTAATCTGGACCAAACCACTATTTGAAGTTCAAGACTTTGACTTAACTTTTCCTCTTCAATTTCTTTATAGGCATACCTTGGAAATACTGAGGGTTCAGTTCCAGATCATTACAATAAATAAAATATCACAATAAAGCAAGTCACGTGTATTTCTTGGTTTTCCAATACATATAAAAGCTATATTTATACTACACTGCAGTCTATTAAGTGTGCTATAACACTGTCTAAAAAAATGTATGAATCTTAATTTAAAAAATATTTTATTGCTAAAAAAGGTACTAACTACCATCTGAGTCTTTGATTCATAATCTTTTTGCTGGTGGAAGGTCTTGCCTTGATTTTGATGACTGCTGACTTATCAGGGTGGTGGTTGCTGAAGGTTAGGGTGGCTGTGGCAATTTCTTAAAAATATGACAATAATGAAATTTACCATATCTATTGAGTCTTCTTTTCATGAAAGATTTCTCTATAGCATGTGACAATCCTTGATAGCATTTTGCACACAGTATAACGTCTTTCAAAATTGGAATCAACCCTGTCAAACACTGCCACTACTTTATCAACTAAGTTTATGTAATATTCTTCAATATTGTTGTATTTAAGGGAATAAGGAGGCCCAAGGAGAGGGAGAGAGACAGGGAAATGACTGGTCAGTGGAGCGGTCAGAATATTCACAACATTTATCGATTAAGTGCACCATCTTATATGGATGTATTTTGTGGCACCCCAAAACAATTACAACAGTAACATCAAAGATCACTGATCACATTATGGATATAATAATATGAAAACATGATAATTTCTAAAATGTGACACAGAGACATGATGTGAGCACACGCCATTGGAAAAATGGCACTGGTAGGCTTGCTCAAGGCAAGGTTGCTACAAACCTTATATGTGCAAAAAACAAAAACCAAACCCCCCTCCCCACAACATCTGTGAAGCACAATAAAGTGAAGAGCATTAAAGTCAGGTATGCCTGTACCACACTGAAGGTACTAGCTAAATGCCAGTTAACAGAGTGCAATGACTTTGGTAATATAGGTAAGGCTCATCTTTGTCTGCCCTGACCTCTCTTGTCCAAGGCTCTCAAGGGCCCATAATGAAGAGGCAAGGCAACTAGGGTTCATGGGAGAAGAATTTAAATGTCAGAATCTTGTAGGATGTATGTTTGGGTGTAGACATAATCACAGGAAACACGCATTCAGGAAAAAGACACAAGTAAACTGATGGGAAGCCCCAGTGCAAAGGGGAATCCTGGGGGTGTTCCTGACTCACCATAAGCAGAGATGAACTAGACCAATCTGTGGTTATGGGGCATTGTCTCCTGACCAGGAGATACTAGATGTGTAGTCTGACCTGAGTGCGTTCAAGCTCTAGAGATTGTGGAGAAGTGAGAAGAGGCAAATGCAGCTCACAGGGGTTATAGTAGCCATCCACAGAGAGCATGCTCAGAGGAGAAGCAGAAATGGTTTACTCTTTTCCCCCCTTATATATCCAAGTGCAAGAGGAATAGTTTCTTCATACTTGTTATGTTTTTCTACCTTAAAGTATAAGAGATTTTGCCAGTGTGTTTAGGGTAGAAAGAGGGGAGATGTGGGTGAGTGTTGCCCTTATTTAAATTTACTTGTTTATATATTAATTAAGTGATTTAACTGCTATCTTACGACTCTTCCACGGTCTCTGATTGGAGAATGGTTCACTGGTGAAGAGGGAGAGAAGGCTCTAACTCAGATTTGCATAATTTATGATCTCCAAATATATCTCACATTTAGAAAAGCGGAAAGGGGTTATAGAGCTAGATTTTCAAGGGAACTTAAGGGGAGGCATTATATTTCCAAAGAAGCAAATATATATTATAGGTGAATTAAGAGAAATAAAGTGTTCTGATCCAAGGTGATAATTTTGCTATGCCTCACCATATTCAGAACATATCCAGAGCATTTTGTTCATTATGTACAAAGATAGCTGACTATTATAATAATGTGGCTTGACATTATGTCATATGGTGAGCAGTTGATGTGAAAAAACATGGGGATCTTTAACCTGAAAAAGAAAAGCATTTGTGGGGAGATACACAATAGTGCCTTAGGATATTTGAAGTATAGGGTGCTGGACTTGGAGTCAGAAAGACCTGGGTTCAAGTTTTGCCTCAGTCGCCAGCTTTATGACCCTAAGCAAGTAATTTACCTTCTCTGGGCCTCAGTTTTCCTATTTATAAAATGATAGAGTTGGACTAAATGACTTTTAGTATTCTTCCCTGTCAGTGTGTGCTGGAGCCAGTTCAAACCAGTTTGAGAAAGCCTATCATTCGATTTCCAGTGTGAGCATTTATTCCTTGGAAATTGGTAAATACCACAAATAAAGACTCCTAGTTTTGTTGATTATCTAGATTTAAGAAAGTGATGGGAAATATTAATAATGCAGATTAAACTTGAAGTGTATCCTGTGTACTTTCCCCCCCCACGTGTGAGTCAATTGCTAAATGTTTACCAGCACACTCTGCTTCCAGCTCTAGTTCTCTGATTCTATAATCCAATGGACTGCAACTGCTCAATGTAGCTCCAGGCATCAGAATTTAGAGCAACAGGGAGAAGACAAAAGGAGACACATTTATAATTAATATGTAAAACTTTCTAATAATTAGCACTCTCCCAAATGGAATGTGCTGCCTAGAGAGATGGTAAGCCCCCTGTTGCTGAAACTATTCAAGCAGAGACTGGCTGACTATCTCTTGGGGAATTCCTGCACTGAATGTGATGTTAGGATAGATGACCTACAAGGTATTTTCCTAAAGGAGGTAGCAGAATCTCCAAATGATCAATATCTCTAGCAATTTCAATGGGCATGAATGGTGACATCTAGTTGGTGTGATGAACAGAGTGTAGAGATGGAGTCAGGAAGACCTAAGTTTGAATCCTACCTCAGAAGCTTACTAACTCTGTGACCTTGGTTAAGTCATTTAGCCTCTTTAAGCCTCAGTTTCCTCATCTATAAAATGGGGATAATTAAAGCACCTACCTCATAGGGTTATTGCAGTGATCAAATGAGTTAAAATGGTAAGTGATTTATACATTTTAAGGAGCCATATAAATGCTATTATTGCTAATATTATTGAAACCAAAATATGTTGTAATGCTACTGAATTATACATATTTAGACTGTAAAAATATTTAGAATATTGAATATTGAATATGGAAGACTTGTCTGTGTAACTTCAGTGGGTAGAACTATAGCCATTTATAGTGATTCATAATTTCCCAGTATCAGCAATCATATCTTCTCTTTATTAACAAATGAATTCATATCATTGAAGTAGCATAGTAATTTGTGGGAATGGAAAAGATATTCAAGGGCCAATATATACAGTGATTAATAATAATAACAATGACAATGAGTTAGCCTTTATATAGCTCTTTAAATTCTACAAAGCACATTATAAGTATTATCTCATTTTACCCTCACAACAACTCTCAGAGGGGCTGCTATTATTATCCACATTTTACAGATGAGGTAAGTGAGGCAGGCAGAGGTAAAATGATTCAGCCAGGGTCACACAGCTAGTAGGTATGTGAAGCTAGATTTGAACTCAGGTCTTTCTGGCTTTCTGGCTTCAGTGCTCAGTATCAGAGTCAGTGGAAAAACAGATGTCTGAAGAAAGATAAGAGACAAGACAGGGAAAGGAGAGGAGAGGAGAGGAGAGGAGAGGAAAGGAAAAGGAGACCAACTGGAAAAAGGCTCTTTGGTAGAATATCCTCAGTTATTCTCCAAAGTCAGGGACACTCAGGTAGGGGTTGAATTAGCTGGTCTCTGAAATCTCTTCGAATGTGATCTTAAGCAGCATTTAAAGTTCATTGGATAAATTTGGACCTGTAAGAGACCCCACAGGCCATTTAGTCCAACCCACTCATTTAACAGATGAGGAAACTAGGGCCCAAGGAGGCTGCCCATCATTGCACAGGAAGAAAGCATTAGAAGCAGGATTTGAACATAGCCCTTTGATTCTGGAGTCTGCTGTAACAGATTCTTAGACCTATAAAGAAAATGCAATCAACACAAGAAATAGACAAGGGATTAATTAGTAGGCTTGTTTATAATTCTGTAATTCTATGATCACAGAAATAAGAAGTGACCAATGGGAAATGATAAAGGAATCTCGAGGCTTGCCTAGAAATTCTGAGATGTTAGACAAGTCTTTGTGTTCATCTGCATCTACTTGTTTGCCTAGTATTTAGTAAGAGCTTAATAAATGCCAATTTATTGACTTTTTATTGATTGATAGAGGTTTCTCAAATAATGGGGTTGGGGTAAAGTCATAAAGTCGAAGACAGAATCAGAAAACAACTGCTACACACAACTGTCAGGGCTCCTGATTAAAAAAAAAATAGCAATTCTATTACTGCTTGTGTTCCAGTCCAAAGCTCTAGATCTAAGTTTCTTCCAGATCAATAGTATTGTGGAAATTGTCTTGGAATATCTGCATGGGAAAGAATGAGACATTTTACCCGACTTCTTTTACAACATCCCCTTGCTTCTTCTACCTTGAATAACTACAGTAATAGGCAACTCACTACTTCCTAAGGCAGCCCATTCCACTTATGAAGACCTCTAATTGTATATTGCTTGCTTATCTGGACATTTGTATGTAGATATTCAATTGAAGAAGCATGTATAAAGCACTTACCATATGCAAAGCAAGCACCGATCTAGGTACTAGGAACAACAAAGATGAAAATCAGTCCTTGGCTTCTAGGGGTTATATGCTTGGGTGGGTGGGGTCAGGACTGCAATATATAAACAGATAAGTAAATGCAAGATAAATTGAGGTGGTGCATTGCCCTCTGGAAGACTGACAACAGGGGCAAAGAGTACTGGACTGAGAGTCAGGAAAACAGGGTTCTCTATTAGTGACTCTGTCACTAATAATCTCTGTGACAAAACCTGCTGATTGTGTCCACTACAAACTTATGCTACATAATCTTAAATGGGCACTCACTGTGGCAAGGCAATCCTTTTATTACACCTCAGAAATACCACATCATCCCACTCACTACAGTAGCTTTTCCAAACCTTTTCATCCTTTCTTGGAAGTCTCCTAGTTCCCCCTTCCTCTTTCAGGTGAGAAACTTGCCTCTATTTCATTGAAGAAGTTGAGACCGTTTCCTAACAGTTCCCTCTTCTCCCCTCTGCCTCATCTCATATCACTCACATGCCTTTTGCAACTATATCCTCCTTCACCCCTGCTTCATATGAAAAGGAGGCCTTTTCTCCTTGCCAAGGCAAACTCCTTTATATGTACAAGTGATCTCGTTCCATCCTATCTTCTTCAAAAGATTGCCCCTCTATCTTTCCTTCTCTCATTTATCTTCATTCTCTCCATGTCTACTGGATGCTTTCTTATTGCCTTTGTTTCCTTTGATCAAATGTTTAAAAACCCCTCACTTGATCTCTCCATGCATATCTTGTCTCCTTTTTGCAGCTGAACTTGGTTAGGCCATCTATTAGAAATGCTTCCTTTTCCCCTCCTCTCACTCTTTTCTCAACTCTCTACAGTCTGGCTTCTAACTTCATCATTCAATTGAAACTGGTCCCTCCAAAGTTAACAATGATCTCTTTCACAAAATCTAATGACCTTTTTATCAGTCTTCAGCATTCTTCACCTCTATGCAGTCTCTGGCTCTATCAGCCTCTTCTCCTTGAGATTATCTTTTCTCTGAGTTTCCATAACATTCCTTTATCTTGGTTCTCCAATTACCTGTCTTATTACTCCTTCTCAGTGGTCTTCACTGGATCTTCATCTAGGTCATTCCCTTTAATGATGATTAATCTTCAAGGTTCTGATTTTGGCCCTCATCTATTCTCCCTCTATACTGTTTTACTTGGTCATCTCATTAGCTCACATGAATTCAAATATGATTTCTCTATTGATAATTCTCAGATTCATTTGTCCAGCCCTAACCACATTCCTGAATTCCAGTCTTACACTTCCAACTGCTTATTGGACATCTTGAACTGGATGTCTCATAAACATCTTAAACTCACCATGTCCAAAACTTAAGTCCCTATCTTCCCACAAAAAGACCTTCCTCTCTTTCCTAATTTCCCTATTACTATTAACAAAATAAATAAACATTTATTAAGTACCTGCTATGTCCCAGGCACTGTGCTAAGTGCTTTACAAATATTATCATCTCATTATATTCATCAAGGTCATTCCCTCTAATGATGACTAATTTCCAAGGCTCTGACCTTGGCCCTCATCTATTCCCCATTTGTAGCATTTCCTTTGGTCATCTCATCAGCTCCCAGGGATTCATATATAATCTCTTTATTGATGATTCACAAATTCATTTGTCCAACCCTAACCTCTCTCCTAAACTCCAGTCTTAAATTTCCAATTGCTTATTGGACATCTTGAATTAGATGACTCATAGATATCTTAAACTCACCATGACCAAAACTTTTAGTCATTATCTGCCCCCACCCAAAAAGAAGGCCCTCCTCTATTCCTAATTTCTCTATTACTATTTTTAAAACAAATAAGCATGTCCTATATTAGGCTGTTTGCCATCTCAGGGAGGGTGGAGGGGAGGGAAGAAGGAAGAGATAGAATTTGGAACTCAAACTTAAAATAAATTAAGAATTGTTTTTAACATGTAATTGGGGAAGAATAAAAAAAATAAAAGAAAGTATTGTTTAGGACCTGAAAATAAAATAAAATTGAATTTAAAAATAAAAAATAAAATAAACATTTATTAAGCCCTTACTGTGTTCCAGGTACTGTGCTAAGTGCTTTATAAGTATTATCATCTCATTTAATATTCATAATAACCCTGGAAGGTAGGTGCTATTATTATCACCCCCATTTTACATATGAGAAAACTGAGGCAGGCACAAGTTAAGTGATGTGCCCTGGGTCACACAGCAATAACTTCCCTGTTACTGTTAAGGATATCACTATGTTTCCAGTCACCAAGGTTGTCAACTTGGTATCATCCTCAACTGTTCACTCTCTCTCATCCCTTATATCCAATCAGTAGTCAAAGTCTATTGATTTTACTTTCATAACCTCTCTTGTACATCTCCTTCTCCCTTTTGTCAGTCCCACTACTCTGGTGCAGGCAGGCCCTCATCTCCTCCTGCCTCAAGTCTCTCCCCTTTCCTGTCCATCTTCCACTCAGCCATCAAAGTGACTTTCCTCAAGGACACGTCTGATCCTGTCACACCACCACCCTCCACACTCAGTAAATTCCAGTGGCTCTGTACCATATCCAAAATCGAATGTAAAATCTTCTAACATTGAAAGCCCTTTAAAACTTGGCCCCTCTTATCCTCCTCCTCCCTTTGCATACTCCCTGAGGCCAGTTACACTCCATTTTCATTGGCTGTGCCCCATGCCTGGCATTCTCTTCCTCCCTCTTATTACTTCTTTCTGTTGAGCTGGTAGCACAGTGTTGAGAGCCCTGGGCCTATGGTCCAGAAGTTCCATTGTTTTCAGTAGTGTCCAACTCTTCATGACCCTATTTGGGATTTTCTTGGCAGAGATATTGGAGTGGTTTGCCATTTCCTTCTCCAGCTCATTTTACAGATAATGAAATTGAGGCAAACAAAGTTAAGTGACTTGCCCAGGGTCACAATGCTAGTAAGAGTTTGAACTGAGGAAGATGAGTCTTCCTGACTCCAGGCCCAGCACTAGATCCACTGAATTGCCTACCTGCCCAGAGTCAAGAAGATCTGAGTTCAAATCCATCCTTAGACCCTGTGTGACCCTGGGCAAGTCACTTAATCTCTGTTTGCCTCACTGTAAAATGAGGAAATTAAAAACACCTACCTCCTAGTTTTGTTTTGAGGTTGAAATGAGATAATATTTGTTTTAAAAAAAGTGATTAGCATAGTGCCTGGCATATAGTATACCTTCTATGAATATTTATTTCCTTCCCTTAGCTCCAATTTATCCTATACATATTGTTTATTCATTGTTGTTTTCATGTCATCTCCCCCGTTAGACTGTGAATTCCTTAAGGGCAAGGACTGTCTTTTGCCTTCCTCTGTATCCCCAGCGCTTAGCACAATGCTTGGCACATAGTAGACATTAAAGGTTTGTTGACTGACTATGAAAGTCACACAACCTCACCTATAAAATGAAGAGTTGAATTTCAACTCTAAATCTATGATCTCACAGGTCCTTGTGAGATAGCTAACTAGTTATATCAAACATTTATTAAGTACTTACTATATATGATAACACTGTACTATGCATAGGGGACTCAAATACAAGTAAGTAAGAGAATCTCTGCCCTCAAGAAACTTACGCTCTAATAGGAAAGATAACTTAGAACTTTGGTAACTAGAAAGGGAAAAACAACTTAGAACTTGGGCAACTAGAACAAGAAAATTGGTGCATATGGCAGGCCTTGGTTTAAAGATGATGCAAAGTGGTATGGAGACCAAGTTCTAGACAAGATAGGGAGAACTAATAACTAAAATTTCAGGTTAGGTAAATTGTCAAAACATAAATTGGAAGAAGATATTGTCTATGAGAAAATGAAGGAGAAGAAGGGATGAATGAAAACAGAAAGGAGAGAAAAACAAAATACAAACTGCTTAATGCTTACCAGAGCTTGGCATATAGTAGGTTTTTAATAAATGCTCATTGACCTGACTTTCTCATCACCATCCTGGATAGAGATTTCATAGTTAATTTAGCTGGAAGAGCTATCTGAGGCTGTTTAAACAGTGCAGGCTGATTAGATCTCCACCCAAACTGTGGCAGTTTATCTCCATTAGCACTGGAAATTACTTGGTGCAATTCAACTGTGCCTCTGCTCTCTGGAATATGCAAGAGTTAAAAACTGTGTGCAATTTCTCCAGGGCAAAGCAGCCCCACTATAGGCATTTATTGCAACATCATAAATAGAATGTTTTCACTTCAGGTGGAAAAGTGTGAAAATTCGCCCGAAGAAAACATGACTAAAGCATAACTAACATATCTGAAACTATTTCTGTTTTATGAGAAGTTTCAGGGAGTCTGACAGTTATTAATGTCTTTTCCTCACCCAACTTTGCCAACAAAGTAGGATAAGCTACATGACAAAATGTCTCTCTTCCCTTGGTGAGAGTTACATCTGACCCTCTGAATATGGATTTAACTTTTTTTAAAAAAAACATTGGGAAACTGTAGAATTTAGGAAGTCCCCTGGGGACACCTGAGTAAGAAATTCAGGAGAGTCACTGCAGGGAACAATGAGAGATGAATTATCAAAGTGAGCCTGGGGAAGTAAGCAATGCTGGGAGAGATCTGATCAGAGATGTGATCCGGGCCAGGCCAGCCATTTATTTCTATTCTGCAGCTGAGGGCTGAAGGTGTCCCACAGACAGGAAACAGGAACTTTTTGGGCAGGCCAACAAGAGGCAGGATCTTTGAAAAAGGAAGAAACCCAAGTTTCTTCTGGCTGGCAGAGGAAAGTGATAAGATGCGGACAGACTCTGGAAAAAAGTAGCATTTATCATCAAATTCACACGGCGTTAGGGAAATAAACCTGCTATGCAAACTTTGAACAATAGCAAACAAGTCAGATCTTACAGAAAAGAAGAAACAACCTTGACAATGGCCTAGGGAATATCCTTCAGATGAATCAAACAGGATAGAGAGAACCAGGTTAGGGGAGAGAATCAGACTTCCAGGGGGGTGAGAGTTATGGAGATGAACAGGATGAGTAGGGAAGGCTGCTCTGTAGTTCTGACTTGTAACAAGCTGCTTCCTTCACGAGTACAAGAGCTTCACAGCTGATCTAACTTTTCTGGCTTTTTTTTTTACCCAACTCATCTTTAAATCTGTATTCACCTTTGCTCTCATACTTTACAGTGCAGTATGGTGCAGAGGACTTGGTTTTAGAAGATCTGGTTTCAATTCCCAGTTCTAACCCTGGGCAAGTCACTTAGTCTCCCTTAGCCTCATTTTCCTCATCTGAAAAATGGAATAGTACTTCTATTACTTAATTTGAATTTGAATCATTACTTAATGAATTAGTTATATTACTTATGTCGCAGTTTAAAGAAAGCACTTCATTAAACTTTAAAGGACTATACAAAAGTGATTTACTCAGCTTTCACTCCTTGACTGTCTCTGCTGATTCCATTTGATACCATGACATTATCTCTCTATCATTTCTGATTTTATGTGACCACTTATTTTGACCTATATTTTTCATGCCTGATCGGATTCGGATACCCAGATCTGTTCTGGTAGGATAAGCAACTATTGTGGAACTCAGACATTAACCTCTTCTGGTTGTCACTGTTCAAAAAACAGCAGTCAGTTCAGAATGGCCTAAATCTTGGGATAAGAAGTGTGTGAGTGTGTGTGTGTGTGTGTGTGTGTGTGTGTGTGTGTGTGTGTGTAGATAAGACAGTGCCTTCCTCATCACAGGCATCAGCCACCAGGGCCCACAGAAATAGCTGTGAAGTACAGTAGAATCTGGGACTACATGAGGTGTCCACATCTCCATGAAGAGATGGATGCTGGGAGATAGTGAGACTTCTACCAGACCTGGTACCAATATAAACACAATTTACTCTAAATGTGTTCAGTATCTTTGCTTAACATCCAGACCAATGTAGAAATCTGCTCTCAGCAAAGATCTTCCATTTTTAAACTTCTTTAACCGTATACAATCCCTTTTATGTGTTTGTAGCTTTTCCCCCTTAATTTCTTAATGAAATTAATCCTTTTAGATCTCTAAGCCACCTGCAAGTGAATCGTATTAAGGGAATAGATGTTGCCACATGTAGATCAGTATAGATAGATAGAAGAAGCCCTCATGGCCATAAAATTGCAGATTTAAAACTAGAAGGGACCCTAGAGGTCTTCAACTGTGGGAGGTAGTGGAAAGAAAACTGGGCTTAGAGTCAGAGAACCTGGATTCAAATCCTACCTCCAATGCCTTCTTCATGTATGAATTAGCACAAGTCTCCCTTGGCACCCAGAATGAGCTAAGACTGGCTAGGAATTCTAAGAACCACAAAAAAGGTGAGTGTTTTTGTTTGCTTGGTTTTTAGTCAAATTGGGGGAAAAGAAGATCAAAGCAAGGGTAAGACTGCTGCTCAGGGTGGATGGGACAGTGATAATGGATAAAGAAGAGACAGTAATTTTTCTGTTTCTATTCTCTGCTGAGGAGGATAATCTTTGAACTGGAAAGATCAAAAATGTCATAAAAGACTAGAAATTTGAGCTGAATTCAATGACATGAAACTCAATAGGGATAAACGTAAAATATGGCATGGGTTCAAAAAATACACTTCACCAGTACAAGATGAGAGATAATTGGTTTGATTCTAATTAGTTTGAAAAAGATCTAGAGGTATTAGTGGATTACCTTCCATTAATATACTACGATGTGATATGGTAAGCCCCAAAAAGGAATGTGATCTTGGGCTGCATTAACAAAAATTTTGTATCAAAGATGATAACATAATGACAACAACATCTAGCATTTATATTGCATTTTAAGGTTGTTTAAGTGCTCATTCTTAGCATTTCTGTTGTACTTATAGCACTGTGCCATACTTTTATATTCATCCTTACACATTCCTACCTTTCACACACTCTACATGCCAGCCAAACTGACCTCATACAGCATATTCCATCTCTGCCCTTGCACAGACTGTCCCCCATACCTGGAATGCACTCCCTCCAAATCTTTGTCTCTTATACCAAGTTTCCTTCATGGTTCATTCCATCAAGTGCCACCTCTTACATTTGATTTTTTCTCATCTGGTACTTTTCACTTCTGAAACAAACTCTGTGTGTGTATAAAGTATATATATACACACACACACACACACATATGTATGTACATATGTATATATATACATATGTATGTACATATGTGTGTGTATGCACACATATGTGTATGTGTGTGTACTTTCTACATATAGACTATAATCTCTTTGAGAATCGTACCAATTGTTTTTTTTTTTTTGGTCTTAGTATCCCCTCCTGCCTAACACAGTGTCTGTACTATAGTAGGTATCTAATAAATGTTTTTTTAATAGACTGTTGATTTGTTGATCCTCATTTATTTGACCATGTTTTTGCATTGTCTTTATTTGCCTTTTAAAAATCTAATTTAGAAGGGGTAGCTGGGTGGCACAGTGGATAGAGCTCCAGTCTTGTAGTCAGGAGGACCTGAGTTCAAATATGGTCTCAGACACTTGGCACTTATCAGCTGTGTAAACCCAGCCAAGTCACATAACCCTGATTGCCTCACCAAAAAAATGCAGAAAAAAATCTAATTTAGGCAGTAAATTCCCTGGGTATCCATGCGTTGTTGGTTTCTTTTCTTTTGTTTCGTTTTATAATTTCCCTTTTCTTTCACATTGAAACTATGTCTTTGTGTCTTCAGAATTTCATTCTTGAGGACTTCTAATATGACTTCCTCTATAGAGTTTTAGTCCTCAACTGGGCCTCAATAACAGGTGGTCCTGCATGGGAGCTCCTCTTATTGCTTTCTCTACCTTTTGAAGAATTAAATTATAATTTAGGCAAACCAAGGAAATAGAAACCACTTTACTTCTGGCAGAGACCTCACAGATGTCCAGGTAAATAAAGTTACCCACCACCATTACATCTTGCTTCCATGTCAGGTTTATGATCTGTTTCTTCAACTCTCTTTATCTCTTTCTTCTTTTCGTCCAAGTGCTTTGTTGTATACTCTGACTGGCAATATCATTTCTGTTTTACTTCTTTGATCTTCACTCAACTCCTTCCCCCTTCAGCTTTCTGGATTTCATCACACATCAACAAATTTTCTTAATATAGAATGTTACTCCCCCATCGCTTTTACCTAACTATCACTTAAATACGGTTCATGCACAAGTCAAAATATCACCCCATGATGACTTGAGTTGAAACTTCAAAAATGAAGGATGAACAAGAATTTTTAAATTATGCATACCTTTCCAGAGCCATTGTCCAATCGTATCTCCAGTCCTCATTGAATGAATGAATGAATGAACAAATGAATGAAGCATTTATTTAGTACTTATTATGTACAAAGCACTGTTCTAACTGCAGGGGATACAAATGGAAAAGAAAGACAGTTCCACTCTCAAGGAGCTCATATTTTAATGGGAAAGACAATGCATATGGAAAGTTTTGGCAGCAAGTCAAATGGAAAGGTTTCAAGGTCTTTAGGATATATTGACATAGCAGATGATAATGCTTCTTCTTTAACAGTAATACCAGTGAAGTCACATTGGCTTCCTTGCAATGGAAATTTTAATTTACTTAGTTTGTCACCTATATTTTGGGCATTTATATACAGATATCTGAGACAGTGGATTTTATTGATAGTTTGTTTATTGGATTTTGGTGTCCTTTGATTCACTGAGGAGTTCCATTACTTTTCTTCTTCCTACATGGAAGTTACTCTCTTTATGCTACCTAGCTTCAAATATATACAAAGGAAGGTCCGCCCTCCCCCTTCTCTCTTTCTAGTTTAAAGACATTTTGATTAGAATTGCATGGTTCCAGACAAATGCATTTTACTAGCATCTTTAGATACACTCTATATCTGATCAAGAACCTATTATTCTATATTTCGAACCATGATCTAGAAGTCTCTTCTACCTCAGATTATTTCCTTTCCTTATCTGACAAAAATAAGCTACTTTAGGTAGAAGAGAAAGAAACAGAAGATGACATTTAAGAGTTAACAGAATCTCAAGTTAGGAGCCCAAGGCATGATGAATTAGGCTATTGGAGATTAAATGAGAATAAAAGCACTTTTTAATAATGTTGTGCTGGTGACTTTAAAAAAAATCCATGGAAATTATTTGGGAGATAAATGAATTTGTTCTGATTGTCAGATTAAAATGAATTATAATGAATTAGTTTTTTTCATTTTAATCCCTAAGGCAAATATTTATATATGCATTTCTAAGGTCAATTCTTTACCAAAATCCAAAGCATATTTTTAAGGTGACCGATAAAACAAGAAAGGAGGTTTTTCTTTTTTTCCTCCAATAAGTCTGACAATTTAATTGGTTCATTTCTGCTTAGGGAAATATTTCTCTCTTAACCCCTGAGCTTTAAAGAAAGAGTTCAAGGGGATGGGAAGGGAAATGAGTCAGGAAAGCTTTAGTGCAAAGAATTGAGTAAGGGGAATTGGCACATCTAGGCTTTAGACATGAAGCAGATTAACTAGCTGTGTGAACTCATACAAATGACTTCACTTCCCAGGTCCTCAGTTACCTTGACTTCAAAAAGAAGGGGTTAGAGTAGATGACCTCCAAGGTCTCTTCTGGTTCTTACATTCTATGATTCTCTGTGGTCTATTTCATTCATTTTGGTGTTTTGTGAGAAAATAGTGCCCATCTATCTCACAACCACATCCAAATCTCAGTGGTTACTGTTCTCCAACTTAGTGAACAGGCTAGGCAGTTGCCTGTCTGATAGAAGTTGAAGGGTCTTTAATGTCTCTGACCCCAAATATCTCCTACATTGACATTATCACAGAGCCTCAACTTCCGTATTACTACTAGTAGCTTAGAAGGCTGATATTTAACTTTATTTTTCGTAGGTTGAAGCAATTAACCAGTTAATAGCCATTAAGAGTTAGTTGAAATTCATTTATAGAAGAACTTGCTGGTCACTGCACAGACCTCTGGGAACTGGATAAATCATAGCTAAGTTTTCATCTGAGGATAGCAGAAAGAGGAAGAAACATTATGAAGAATAATTCCAATTGATATGTTTAACATAAATGAAAATGCTTGCAAATTTAAAGTACATTTCTAATAGGGAAGTAATCAACTTGGAAATTAATTGGAAGGAAGCAATATTAGACATGGAATAATAGGAAAAATGACAGAATTAATCAGAAGAGAGAAACCACTGCTTGGGATAGATAAGATGACAGGTAATGATGACATAGAGAAGGCAGAGCTGCTCAATTTACATTATAGTTCTTTTTTTTATTTTCCCTGTCAAGGAAAATTATCTTTGTGCCAGAAATTATAGAGAAAAAATGGCTAATAGAGAGTTGATATCAAAAGGAAGTAAAGAGAGGACCTAATTGGTCTTGATAAATTCTAGTCATTGGCTCATCTGAACCACATCCTTGGATACTCAAAGAATGGGCAGATGTGATTATTGATCATGGAAAGATCATGGAAAACAGACAAAGTATCATAGGATTAGAGAAGGGCATATGTCCCAGTTTCAAAAAATTAGAAGAAAACAATGCTTGCAAACTATAGGCTGAAAAGTTGGACAATTTCTGAGCAAACTCTAGAACAGATCACTAAAAGAGATGGTTAGCAGACATCTGGGAAAGGAAGCAATGGTTCAAAAGTGCTAGCACAGCTTTGTCAAGGGGATGTTATGCCAGACTAATTTTACTTCCTTTTTTAGACAAGGTTAATAAACTAATGTACCAGGGCAATATTGGAATATAATTTACCTAGATTTTAGCAAAGCATTTGACAAATTGTCTTATACTATTCTTGTGGAAAAGATGAAGAGATATGGACTAGATGATAATACAGTTAGATGTAGTCACATCTGGTTGAATGGCCCAACTAAAGGAATAACCTCAATGGTTCAATGTCAATTTGGCAAGAAGTCTTCAGTGGGGCGCCTCATTCCATACTGCCTCACCCTTTTATTACAATATTATTTAATTGAGTATATAGTATATGGTACTATATAGTATATAGTACTTTGAACCTTTGGTTGGGTGATTCACAGTGGAGATTGGGACAGTCCTTTTACTTACCAAGGGGAGTATCATGCACTTTATATGAAGAAACCTCTGGAGAAGACTGATTATGGTCCATGTGAGCTCTGGTTTCTAGTAATGGGCCATGGGTTATAGTTTAAAAAGGAAGATTTGAGGTCAGTATAAAGAAAAGTTTCCCAGGAGTCACAGCTGACCCTAAAATGGAATGTGTTGCTTTATAAGTGAGTAAGTTCTCCATCAATGGAGGTCTTCAAACAAGGAACCTATCAGGACTCTTATGATTATGAGGTTCTATGATTCTATGATTTATTTGCTGTGTGAACCTGGAAAAGCCGCTTAAACTCAGCAACAGATGGCTTTCCTAATCTGTTAATACTTGTAACTATCAAGCTAACACAATTGTCCCAGTTCTGCCCTGTGGGACCCAATAAGACAAATGTAATCCCTCTTCCACTTTCCTATATAAAGTCCTTTATAAAAGCTGCTAGGTGATGCAATAGATAGAGTGCTGGACTTAGAATCAGGAAGACCTGAGTTCAAATCCAGCCTCAGACACTTATTAGCTAAGTGACACTGACAAGTCACTTAACCCCTGCTTGCCTCAGTTTCCTCATTTGTAAAATAAGGATAATAGTGACATACTTCCCAGAGTTGTTGTGAGGCTCAATTATGCTAATAATTGTAAGGCATTTAGCACAGGGACTGCCACATAGTAAGTGCTATATAAATGTTAGCTAATAGCTATTATTATTAATATATATGTACACATATATACGTATATATAAGCTATCATCATCATCATTGCTAAAATATTAGTTGTACTTTCTCCTATTTAATACTTCAAAAGTTCTGTGACTTTACTGACATGGGGACACCCTCTACAAATGTAGATCAAAACTCTTCTGTACCTTAGTAAATAATTTCATGAGTTGCTTGGCCAAAAAATTCATTTTTAGTCACCCTTTTAGTGATGAACCTCTTCTTTCCTCACATAGCTAGGTTAATTCCCAATAGAACATAAGCTTCTCTTTTCTTTCTTTTTTTTTTTTTGGCTGGGCAATGGGGTTAAGTGACTTGCCCAGGGTCACACAGCTAGTAAGTGTTAAGTGTCTGAGATTGGATTTGAACTCAGGTCCTCCTGACTCCAGGGCTGCTGCTCTATCCACTGCACCACCTAACTGGCCCAGAACATAAGCTTCTCGAAAGCAGTGATTGTTTCATTTTTGTCTTGATAACCCCAATGCATAGCACAGGAGGTATTTAATAAATGCTTAATTATTGATTTATTTATTGGTCTTCAAATGACAGTCCTGCATGGTCAGCCATTTTCAGATCAATATTTTAAACCTTTCAACTTTGGTAAGCTTCTGAGACCTTGTGCTTCATAGCATAACTTTTAAGAATCCTAGGTCACCTTCATGAGGCCTTGGAATAGGACATTATTTTCCACAGTGGATGGAAAATAGAGTATCAGCAATCAAGTCACTTAGCCTCAGACAGTTTTCAAAAATTGTCGTGTTCACAAAAATTCTCACTAGCCATGAAACCTCTATTGACACTATCTGTATTCACTAAGTTGCATTTCTCAATCTGATGGTTTTATAGGACCAAATTCAGAGGACATCTAATCAACTCTTTCCCTTTGCAGAGGAGGAAACTGAGGCCCAGAGACACTAAATGATTTGACTAAGGTGCTATGGTTAGTAAAATCATCAGAGAGAGGATTTGGACCTAAGGTCTCTGACTCCAGAGCCAGCGTCTCTTTCACTGTGCATCAGTCTTTAGACGTCCATGTCATCTTCATCATAATTGTTATTCAGTCATTTCAGTCATGTCAGACTCCCTGTGACCCAATTTGGAGTTTTCTTGGCAAAAATACTGGATTGGTTTGCATTCCCTTCTCCAGATTATTTTACAAATGAGGAAACTGAGGCAAACAAGGTTAAGTGACTTGACCAGCACCATACAGCTGGTAAGCATCTGAGGCCAAATTTGAACTCAGGTCCTCCTGACTCCACACTGTGACACCTAGCTGTCCATCTTCATCACAATAGCTTCGTTAAAAAAAAACAAAACAAACTTTTTAGTTAGTTAACAGTGCTTAATTTGTTATTAAGTACTTTAAAAACACTGAGTTTATTAAGTACTCTTACAATGTTCCTGACACTGTGGTATGCACTAAGATACAAAGAAAGGCAAAAACAAACAAACAAACAAAAAATAACCCTGGAAGGTAGGTATTACAAATATTATTCCCATTTTACAGATGAAGGAACTGAAGATCAAGAAGCTTAAGAGACTTGTCCAAAACCAACATGGGAGAAAGGTAGTTCAAAGGTAAGGAAAAAAAAAACCTTCTTCTTACATCAAACATATACAGAGCTCCCTGAAGATATGAATAATCTTAGTGCCTTTCCTCCGAGATTATTTCCAATTTATAGGGTACATATCTTGTTTGTACTTCATGTCTATGTTGTCTCCCCAATTAGATTAAGAGGTCCTTGAGAGCAGAGTTTGTTCAACTGATTTTTGCCATTCCTTAAATCCCCAGCACTCCTGGCAGTAGTAGGTACTTAATAAACTCTTGTTGACTTAACAACTTAAATTGAAAGGACATGCCAAGATCTATTACGACATACTTTTGTGGTATCTTTAAAGCCCTTTCCTCATTTTTCTATAGGCCCCTTGCCCAGTTTCTTTTTGTCTGAGCCTGATTTCTCTTAGAGCCTATGAATGATAGGCCTATACTTCTTTTCATACGTGATCTAGGAAGACAGTCAGGATTACACACTTTCACAGAGGGGAGGGATGTTCTTCTCTTCTGGACAGAGGTCAACTGTAAAATTGTTTAGGGTTATGTCCTCCTTTTGTGTCTTAGGACTCCTGGCTCTGCAACAGAGCTGATAAAGAAATCATTCCATTTTTCCATGAATAAAAGCTACCCTGACCCACCAAGAGACCAAGCTTGGATCTTTTTCCAGTTGACATCTTGATGTTATCGCTTTAATGCTAACACAGCCAGCAAAGGTTTTGTCCCTAGAGTGATTCCTATTGTAAGTTCTTGTCCTACCAAAGGTTATAGGCATGAGCCTACAACCTCCAGATGAATGGATGAATGTGATAGCTTTATGTGCAACACAAAAGGGTTGTGAGTGTGATCTGGTTTAGACACACAGTACGGAAGGGCTTCTGGGACCCAACTGGCTTCCCATAGGAAAGTCCAAGAACTGGAGAATCACTAGGGCCCCTTGGCATGCATCAACTTCAGCTGCAGAATGGGAAAAACACAAACTAATGTTATTTCTTCCCTGGTTGTCAGGCAGTAAGGCAAAATGAAAACAACCCTGGACTGCAAGCTCTGGCTCTGCTACTCACTAGCACTATGGCAATAAGCAAGTCACTTTACTTCTCTAAGACTCAGTTTCCTCACGTATAAAAAGGGAATAACTCGATGGCCCAGTGGGTAGAGCACTGGGCCTGGAATCAGGAAGACCTGAGGTCAAAACCAGCCTCAGATATTTACTAGCTGTGTGTCCTTGGGCAAGTCACTTAACCTTGTTTGCCATAATCTACAGGAGAAGGAAATGGCAAACCACTCTAGTAACTTTGCCAAGAAAACCCCATGGACAAAATGGTTTATGGAAGGGGTGGGGAACCTGCAGCCCTCTAGGTCCTCAAGCGCAGCTCTTTGACGGAATCCAAACTTAACAGAACAAGTCCTTTAATAACAGGATTTGTTCTGTAAAATTTGGACTCAGTCAAAAGGCTACACCCAAGGAAAGCTACATGTGGCCTCAAGGCCCCAGGTTCCTGACCCCTGGTAGGCGGTCACAAAGTTTGACACTAGTGAACAATGACAGAAAGGGGATGTTACCTATCCTATAGGGTTGTTGTTAAGATCAAATATGCCTTCTCTCACTGGCTTTTAAATCTCCTCCAATCTGGCTTCTGATCTCATCATTCAACTGAAGTTGCCCTCTCCGAGGTTAGCAATGATCTCTCTTTTTTTTTCCTTTTTGATGAGGCAATCAGGGTTAAGTGACTTGCCCAGGGTCACACAGCTAGTGTTAAGGGTCTGAGGTGGGATTTGAACTCAGGTCCTCCTGACTCCAAGGCTGGAGCTCTATCCACTGTGCCACCTAGCTGTTCCAGCAATGATCCAATGGTTCCCCCCCGCCAATTATTGGTCCTCTTCTAGAAGGAAGGGCCAACAACACCTCCTACTTTCTACATGGTGGCCTTTCCTGACCCCCTCCCCATCTCCCCTCTGAGATTACCTTCCATTTACTCTACATGTTCCTTGTAGGTAAATAATTATTTATATGTCATCTCTCCCATTAGAATGTGAGCTCCTTGAGAGCAGCAACAGTGCATTTGTCTTTCCTTATATCCCCAAAACTTAACACAGTTCCTGGCACATAATAAGCACTGAATAAATGTTTGCTGACCATCTGAAAGTATTTTGTAAATTGTAAAACAACATAAAATGTATGATACTACATATTTTTGTTATTGTTGTTCATATGGAAGGTAGAAAATTGCCCTGATGGAGATCATGTCAAGGCATGAGAATGGAGATACCAGTGACCCACTCAGTCTTAGGAACTTTGCCTTGATTACTCTTAAATATGATCTTATTTTCCTTGTCATGCTCCAGTAAATATTTTGATCAATCGAAGGTATAGGCCTCCAAGACTAATCACGAGTCCTTTATGTTACACTTTATCAAAGCAGTACTCTCAGAAAAAGAGATAGCCTTAATCTTTATTCAACTAAAAAACACAGGATCAGTTGGTAAGCAAAACAAACTAACAAAATATAAAAGAAAACCCAGTGATGTCTTGTATTGCTTTAAAACAGGTTATATCCTCTGGATGCAGGTGGTCAAGTAGATACTTCTGCTTCATGGAATGGAATAAGGCTGATGCCCTGAGGTAATCATCGAAGGTAGCGAACTAATTGGGCAAAATGACATCCTACATCCCACATTTCATATGAGACCAATGCAGCGCAGCAGATAGAGTATTGTTGAACCTGGAGGCAGGAAGACCAGATTTCTAATCCAGTCTCAGACATTTACTGGTTAATGTGACCCAGGGCAAGTTTCTTAACCTCTGTCTGTCTCGGATTATACATCCTTAAAATGGGGATAATAATAATACCCAGAGTTGTGAGGCTAAAATGAGATACTATTTGTAAAGTGCTTTGCAAACCTTAAAGCATTATATAAATATTATTGTTATTGTTATCATTATTAATATAATTCACAGGTAATCTCAGCCCCTGTCTTAGTCTTAGAAAATTTTGGAATGTGGATCCTTACTAGCCTGCAGCAGAAAAAGCTTGGGAAACTTGAGCCATCAGCCTGGCTCAGTACTAAATTCTTTATCACCTTAACGCCTCTGACCCTCAGTCTTCATAACTTTAAAATGGTGAGAATTACATCTGCCATACCTATCTCACCGGATTGTTAAGAAAATCAAATGAGATAATGTGTGTCTAGGAAAAAACCACTTTCCTAGGATTGTAGATTTAAAGCTGGAAGGAGGCCACCTAATCCAACCCCTTCATTTTATAGATAAGGAAATGAGGTTCAGAGAGGATAGATGATAGAGATAGATAGATGGATAGATAGATAGATAGATAGATAGACAGATGGACAGACAAAGCACTGATTAAGTGTTCACTATCTGATAATGAATCGGGCATTGTGCTAAGTGCTGGGGATAGAAATACAAGCCAGTAAGATAGTCTCTGCCCTCAAGTTCTTATGTTTCAGTGGGGGAAGATAATCCAAAAAGGAGAGCTGGAAAAGGGGCAAATAAGGAAGAGGAGGAAGAGAGAGAGGGAGGGACAGAGGGAGAGAGAGAGGGAGAGAGAGAGAGAGAGAGAGAGAGAGAGAGAGAGAGAGAGAGAGAG
>NW_020954723.1:19171196-19181166 GCF_900497805.2 Vombatus ursinus
GAGAGAGAGAGAGAGAGAGAGAGAGAGAGAGAGAGAGAGAGAGAGAGAGAGAGAGAGAGAGTGAGTCTAGGCATGAGAGAGGATGACTTGCCCAACATCATGGAGGTAATAAGAGATCATGACTTTTATCATGTTTTGTCTGGTCTATTACAATAGTCTCGTGATACTACCTGCTTCCAATCACATAATTGTCAAAATAATCTTCCTAAAGCATGAGTTTGATCACGTCACTCTCCATCCTAAAAAATTTCCTGTGGCTCCCTATTTTTTAAAGATAAAATGTAAACTCCTCATTCTGGCATTTAAGGTCCTCCACAGTCTAAATCCAACCTAACTTTACAGTCTTTTTTCATATTTAATTTCTTTCAAGTAGTCAACATTTTGGTCAAAATGGATGACTAGCTGTTCTCTGACACTAACTCTCCATCCCAGCCTTTTTTCATCTGCTTGTCATTCCTTGCCTAGAAAGTACTCCCTTTTCATCTCTACCTACTGGTTCCCTTATTTTCCCAGGCTCACATACCATCTTATCTGTGAAACTTTCCCTGATCCACTCAGTTAATACTCTCTCCCTTCTCAAATTAATTTGCTTGTGAATCCCAAATCTCTCAGTAGAATATAAAATCCTTGAAGTCAAGGACTATTTTTTCTGAGTATACACAGTATAATCTCTTGCATTTAGTAAATATTTGTTAAAATAGGTGCTCACCAAATCCTTATTATATTAGAAGAAATAAGATTTGGAAAATTGCTAATTCTTTTTTTTTTCTCTCCTCTTCGCTGCTCAAGCCTCAGACACTCATTGTAATATAACCCTGGTATACTTTGTCACACTGGTGGCCCTCCAGCCTTTGGATTTTTCCTATTCCCTCCCCACACCCAGCCCTGTCCTGTCCTTCCTCTAAGATGCCTATTTTTGGTGGGAAATGCCCAGATATAACTCAATGAGGGTAGATTTTCCCAACACACAAGGGGCAGGTTGCTTTCCCAGTCAAGTAACATGGACCATGTAGTGATTTCTTCCAATCATCATCTCAGGACCATCATGTCTCTCCCTCTCTCCAGAGGATGAAAGAACAAGAGGCCCCCAGCCTCAATTAGATCTGTTATTATATTCCTGGTAAGTATGTTTCACAGCAAAAGGCATCTTCTTTTTTAATATGGAAGATAAGTGCTGCATTTCACACTAATGCTATCCTAACTTGTCCAGGAAAGTTAATGACTGAAAAGTCCAGGCCAGGACAAGAAACAGAAGTTACCTCAACCAATAGAAGGACGTGGAAGAGCTCCTCTGGTTTTGGTCTCTTCCTCTTTCTCTTTATCTGACTATCCTGTGGTTTTCCTTGGCATTACTTCACACATAAATACAAAGTAATATGCATGTATGTGTGTATGTATGTATATATGAAGGGATATACTGGAGACAACTTGAACTGACTTGAAAGCTGATTGTTAAATTTACTGTAAGCATTTACACCCCAGAAACTGGCAAATACTACAAACCAGGCCTTAGTTGTTTTTTTTTTGTTGTTGTTGTTGATTGTCTGGACTTAAGAAAGTGATAGAGAAAATGTTAATAATGTACATTAAACTTAAAAGTGTATTATGTGCACAGTTCCTTCACCCCTACAGCGAGTCGGTTGTTAGACATTTACTAACATACCCCTGTCTTTCTGTATGTGTATATGTGCATGCATGTATGTATGTGTATATGTATACACACATATATACATACATATATGTATATATACACACATATATGTGTGTGGGTATGTGGGGGGGTATCTGTATAGATAGATCCATACACACACACACACACACACACACACTCACGCACGCACGCACGCACGCACACACACATATACACACACCAGAGCACCAATCCTGGCAGGTTCTGCCAATGTAGAAAGATTTTAGGTCTAGTGTCCCTGATGAACTAAATTTAGGAAGCCTTCCTAGAAGGTCAACTGACCTCCAGCTAATTATATATGTACACGTATGTGTGTATATATGTATATATAGATGTATGTGTATGTACACATATGTGTATATGTACGTACACATATATGTACGTGTGTACACACATATGTATATGTGCATGTGTGTACACACACACACACACACACAAACATATGTATGTATATAGTCACAGCAATTCAAGCAACCTAAGACATTGAGAGGTTTGGGATCTATGTTAGCAGAGCAAGTACCAATCCTGATAAAATCACAGTTCTTTTAGAATAAACTATGTAAAAGCACTTTGTAAAATGCTGTGCAAAACCAAGGTATTATTCTCTAGAATCAGTGGGAAGAGTCCTGTACTTGTTTAAAGAACTGGGTATGTGACCTTAATCAAGTCACTTAAGACTTTGTGAACTACGACTGCCTCATCTGTAAAATGAGAAATAACACCTGATCTTCCTGCCTCCTGGGGTTTTGAGTGAAGTTCAAATGAGGTAGCATGAGAAAGACTTCAGTACCAAGTGCTGCATGCGTAAGAGGTATTATTATTATTATTATTGTTGTTTTGTTGTTGTTGTTATTGTTGTTATTTGTTCCAAACCTGTAATCAAAGAACATCTATTAGCAAGTTAATTACTAACAGGTTTGTTTGTAATTATCTTATGAAAGATAATCATCTGTGAATTTGGGTAAAACATGCTTTGATAAGAATTGTCATCTTGTTAAAGTGTTGTGTGAGCCTAGGCCCCTGCGAAGAAATATGTTAGGTGTCATCTCATATCTCTGTGAAATTTTCAAACACACTATCTCCTTACAGGTCATAATGATGATGCCAAACTAAGGAGAGCCCAGTTCAAACAAATTATTTGGATTTATACTACTGATAGTTGTTTCCCCTTTTAGCTAAATCAAAATCCATACCCCCAAAAGTCTACCCCAAATGAAGTAGAAATTGACAAGTTAAAAGGAAATTATCTTCCTTGTCAGATTCTTGACAGATGGGGCAGAGGGAGCCATTTCTGTGATAAATCAATCTAAAGACCAGCTTGGACTTTCATGTACCTTTAAAATACAATAGGACAAATGGTCTGTGATTCTGTGATGGGATAATTAAAAGCAAGTCTGCATTCTGAGGTCACAGTCCCACTTTTGTCAGATGTGTTCTATTTTAATTTTTTTTTTAAGAAATAGCATGACATAGTAGATAAGTGAATGCCAGACTTGGAGTAAGGAAGACTTGAGGTCAAATTCCATCGTTGATCTTTACTAGCTTTGTAACTATAAGCAGGTTAAGTAATTTCTCTCAGTCTCCATTTCCTTACTTATAAAATGGAGACAATATACCTGAAGACATGGCAATAGGGCTATTATGAGGCTTAAGTGAGTATATGCAAAACATTTTGCAAACTTTAAAGCCTTTTGGAAAATCAGCTATTGTTATTATTACTACATTAAGAAGTTGTACACTTAAGTCTATATATCTTTGCTAAGTTTTCTCACCCACAAAAATATAAATGAGGTCAAAATAGCAATAAATAGCCCACAGCTCATGCTTTAAGGCTATGAACTTGCCAACTCCATGTGTTCTATTGGTGATCAACAAGCAGTATAGTTCAGGAAAAGAAGCTGGTATATACCTGGCCTACAGTATGGGTTATTCATCTTCTCATTTCTACTCATGGCCTTCCTATGTTCTGAAATAGTTTTTGATTTAATATCTTCATTATTATCATTCACTAACTAATACTAGCACTCAAAGCCAAACTGTGGGGCTGCCAAAATCTAAGAATTCCAACATGTGGCAAGTTTTCAAAGAATGAAGGGATTCCCATATGACTACCTTCCAGATTTAATTTCCAAAAATAAAAACTGTGTACACACAATCTTGGTATGGATCTTAAATTGATCTGATGCATTCCCTTTTTTTTTGCCATTTTTGATCAGCCAAAATGCTTTGTTTCCAGACATTCCTGATCCATCATTGACAACTTGGAAACCTACAACTGCTACATGAGGCTGGTTCCTATGGGAAGCCATATAAGATGATGGGAATCTTTCCAGACAACATTGGGAAAGGATGAGACCCCCTTTATAACTCAGCTTAGAGATATGAGCATCAAAGCTCTTCAGTGGGTAACCTGCATTTCTCCAGCAAGCAAGGCCAGGGTCCCACCATGCAAACCCTGCTTCTTTACAAGTCTGGTCTGCCTTCCAGCCTTCTTCTCATCTTGCTCTGATAATTGAGAAGGACTTGAATGCCTTGGTTCAGCTGATTTTGCAGGGGACCAGAAGAGATTATAACCTATAAAGATAATCATTTCTGGAAATGGCCCCTTTCTAGATGGGCCTAGGGTATATAGATATGCATGTTAATGTGGGTGGATGTGTGAGAGAGAAGCAGATAGACAAAGACAGGGAAACAGGGATAGAGAGTCAGAGACAGAGGGAGAAAGAGAAAAAGAGAGATAAAGAGAAAGGCAGAGGAAAAACAGAGACAGAGGGGAGGGAGTAGGAGAGAAAAAGATAGAGACACAAAGATACAGAGATACAGAGAGAGGGAGAGATACAGAAGGGAGAGAGACATACAGGGACAGAGAAAGAGGGAGGAAAACAGAGAGAAAACAAAGAGAGACAGAGGGGAGGGTTAAGAAAGGAAGAGGAGAGACATAGATAGAGAGACAGACAGAGACAGACTGAGATAGACAGAGAGACAGAAATAGAGAGACAGAGACAGAAAGAGAGGCAGAACAGATAGAGAGACAGAGGGACAAAGAGATCAAAAGTAAGAGACCAAGACACAGAGACAAAGACAGGAGACAGAGGGGAGGGAGGAAGAAGGAGGAGGGGATAAGAAAGAAAAAGGGAGAGGGAGAGGAGAGAGGAGAAAGAGAGTGACAGCAAAGGAGAGAGGGAGAGGGGAGAAATAAAGAGAGAAAGAGAAAGAATGAATATATACATATATATTTGTAGAAAGTGGGAGAAGGGTGGGAAGAGTCATATTCTGACTCAATTACTTTTGTTCTTTCTCTATAGTTAAACAGGGGATTAAGATGCCTTGGTATCTGTCTGAATGACAGAATTCTGTCACATACTTTTTGCAGTAATGAATTCCGTTTTCCTTCCTAGAGTGCAGAAGGTGGAAAAGGGAGTAGGACAGTACATTTCAGGATGTTTGGAAAAGACCTTTAGAGACTTCTAGAAGTATTCCTTTGAGGGGATTAAATAGATTTAAAAAGAAGCCAAAGCAGGATCCACACTCGCATGGTCTCTTTCCACAAAACGTAATAGGCCTGAATAGAGGGCAGATGAGGGAATGCGGGCAGGTTAGGCAGGATAAAAGGAAGGTAGGTTCTAATATGCTTTCTTCTAGGCATCATGAAAAATAAATAATGGATCCCAAATGAACTCCCCCACCTTGACAAAATCTAGACAGAGGAAAGAAAGGAAAGACTAGAATATGAGAGGTTAGAAGGAGGTGACAAGGGGCGTGGAAAAGAGAAAATCTATACAGAAGTATACCCTCAACTGTGTAAATCTGGACCAGGGAAAGAATCACTGAATGGTGGCCGTGAGGGAGCAGGACTGATTGTTAACCCTCATGATGTTCTTCAGCCTTTGTACGAGGGCTAAGGAGCCAGGTGAAGGCTGGGACTTGGGGTGCCTAGGGAAGAGCGGGGCATAAATAGCAAATCACATTCTGTCAGGGACACTTCATTTTTTTCCCCAACTCTAATCTGTATTCACAGTCAACAGGGCTTTAACTTTACGGCTGCAATGTTCTTGTTTCTTCTGCGGGTCTATTAGCACTGTGCACATGCCACAGTCGATATCAATTCCACCCAGCACTTTTCTTTACTCACAGCTCCTTCTCCGTCTGCCATCCCCATTATTCTCCTGATATGATGCCTGTTTGCTTATGGTTTCAGTTTAAAAGCCTAGCACCCATGGCTTTAAAAGAAAAAATAAAAATAAAAGCAGAATATAGAAACAATAAAAAACAACAAAGACAGAGAAAAACACACAGGATGAAAAGACTGGTGGCAAAGTTTTTCCTACAGATAGGCGTGTCTCCTGAATGTGTTTTTTTGGGGGGTGGGGTGGGGTTAAATTCCTTTCCTTCAAATAAATCAGGGTAGCAAGGAGAACAGAAGAGATTCCTGCAAATGGGATGAGATAACAATTTGCTTGGCATGTCCCCCCCTCCCGCTTTGAGTGTAATTGGTCTATAACATCATGCAGATTAAAGCCCCCCCCCACATCAACTCCAATTCATTAAGGAAGGTGTCTGAGACCAGAATGATTCTCTTCCTTAAGAGATTAAGATCTCTTAAGATCTTAATGATTCTTCCTTAAGACATCTTAAGAAGATTAACATTAAGAGATTCTTCTTTAAGATCTCTTCTTGAGATCTCATCTCATTTCAGTAGCCATTTCAGTAGCCATATCTCACTTCTCTAGGCTGTTACTTGCCAGAATTGATGACTTTCCCATGTGAAAAAAAAAAAGATCATACTTATGGAGCAGATAACTTCAGAGGCAACAGGATCTCAATGTAGTAGAATATCTGCTAAGAGGTTTTAGTAAAAGGTTTTATGCCTGGGATGAAGGAGGTGGGGTGGGACAGAACTCATATAGGAGGCAGTAGAAAGAGCTCTGGAATCAGAAGACCTGGGCTCAGATGGTATCAGACAGTTAGATGGCAGTGGATAAAGCCCTGGACCTGAGATTAAAAAGATCTAACTTCAAATCTGGCCTCAGACACTTATTAGCTGTGTGACCTTGGACAAGTCCCTTAACCTCTGTTTGCCTTAATTTCCTCAACTGTAAAATGATGATAATAAAGGCACCTACCTTGCAGGATTACTGTGATGATCAAATGAAATATTTGCAAAGTGCTTAGCACAGTACTTGATGCATAGTAGGTACTTAATAAATGCTAGTTATTATTATTATTAATTATTGTCATTACCTCTGACTCTTTTCTGACTGTTGGACTTGGGACAAGTCACTTAGTCTATTTCTTTAGAAAATGAGAATGAACTAAATGGTTTCTGAGGTTCCTCTCTAACCAAGATCTATGCATTTATGACATATGAGAAATAAGTATAGCACTGGTACAGCACACACTTTCTATGATGCAGAAGGACTGAGGCCACCATAGGGAAAGAATGCACCTCAAGAAAGAACACACTGTAGATGGCCTCCGGATTCTGGGAGCTGGGGCAAAGTCTGAGCTGCTGCACTCTCGTTGCAATGCCAGTGGGAAGTGTTTTAGCTTTGCTCCAAATTCCCTGGATTCAACAGTATGGTAGTTTTACCATTCCTCATACTAGCCAAAGACTTGCTAATTTTCCAGTACAGGATGTCAGTCAACAAACATTTACCAAGCACCTACTATGTGCCAGGCATTGTGCTAAGGGTTAAAGATAAAAAGATAGGGAAAAAAAAACAAGTCCCCTGCTCTCAAGGAGTTTACAATCTAATGGGATAAGCTCCCTTTACCTCTTGTCAGACGTGACTGGACTAGAATAATTCATGGGCACTAAGTAAGATGATGAGGGCAGAAGGACCACTCTTGTTAGTCACCCAGGTCCATCCCCCACCTTGTTGTCTACATCAAGTAAAGTGATTCTTGGTTCTTCCCCTCATCTACCCAGAAGCCATTAACTACTTATCTCCTTAGGGGGCACACATGCTGTTCTTGACTAGAATAAAAGTTTTAGTTATTAAAAACGCAGCTGGTATTTATAGCCATGTCTGGACTTCTGAAATTAATTTGAAAATGATCCTTTTCTTTCTCCTTCTCTCTTCTGTTTCCCAATAACCTTTCCTACAGTTTTCTGTGTTATATTTTTTCTAAGTAAAGTTGTCTTGGGATGACATTCATATATGACTGTGGTCAATAGATCAAAGATCTGCAATTTCCTCCATATCAGATCTCCTTCTACTATTTTTGTAAAGTTCATAAAACTTCAATAACTTAGGATCATAGATTTCAAGCTCTAAGGGACCTTTGAAGACATCAAGCCCAACTGCCTTCTTTTCCTGGGGTCTAGAGAAGTGAGGTTAACTTGTCCAAAGTCACACAGGCACAACTAGAACTCAGAACCTCTGACTCCAAATCTAGTGCTTATGCCCCTGGACCACTGTGCCTCCCTTAGTAGGCTAAAGAATTATAGATCTGGGGTTGAAAGAAAACACAGAGGCCCTCTAGACCAATCCCCTCATTTTACAGATGATGAAAGTGTAGCACAGGGATAAGACAATGAAAGTGCTTCGACTATAATCAGATATCAAGTTTCAGAAGAAGGATTTGAACTCAGACCTTTGTGACTCCAAGTCCAGTACTATCTCCACTGTACCCAACTGTCTTTTGATCAATGAAAGAAATTCTCTGTGCCACATCAGAACTTGGTGATTCTCTTGTCACCAGAACCACAAAAAGGAAGGACCAAGAATTTAGGCAGCTAGGTGGCATGGTAGATAGAGTGCCTGCCAGGCCTGGAGGCAGAAAGCCTCATCTTTCTGAGTTCAAATCTGGCCTCAGACATTTAGCTGTGTGACCCTGGGCAAGTCATTTAACCCTGTTTGCCTCAGTTTTCTCATCTGTAAAATGAGCTGAAGAAGGAAATGGCAAACCATTCCAGTATCTTTGCCAATAAAACCCCAGACGGGGTGGGAGTGGGACATCACTGAAAAACTATTGAACAACAGTAAGAATTTAGTGATCTACTGAAGAGTTGTCCCTCTTTCTGCCTCTCCTAGTTGTCACTTTATTTTTAATTTTTTCCCAATTAACAAAAATTGACTGTTTCTATTTCCCTCCCCAACCCCCACTGAAAAAAAAAGGTAAAACAAAACCCTTGTAACAAATGTGCATAGTCAAACAAAACAAATTCCAGCACTAGCCATGCCCCCAAAAAGTCTTAATCTCATGTTGAGTCTGTCACCCTTCAGGAGTTGGGTGGCATGTTTCATCATGGTTAAATCACCTTGGAGGCCAGTGTTGGAGGGTCCTGAAATGACAAGACAGCTGGTGATATGGCTAAAATTTCCAAGACTGGGAGTCCCAGATTGGCCACACCAGCTTTCATCATCACTTTATGCAAGCTGAAATCTGCATCTACATATGAGATAATGGCCTTTTGTTTTGTTTTCTTTTGTTTTCTTTCAGAATTTGTGATTATTGTTTCCATTATGGAAGTGCAGGTGTCATGCTCAATGAGCTAGAAAGCATTTGTGTTCTTGTAGGCACTATGTCTTATGCAGTAGTGTGGGCCGGGGCTTCTCATATGAACACTTTTTCACCAAATCTCAACAGATTTCTCTGCTTAAAAAAAAAAGCTTATCAACTGGGTCACAAAGTAGGGGAAACAGAGTTTTGTCTTGATGAAGAACACACATTGTACATAATCATTTCCCTTTGAACCTCCTCCCTTCCTCCCTCTTCCAATTAATCCTGTACCTTAAACAAGGTCATCCATGAAGCAGCAATAACAACAACAACAATAAAAAGAAGCATAACTGAACAGGTTTCTCTTATACTTCGTCTTTCAGTTTTGACTATCTTCTCTGGGGCAATTTCTTCTAATCTTCACAATTACTTTAGTAGTAACATATTGAATTTCTCCAAAGAATCAGATTTCAGCTGTCCACCTGCACCATCCCATCTCCTTAAAAATATTTTCATATGTACCACCATTTGGAGTTCATGTTAATACAGATTGCTTCCTTGGTCAAAAAGCAAATTAGCAGGGAAGGATGGCATCTCTTGGATGTATTCAAAGATTTAACCCATCTGAGAAGAGGAGAAGGAAGAGGAGGAGGTAGAGTAAAAAGAGGGTGAGAAGGAGGGAGAGAAGGAGGAAGAGGAGGAGGAAGAAGAGGAGGAGGAAGAGGAGGAGGAAGAAGAAGTCATCAATAGTGAAGATGATGAAGGAGGAGGAGAAGGAGAGGAAAAGGGACAGGAGGAGGAGGAGGAGGAGAGGAAAAAGGACAGGAGGAGGAG